>NC_133773.1:16100839-16270793 GCF_003597395.2 Chelonoidis abingdonii | reverse complement strand
GTTGGCCGGAACTAAGACCCAAATCCGGACTAACAACAAGAAATGAAACCCTTTCCCTACCCATTGCCTCTCAGGCTTCCCTCCGGGTTACCCCTGAAAAGATTACTGTATTCAAACTCCTGAATACAAAAAGAGCCCAATTCACACTCTCCCCCTCTCTTCCTCTCCGACTCTCCTAGAGAGAAATTAATCCTAACACGAGAAAAAATTAACACTTTCTCTCCGGCAAGGTTTTGGGGGGACCAGAGTGTACCAGGCACTGAAATTCCTGGTTGGTGGCAGCGCTACAAGTTCTAAGCTGGTAATTGAGCTTAGAGGAATTCATGCTGGTACCCCATCTTTTGGACGCTAAGGTTCAGAGTGGGGAATTATACCATGACAGCCCTAATGCTCAATCAGGTTGATTTTTCTAGACTGTTTTAGTGCATTTCCTTGTGTGCTTATTAAAAACAATCCCACGGCAACAAAACTAGTATAAAAACCAATGTAGTGGTATACAGTAAGTAGGTGTTGATTTTGTTTTTTAACTTTTACTTGTGAATAAATGATTACTGGAAAATCAGCTGACAACATTCCATTTTGCGTTATAATTATTATGGTTGAATGAAACACAAAATATGGTCTTAGTCCTGCAAGGATGTGTCACTCATTTTAATTCCAAAATTCTAGTATTCCACACAAATTTGGTGTTTCTTGAGGGTTATTTTTGAAAATTGTTTACATCAGAAATAAAGAAACATAAGCATATGATCGTAGGTAGTTATTTCCATTAAAGAAAGGAATCCCACAGCATTTTGTGTTTCCTACATATTCAATTATCGTGCGTCCTTTATTTTGGGTTTTGTCACATATTTCATCCCATATTCGGGCCTTTGCAGGATGACAAATCTGTTGCTAACCAGATTCTGTCCTCATTGATCTAATTACAGGATTGTGGCCTATATCAGTGCAGCAGTATTCATTGCACACCATCCCAGCAAAAATAAGCCATAATTTCTTTTTAAATAGAAAAATGTGTGTATGATGTTGAAGTCATGTCAACTATGTGACCTTTATGTAGTATGCTGCTCTGTAGAATATTCAGTAAACACATACTAGACATAAATACCCTCACTAGATGGAAATGGAACAATTATTGATAATAATGCAGAAGAAGAAGAAATGCTCAATAAATATTTCTGTTCTGTATTTGGGGAATAAATATATTATATAGTTTCATCATGTGATGATAACAACACTCTTTCCATTCCACTAGTATCTTTGAAGGATGTTAAACAGAAGTTACTAAAGTCAGACACTTTAAAATCAACAGGTCCAGATAACTTGCAGGCAAGAGTTTTAAAAGAGCAGGCTGATAAACTCAATGGATTGTTAACACTGATTTTCAATAAGTCTTGGTGCCCTGGGGAAGCTCTAGAAGAAAGCTAATGTGCCAATTTTTAAAAAGAGTAAATGGGATTACCTGGGAAATCACAGGCCTGGCAGCCTGACATCGATCTTGGGCAAGATAATGGAAAGGCTGATATGGGATTTTATTAATAAAAGTCTGCAGGAAGGTAATGTAATTAATTCAAACCAACATGGGTTTACAGAAAATAGATCTTCTCTAACTAACTTGGTATCTTTTTTCTTTTATGACATTGTGATGTTGGGTGATAGAGGTAATGGTGTTGACATATCCTTAGCCTTTTGTAAGGTGTTAGACCTCGTACTGCACAAAATTTTGATTAAAAAGCAACAATGATATAGAATTAACATGGTACACACTAAATGGAGGAAAAACTGGCTGATCGATCTAAAAATGTAATTGTAAACGGGGAATCATCATTGAGTGGGGCTGTTTTCAGTGGAGTCCCTCATCGATCTGTTCTTGGTCCTATGCTATTTAATGTATTTATCAATGCCGTGGCAGAAAATATAAAATCATCACTGATAAAGTTTGAAGATCACACCAGAACTGGCACAGCAGTAACTAATGAAGAGTGCAGGTCACTAATTCAGAGCCATTTAGATCGGTTGGCAAACTGGGTGCAATCAAACAATGTATTTTAATACAGTTAAATGAAAATGTATACATCTGGGAACAAAGAATGTAGGCCATACTTAATGGATGGGGAAATCTATCCTGGGAAACAGTGACTCTGAAAAAGATTTGGGAGTCATGGCAGATACTCAGCTGAACATGAGCTCCGAGTGTGACGTTGTGGCCAAAAGAACAAATGTGATCCTGGGATGCACAAACAGGGGAATTTGGGTAGGAATAGAGAGTTATTTTACTTCTGTATTTGGCACTGGGTGCAACTACTGCTGGAATTGTGTGTCCTGTTCTGGCTTTCATTTGTTCTCTTTTCTGTTTTTCCCTTATGTTCTCCCCCAAATCCTTCTCAGTGTCAAAACAGAAAGGGGAAAAAAGGGATAGGGAGAATGATGGAAATAATGATTAAAAATAGGTTTATAAAACACATTAATTAGCATAACATGATCAGGACAACCCAATGTGGCCTTTGCCACTGTCTTTTGATCATTTCCTTCCCCAGGAAAACTGTGCTTCTCTGATCTACTAGAATTATTTTAGAGAATTTAGACAATTAATGGCTAAAAAAAGAACAAACAAAGAAAAAAGCCAAGATGTTCACAAATGGGTGATCTGAGTGATTCCTTAGCACCACTGGTGCCTTAAGATTAGCCTTCTTAGGCTGAGAGTTTCGAAGGTGCCTAGGTGAATTAGGAGCATATGTCTAATTGACTTTCAGTGGGACTTAAGCTCTTAAATTAGGTGCTTTCAAAAATCCCATCCTCTAGTCCACAGTTAGGCACCTCAATAAGTGGCCTGATTTTGAGAGGCAATGAGCACCCAGCTGACTTGAATGAGTTTTGAGGATGTTCAGCAGTTCTCAAAAACTGGTGAATATCTTCTATGCCCTAAGGCAACTGATGCAAAGAATTCTGAGGTCAAAGACTCCCACTGACTTCAATATGAAGTTTTTGATCATGCCCCAAGTGCACCATCCATTTAGGTGCTTGATTCTGTCATTGTTAATGTCAATAATAGTTTTACCACTGTCTTCAATAGGAGCATGATTAGGGCCTAAAATGAAGAGACTAGCTATGCTTGCTGAAAGAAGAGGAACTCCGTTGGACCTGCACTCTGAGCTGCTTTGATTTGTCTTTTTCATTCTCTCCTTACTGAGGTCAGAACTGACACTTTTTTTCATACACAAGTGTCCAAGCTTCACATGGGGAACTACTGGATCACCACAGGCACAATAAGGTTAAAGTTTTTACTTTCCTTGCCACCTCCAGGAAGGCTGGGGCCTTTTAGGACCCACCCAGCCAGGCACAGAACCACTCTAAAATCTGTTGTTCTGGTGGTAAGGACACCAACTCCACCCCATAACTAGACTACTTGTGTAGGAGCCCCTTCCAACATCACCCCACCAGCAGCAGGCTGGGATGGCAGCAGCACGAGTTCCCACACCTGTACAAAGACTGTTTCTGTCAGGATTGTTGGTGGAGCAGCATCGTTTAGAGACAAGATGAATATGGCCGTTCACACCGCTGGGAGCTATTGTTTCAGGCCATCTGCAGACTCAATCAATCACCGGTTAGGCTTAAGTGATGTTCTCAAGCTTTTCTTCCCAACCACAAGGGCTAGAAACATTGTTCTTCTGTGAAAGTTGAGATTCTGCTCTCATTATTGTCTCTAGGAGCTAGAGGACTAGGCACAGGCTATAATGCCAATGCTGTACTTCTGCCATATTTCCTTGCCCATGGGTCCATTATCCCAGACCTTTTTCCCCTTCCCACCATCCCTCCAGCTTCCCTTTATTACCATTCCCCACCCTCTCCCCAAACTCCCTGATGGTTGAAGAGAGCAGGAGGGGTGAGGGTTTACTTACAGTTGAGGAATTAAGACAGTAGATGCAGACTGGAGGTTAATTAGCTCATCATTCTCCATTTCCTGAGTGCCGAGTGCTTCCCCGCTCTCGTTTAAGGTGACTTTTTTTTCCTTGGAATTTGCTTGAAAAGAGAAAAGAGAGAGGAATGAGCATTTGAAGCTAGAGATTTAGACTGGAGCTCTTCCTTAATCTCAAATACAGTGTCCCAGATTCTTGGTTTTTCTGAGCTGTGCTCAGCGCAATTCAAGAGGGGGGAGCAACAAAGGTGGTTGAAATCATTAGACCTAGCTTATGCCCCACCTCTGTCCCTGGGGCTGGCTGGACATAAGACTAGCCCCTGAAACAAAATGGAGATGCCTTAGGAAGCTTCTTTTTTATGCTGGCTGCTTTCTCCAGCAAAGGGCATTGCAGCAACCAGGGATTTCCAAAGGGCAGGACTGCGGCCACACCTCCCTTCCCTGGGCATGCCGAAGAAGCTGGGATGGGGGTAGTGTAGGACCCCCTCTACTGGCCCTCCCACCTTTCTGAGAGCAGCACACAGAAATTGGAGTGAGCGCCAGGATCTGGTTCAATGTTTCCTACCAGTGTGACTATTTTGGGCTAGATCCTAAATGGTGTAAATTGGTGTAACGCTGCTGACCCCAATGATGCTATGCCAACTGACACCAGCTATGTATCTGGCCCAATTCCTTTTATGCAGTATTTTCCATTTTCATTTCTCTTTGCCTTTTCACTGTTCAGGGCTCAGTGCACTCCCTGATTTCCAGAATACTTCAGCCAGCGTTTGTCCTGCACTGGGACTGCGAGATCAAGGGTTGAACATTTAATGAAGCAATCTGATGTAGCAAAGGTGCAAAAAATCCAGGCATTGTAAAAGACGAGGGGAAAATGCTATAAACCATAATGTAATGCAGATGAGAAGCACAAAGAACCTGCTCAAAATATAATAATTTTAATAATTGTTTTACATTTAACTGACTAACTTCTATCAGAGGAGCCCGGGCTACATTCACAGTATCCCTCTGCCCTTGAAGGAGACTACCTGAGGAGAGCAAATCGTGAGAGAGAGAGGAGGGAGGTGGGAAAACTATTTCCAGAGTTCACCGTTAATATTACTTTCCTGTTGTGTGTATTTTTAGGAACAAGACAGAACCAGTGGAACTAAGCTTGGGTGAAATAATGGAATGGCATGCTGTTCGGAATAACTGCATTTTACTCACTGAACGTCCATCACTGACAAATGTTGCTCTCTTGCAATTCCCAAATGCCCTGACACCAGTGTGGACAGAACAGACCTGCTAGCCAAGCTGCACACGTCCTCACAGTCTTGTAGTCCAGTAAATGGGACAAGTGCAGTTAACAGCAGTAGAGAAATGCTTCCTATTTGATTTTATTAACTGATTGACATGAATTAATGCATGAGGATATTTGATTGTGTCATAAAATGTGTATATGAACATCATGATTCAATTTAATGTACCCATTACTGCTTGATGTGCCATTATATTAGACTAAATTAAAAGAATTTTATGGAAAAAAAATTACAATTAAAGGCTCAAAATTGATTACATTCATAACTTAGAAGAAGATATTCACTTCTATTAATATTTTGAATAATGACAATAAAAGTACTGGAAAACAACACAATCTATTTGGGAGTGGACAAAGAAAAGAACGGCTGAGATAAACAAAGACAATGCAAACTAAAGTTAGGATTCTTTAGAATCTCATTTATGCTGAGGTTAAGAGACATGGGAACAAACAAGCGATACACCTATGGCAGTTGCTGTTAAAAGATCAGTGTTTGGCAAGAGCCCCAATGCAACACAACACAGCAGTTTCTAAGAGACAATTGTCTCCCTGATGTGTAAACATTGGTCATTGTTTATTTTTTTCCTGTGGTGTCCACTACAGTACTTTCTGTTCTAACTAGTAGATGACAGCCAACATTTTCAAAATGAGTCTCAAAAGTTATGGTCCATATTTAGGTGCTAAATAGGTGGCCCATTTTTAAAAGCGCCCAGCACTCAGCAAACTCCCACAGAAGTCAATGGGAGTTGTTGAGCACTCAAAAATCAGCCCAGTTTTATTCAGGTGCCGTAAGAAAGGACCACTGATAACCCAATTACTACTAGCAGCTAGACGTGGGATAACTTAAGTGTTGGAAAAGGACAGATTCCCCCATATTAGTGGCCTGGAGAAATAAAGCACGGGGAAATCTTTCAATGGAAAAAACGACAGCCTTATATCAGGATTAAATGAATTTTATAGTATATGGTTGTAATTTTGGGAATTGGAACAAAATAAATATATAGATAACAATAAGAAGCTGTCCAATCACAGACAGGTATTTTAAAGGTAACAAACAGAAATTAAGATTTGTTTATAGTTAATTGCATGGAAATTTCATGTATGTTAATAATAACAAAAAAAGGTTTTTTAAAAACAGACAAACAAAAAGGCTTCAGAGGCAATCGTTAAACACCTATTGTTGCAAACCTTAGCACCAGATACCCTGGGAAGCAAAAAAGGCCAAGTTCTAATGTCTAAAGGTTCCTTCTGAAAACAAAACAAACACTGGCTCGAGCGCTTTCCCAGAAACCTGGGAAACTATCAATCACCCTGAGCACCCTCGACAGGCAATACTTCCCCCTTGCAAACGTGGAGTCCCCTGTACAAGTAAACAAAGTTTATTGGGGGAAAACGGGGCACAGAATAAACCTGGGGAAAGCCAGCAATCAACACTCTCTATTAGATAAGACTGCTGCTCCCCAGAGCATCTTGGCAATAGCCTTAACCTCAGCCCTCCTCTCACTGCTGCAAGTGGCTAATGAGACACTGCAGTGGGACATCAGCCATTTCCCTCTGCCTCCACACCGCACTCACAATTTGTTGTCGAAGGTTGGTGGAATCTAAAATTCAGGCATATCCATTTTCATCCCCTAAGGGAAGGGATTACAGCTTTGGTGCTGACAAGGGAGGGCCTTACTGGAGCCCACAATGAGGCTACTGGTCTCTGTGGCTTCAGTCCAAACTACCTCAGTGTCATTGCCTGCCTCAATTCTGACCATCACCTCTATACTGTCCACTGCCTTAGCTCTGTTCTGAGTCTTCAGAAATGAACCAATGGCAGGTAGGACCACCAGGGAGGCACGCTCAGCAGAACATAAGAATCTCTTTACTCTCTTTAGTGTTGCTCAGATTCTCTTACCCAACTGTGCCAGACTGTAGTTTTGGTCAGGGTGACCCCTCACCCCAGGCACACTTGGTGCAGTCCTCTTGTCCTTTCATTTCCCAACTGGGATAATAGTGCTTTATTCCCTCAAATCTTAAAATGTAACTGTATTTTAACCAAAATTCCTCACACTATCATGTAACTGAAATGCTAATGAGGCCACATGCATTCAGTCATTTCCCCTCGCTCACCAACTGATGCTGGTAGAGACTTCCCTCCCCTATGGATCCTGGGCCGCTCTTCTCCCTGCTCTCAACAGGTGTTGGAAGTGAGCAACCTACTCTCTAGGACTTCAGGCCACAAGGCTTACAGATATTCTAAAAAAATATGAAATATGCTCAACTGAGTTGGCTAAAAGGTGTTGTTATAGCTCTGAGATTACAGAGATAGGAATTTACACTAAAAGAAGTGGGATCCCACATCACTTCAAATTTCCTTCATCAATAATCTGTGTGTCTCTCTCCCACAAATTGTGGATTTTTCATACATCATGTGCCAGGTGGAAAGTACCCACATAACACGTGAGTTCAAGTACCCACATAACATACCTTATCTACCCAGTTGTAACGCCTTTGTTATCTCACTCAAATAATATTTGAAAACCAGTCTGACTCTGAGAATGGAGAATTGAAGTCCCCAGGGAAATATGTCTGGGAATATTCTCTTTAGGGTTACCTCCGTGACAGAGAGAAAATTCAAGAAGCAGAGAGGCAAGATATCACAGAGGCCGCTCACATTTCATCTGCCACAAGATATGCGCTGACCTTGAGTTGACCTTACAGTTTACAGAATAAAAGGAATAGATACATAAGTGAAATCTGCAAAATTTTACTGGTATAAGAAACAGATGGAGAGGCAGGCAGGCATGCACTCCATCACCTGCTCTAAAAATACAAATCAAACTACATTGATTGGTAGAGTACTTTTAAGCAACGGCACACATTCCTTGCCATCATTTACTTCTGCTTATGAAGTCTACAATGCAAAGCAGAGGAGGTACAGTAGGTTAATGCACTAGCCCAGTGGTTCTCAAACTGGGGATTGTGACCCAAATCATGTAAGTGGGTCATTGGATGCCGCAGTCTTCACTGAAACATGTTAAAAATCTGCCCATCCAGCTGGGATGCACCTTCACAGCCTGCGGATCATGCTGTCCTTCTTTTCTAGTATTTGCTGACCTGGCACAGACATCTGGAAAGGTAAAGGAATGCCATGTACCTGCACAAAAATGCTGTACCTTTCCTGCCCACTGTGAGTGAAACTGACCCCGATCACACGGTCTTACTTAGTCAATTTCACTCACAGCAGAAAGTGTGGGTAAAACTCTTCAGTGCAAGAGCCTGGCACTATTCTATGAACCTGAAAGAAGGGAAAAGAGCTCAGAGCCTGCACACTGAGGACAAAGGGAGAGAGAATTAGGAAGGAAGACAGAAGCAAACACACAAAGACAGAGAAATTGACAGACAAACACAGACAGGAGCATTTAAAGAAGTGAGTGAGTGAGAAAGAACACAAAGGAAGAAAAAGTGAAATATCCAGGATTCCTACTCCCAAACATTTGTCCAACTCAATATGTTAAACATATTGAACAAACAATTTTGGTAGCCCACCTCAAAAATTTGGTAGCCCAGTAGTGCAGAAACAATACAGCAAACCAAAATCAGGTGAAAATTGAATGATGCAGGAGTTCTGTCAAAAAAATAGCAGGCGATCATGTAATTAAAGACTATACCATAATACATATGCATCCAGGGGCCAAAATAAGATTTCATAGGCAACCGTAATTCTGGTATTTCTTGACTTTTGAGTGCTTGAATAGGAAACATTCTTTTAATATAGGTTTTTTTTCATATGTAGTTTCCTAGGTTTGTAAACAAGCAAAATGAAAAGACAGCAATTCCATCATATTGGATCATATTGACAAGCACATGGTTCAGCAGCAGAGTTGGAACTAGAGCTGCGTAAATAACTGAGTTCTCAGTTCACAGCCAGTTCTCAAAAACGGAAGAAAAATTCATTTTGGGTTGAAGAGAAACAAAGATGTTTTGAATTTTTCAGCAAACTGAAAAGCTGGGGAAAAAAATTAACCCAAATGAAAATGCTTCATTTCAATGTTGAGCTTTTTTAAAACATGAAATTGAAGGAAAATCCTAAATGCAAAGCTGTTTCAAACAGAAAAAAATCATTTCTAATATGTCAAAATGAAACATTTTGATTTTTTCAGAATTTGGCGGAGGTTTGGTTTTTTGTTTTTGTTTTTTACTGGCACGATTTGGAAAAATTGACACAAATTCACAAAATGTTTCTATTGACCTGAATCAGCATTGATTTTGACAAAATTAATTTTCAGCCAAAAAGGTTTTCCCAGCTCTAACTGGAACTTTGTGATCCATCAGACAGATCTCTGCCACTTGGGCTAATTCTGTAACTGACAGCAGTGATACGTTGTCAGCCTCTGAGTGGACCAATGCTAGAGGTGGAGGAGACACACTTTTTATCTTTCAGTCCTTTTCACTGTGTTTTCTTTTCATTGGCAGCTGGTATTTACACAAAATGATTAAACTATCCTCCCCAATCACCTTAGAGATTGTGTTTGGAAAGAATTAGAGTCTATAATTTGATTTTTTTTCCTTTTTCTATGAAAAAAAATTACAGCAAGAAAACCCACATAAAACTCTCTCACACTCACGTGTTTGAGGTGGATGGAAAAAGTTTTCAAAGTTTACACATGGTGCATGTGTTCTTTGTGCTATATGCTGTGATGGTTTTACAAAAGATTTAAAATATAGCATTTTATATGCAACGGCTATTAACTATTCACTAACGGTTACGTCCTGTCGCTCTTACTAATACTGAGTAGCATCTGACTACACAAGTAGTCCCACTGATATCAACTGAACCGTATGGGAAGAATTCTCAGCAGCTGTCTAAGACCAAGTACTAGCTCCAGAGTTATCTCCAAGCTTTGGAAAACTCTGCATTTGTCCCAGCCAAAGGAACTCCTACACAGAGGAAGCCTTAGCTACCTTCTGAGAATGTTGGAGCTTAATTGATCCAATCTGGGGTGGTCAAGTCCAGGGACACAGGCTGCACTCCGGGGGGAAAAAATCACTCAACAGATGTGAGGGATTCCCTCAGCACAATCTTCATCGAGGGCCCTTTAGATACTATTACAAGCGGATAAGCCACTGGACCAACGGGGCCCATGCCCAGAGGCCCCAGCCAATTGGGGGTGGGGGTGGAAAAATGGCTACTAGACAACTCATGGGAGGGACACAAAGGGGAGGCACCAGCTAAGGAAGGGACACATGACCTGTCCACGTGATCCCCCACATGACCCCTCACATGACCTCCTCCCCGCCCCACCCCCAGCCTGGGGCCCCCGCGCTCTCCCCATCCCCTCCCTGGCATCCCACGTTACCTGGGGGACAGATTTCTAAACTGCAGGGCTCTCTAGAACCGCAGCAGCAAAAGGAGCAGAATGTGGGGCCGGCAGGCAGCCCTACACCGGCAGCTCCTCTGGCGTGGCCGTACTGGTTCTGCTCCCAGCAAAGCTGCACAGACCGCAGGAGATGCAGCTGCATGGAAGGGCTGGGGGTGCTACAGCCATGCCGCAGAAGTTGCTGGCATAGGGCCACCTGCCGGCCCCACATTCTGCCCCTTTCACCGCTGCAGTTCCCTTCTGAATGTGCCCCTGGGGAGGGGCATGTGACCCTTGTTGCCCCTCCCAAGCATTGCCCCACTTGCCACTCCTATCAGGGAGTGGGGTCGGGGCACAGGGGCTTGCCCTGCTCCACCAACCAGGCACTCCTGGGAGGAGGGATAGCTCAGTGGTTTGAGCATTGGCCTGCTAAACCCAGGGTTGTGAGTTCAGTCCTTGAGGGGGCCACTTAGGGATCTGGGGCAAAAACTGGTCCTGCTAGTGAAGGCAGGGGGCTGGACTCAATGACCTTTCAAGGTCCCTTCCAGTTCTAGGAGATAGGTATATCTCCAATTATTATTATAAGTCCCCACGCCTCAACACCATTTCCCCTGCAGGAGCGCCAGGGGGAAAGGGAGGCGTGGCAGGGGTGAGGAGGGGCCCCTGCTTGCTCTGGCCCACAGCCCCACAAAGCCATAATTCACCTCTGCTATAATATAAATATTTACTACTGTTATTATTACTGACATGTCAGGGGACTGGCCGAAGAGCTTTTCTCCTCCTGTGGACTGGAAACACGAAGTCCTAAACGCATTCCATTGCACTGTAACAGGAAAAAGAGGATCAGCCACTGCACTGTGATCCAGACAGTTCCCAGACTACAGGCTGAACATGTTGGCCCAGTCACATTTCTAGGGAACCCACTTATGATTCCACCTCCCTCCAGATCCCTATTATCATCCAAACACTCCAGAAAAAAGACCGTTTCTCAGGTCTGCTCTCTGACACAGGCAAGTCCTCAGGGAGGGGATCTCTCTTTTTGGGAACACAGTCTAACTATCAGATTCTACACAGAGAGCCCCAAAGAGACTCACTCCATGCATATCAAAATGCAGCCAAAGATGCCGCACGGACATCATGGGGATGGCATAGCTGTGGATTTAGGTCACATGGATAGTGCCCATTCTAAACATGGCTGTTATTGAGCTTCCTGTTGGTGCTAAGAAGCAGGGCCACACACAGGTTGTTTCTCCACAGTGGTGGTAGCAGAAATAATGGAGAAGAAAGGGAAGTCAGACAGCCTGAAACACATTTAAAAGCTGGCAGTCACATTTACATAAGAAGACTCGATATCAAGGTGCACTGGGACCGTCTGTGTTTGCAGTCAGCATACCTGCACCAATCACAACATATTGGAGACCAAATGCATTTACACCAGCCAAAAGCTGTGAGAGGAGAATCTGGGCCATTATCGTCTACTCTGTTGTGAGATCAAATCTCAGCTGCAAGACATTTCGCACCACTGAACAAGCGTAAGGCCCTCACTTCCATTAGCCGTACGCGCCACCCTTTTAATATCTAGTCCCTGCTTAACTTCAGTGCTTCAGCTGATGCTACCAGCCTTACAGCAGATACCGTTACTTTGATCAGAGCCGTGTCGGGTGAATGGTGAAACGAGCTGTGAGTAACCGAGTGGGAGCCTGCAATTCTAGGTGTGTGGCAATGTCTACTGAAAGCTGCTTCTTTTTGCTTTGAAAATTAAACTTGAAATGTTTAAAAGAAATGTTTTTGGTTGAAAGGAACCTTTGGTGCTTCATCATTTACTCACTCGTTCAGCTTGCAGCTCTCCTGGTTTGCTGGGTTTGCTGCTCTCTCTAATGCCACAATCCGCGAGTGTCAGCAGATAAACATCCACTAGCAGGGCAGATGGGCTAGCCAAGATAGTCTTGCTAGCACCACATACATTACTGGTCCTTTTCTGCAGCTCTCAGGTAGCTATTGAAAGTGTGATGGAGTCCCTCTCTCCATTGCACCTTACAGATTCTGGGCTACTCCAGGCATCAGTGCAGCCCACAACATAAGTTACGGTCGCAGTTGGGCACCTTCAACTAATCACAGCCTTCCCTGGGTACTTAGGGGCTGTTCTACAGACACAGAATTTATTGCTATCAACTTGAGATGGAAAGCGCTCAGATACTGCAGCAATGGCAAAGCATTATGAAACCCTAACAGATAAAACTGCTGGTTCACACCGATCTCCAGCCTCTAACACCCTCTCCCTTCCCTAGCATGTCTCTATACTAGGGAATACAAAGACGGGCCGCATAGGATCGCATACATTACCTCTGTGCTATTCCTGTTATGGGAGAATTCCCCTTGGGTCTCCCCCCTCCTCTTTACCGCCTGGGTACAATGCTGGAGTGCATTACAGGGGCCATAGCAGGGACCAGAATCTGGCCCATGCTGGATACTGCTTTACAACTTCAGAACACTTTAAAAATATTTACTAAGTAATCATCACAACCCTCCCAGTGGGTTGTGATGATTTTACAGATGGGGAAACTGAGGTACAGAACAGTTGCCCAGGGTCACAGAATGAGCTAGTGACAGAGGTAGGAACAGAACCCGAGCATTCTGATGTCCAGCCTCTCTCACTGGTGCTCCAGGTTTCTGTTTCCTGCCCTAGATGAAACTCCCAAATGTAAATGTATGAAAAAATATCTCCAAAGTGTCTCAAAAAGTTAGCAAAGGTGTGTCTGTTTGGAACTAAAAACAGGTGAAGGTTTTGGAAGATAGTTTTCTTTTGGTTCATTTATCTTAACCACTCACCTACTCCCCTACTAACGAAACTTTATGGAAATTTATGTTTTGGCTGAAATTTTCCATTTTTTTTTAAAGCTCATTAACTTTAGCAAAAGTTATAACACAAGCAAAGAGGAAATAGACAAGAGATATACAATTCTCAGTAAATAGAGACCAGGAGTCCACTGTAATGAATAAAATTGAGAAATAATGCACACATCCTAACCAATGATATTTTCTATATGTCAGCAAGGCCAGATGTCTCCTGGCCTAGTAATGAAGGATTAGATTGTTCCTCTGTCTTATTTGTACACGTGTGGTGGGGAGACGGAGTAAGGAGCAAGCCCAATGTGAGCTGGCTGAAAAAAAAATTTAATGGGATAATTTTCCACTGAAAAACTCAGTTTTGGAGAAGCAGATACTGTTAGCTTGAAAATTCCAATTCTGATGAAAAATGTTTATTTTCCTGTGATGAATCGCAAAACAAAAAATTGTTCACTTGAATTGACAAATTTACCAAATGAAAACATTCATTTCTACTTAAAATATTGTTTTGTTTCAATTTTAGGAAATCAAAACACTTTGGTTTTCCATTTTCTGTTTTTGAATTTTTCGTTTTTTTTTCTTCTCCTCCATTTTCTCTCTCTCTCTCTTTTTTCTTTAACCTTTTCCCTACAGGAGGGGTGGGGAAAAATAAGTGAGCAATTTGAGGTGGAGGAGAACTACTTTTTCTAGCCCCTTTAATATTTTTGGATGAAGATTATCTGGGCCCCCCGATTTAGTCCCATTAAGCTGTTCAAGTTTGGCTTCTAACTTTCCTCTGGGTTAGTGGAGCTGGCTGGGTGCATGAAAGGAGGGTGCTGCATCCCAATAAGGGGTGATACAGAATTCTTTGTCTCTCCATACGCTTTGCAACTAAGGAGCCCTGGAAAGCCACTGGGTGCTGCTCTTGGTGACACAGCTCTGTCTCCTCCATATGGCACAATCTAGCCATCATGAAAGCAACATGTATCCAGAACAGGAACAAAACCACACTCATAAACACTTAAAATGCAGGAAGACATTAAAGAAATGGTGGAAGCATGTGCTACATATTAGCAAAGTATGCAACAGGGCACCACAAGACTCAGAAAACAGTAACAAACATCTCTAAGCAACTCCGGAGTTAATTATCAGAGGGGTAGCCGTGTTAGTCTGGATCTGTAAAAGCAGCAGAGAATCCTGTGGCACTATATAGACTAACAGACGTTTTGGAGCATGAGCTTTCGTGGGTGAATACCCACTTCATCAGATGCATCTATATAGACTATATAGACTATGCATCTATATAGACTAACAGACGTTTTGGAGCATGAGCTTTCATGGGTGAATACCCACTTCATCAGATGCATCTGATGAAGTGGGTATTCAACCACAAAAGCTCATGCTCCAAAACGTCTGTTAGTCTATAAAGTGCCACAGGATTCTCTGCTGCTTTTCCAGAGTTAATGAAGCACAAATAGAGTATCTTAAATCACGTACAGAAATTTCAGATATAAAGGATCCTATGCAAGCACTTTAAAAGGGAAAGGCACCCCGCTCTGAGAGGTGAAGAGAGAAATTCTATAAAAAGTTTTTTAAAAGTCTCCTTGTTAAAGATATGGTAATTTCATGCAATATCTTTGGGAGACCTTATTATATTAAGTTTATGTATGAATGTGGGCCAAGGACTGTATATAATTGCATGGGGGAGGGTAATTACAGTCCTCCAGGACCTAAAAATGGTGTGTGATTAGCCAAATTCACTCTGGTTGCAACGCTGCAGATAGGTGCCTGAAGACTTGCATATACTGGTTCAAACTGGACCAACAGACTTTGGATAAATTGCCTGTGTTTAAACTGACACAGGACCTTGTTTCTGATCCAGCAAACAGACAGGACCTTCTACCCAAAGGGAGGGTCCCAATCCGCAGGGAAAGATTTGAAGGTCTGACACTAGCCAGAGCCTTTGTGGAATTGGGATGATCTCTGGTGAGTTTATTAGCAGGTGGGTTCTTTTGCTGTTTTCATGTTTTCACCTTAAGAACAGAACGGGCTGTGTTGTACCTTGTAACTGTGGGCAATTCTTCTGTTTATAGACACTATGGAAGGCAGGCAAAGCAGCCCTATTCAGGCAGCCTGACTTGCTGAGGAATTCACACTGTAGGCAGGGAACTGCGCATCCTGGTCAGGAGGGAGAGAGATCTTCAGACATTAAAAGGTTTTAATTGTTATTCAAAAAAACAAACAAACCACAATGGGGGGATAGAAATTTATTAACACTTGATGCTGAAAAGTCTTTTGATAGGGAAATTGTCTTTTTTAATTTTCAGTTTTAGGAAAAATAGATTTCCCAATAGAATACCTTTAATGTAGAGGTGGCTGGGAAAAAATATATTTAGATGGTTTTTTTCACTGAAAAATCCGATTTCCAATTAAACATTTTGTCAAAATCTCAAAATTGAGAAAATTTTGACTCACTCTAGGACAATAGATTAAGCCTTTCTATTTTGGGGTTTAGATGGTCATGTAAAACCAATAGCAACGGCCCAGACTCTCAAAAAGTATTTAGGCTCTTAACTTCTTTTGTAATCAATGAGACAACGTGGGTGAGATAATATATTTTATGGACCAACTTCTGATAGAAGATATTATTTCACCCAGCTTGTCTCTCTAATATCCCAGAACCAACATGGCTACCACACCACTGGAAATTTGAAATCAATGAAAATTAGGAGCCTGAATACTTCAGGATCTGCACCTAAGTCTCTAATGGACTTCAAGAAGTCTCTTGCATTTCTGCCCTTTTGAAGTGAAAACTTTGCTTGGGGTAGGGCTTTTGGAGTGGACACATAGTAGGAATCAATTTTATTCATTGATTCCCCTTTTTTGGTTGAGTTGATGGGTAAAAAAGCGTCAGTGTTGTGTGTCATTATTACGGTGGAAAGGCTTTTTTAAAAGAGGAAACCATGAATGACAACCCTGAAGCTCATGTTAGACTTAATGGCTCAGATCTTCAAAGGTGGCTTAGGGATTTGGATGCACGATTAATTAAAATTAATGGTGACAGGGTATCCAAATCCCTTAGACACTTTTGAAGATCCCAGCTAGTGGCTATACCTCAAAGCCCTTGACATTAGGGTGAGAGACAAATCAGGCTTGCCTGTCTTCCCATTCCTGTTTTCCATTTCAACAGAACCACTGTCAGCCACTGCCAGAGAAAATGAAAAATTAATGGGACTAAAACTAGGGAACGTCCTACATATAACTTCTTTTCACGTTTTATTCAAGATTTAAAATTCTTCAAAATCAATCCCAGAGCCATTCACAACAAAAAAGAAACGAGACTCAATTTCTGGCTACATGATAAATGACAAGAAACAGAAGCTATGATGCTAAGTAGCTAGAAACCAAAAGGGATTCAAATATTGAGGAGTAGAAATGTGTCAGGTACCCTAAAATCTTTTAAAATTGCCTCAAATGTTGTGCTCCTCCAAGGCTCTATAATATTTCAAACTTTTTTTCTGAAGT
Organism: Chelonoidis abingdonii; assembly: GCF_003597395.2. Classification (NCBI taxonomy): domain Eukaryota; kingdom Metazoa; phylum Chordata; order Testudines; family Testudinidae; genus Chelonoidis; species Chelonoidis abingdonii. The sequence goes on along the minus strand of NC_133773.1, from coordinate 16,253,887 downwards.
CCATTACTTTAGTACTTTAGCTCTTCTTATGATCATTAGCATATAATATTTTTATTAGAATACCACACAGAGGCCCCAGTAAAGACCTGAGCTCGATTGTGTTAACAGCTATACAAACATGTATGAAAACAAAGTACTTATCCAGAAGAATTTACAAACTAAATAGACATATACAAATAACGTATACATTTGTGGGAGTATGGGGGTAGGCAGCCGGAGAGAGGTGGTTTAAGATCAAATGCATAACCTTCATGCGTACTCATATAATTTACATTGAAAATCTTGCCCAAGATTTCCAAAAGTCACTAATGATTTGGGGTGCCTCGATTTCTGGGGTGCCCAATTTCTGATAAAGTTTTAAAGGGTCTGATTTGCAGTGGCTTTGTGCTCAGCACTTTCTGAAACTCAGACTCCTTCAACGTGTACCAGGTTGGGCATCCAAATCACTAGCTAATTTTGAAAATATCAGCCACTATTGTTATAGAAAGGTGAAGTGCCAACCTTCATCTAGCCTTCAATCCAGATATCAGAATTTGTTCAATTTCTTGCAGGCATCACAGCAGAGGTCATACTTGTAGCAGGAGACAACAGTGGTCTTATGGAATATCCTCTTGAAGGGATGCCAAAAAGTAAATGTTTGAAGAAAAAAAATGGTACAAGGTATGTTGGATTTTTAATTACGTGTCTCTTTCCCCAACAAACAAGTGCAATTAAAGTTAATCATTTGTATTATATTATACAATGCCTCCATTACTAATGGAATAAAGAATGCACAAAAGAAAAGTGCATTAATATATAAACACTCTCTTTTCATACCAGATGAGTATTTTGTACTCTAAACACACTCAGATATAGTAGTGCTTAATTATGCATCACCAGCGTTACTACATAACTATGTCAAATGCCTTTAGTTTAGACAGACAGAGGAACTGACTTAAAACACTCCACGTCCCTGTGGATACTCATTTCCCCTTATGCACTGAAAGCATCCAGAAGATCCTCCAGCATTAGTCTTTGACAGTTGTCACCTCTGTATACTTATGAATAAACCAGCATGTCTCTCAAGTTTCCACCGAGCCCAACTGCAGCACAGCACATCAGATCTACAGGAGTTTCAGTATGTTGCGCAAATGACAAACAGTGGGAACAACAGAAAAGATCAGAGTGTTGTATAATTTATACAGCGCAGTGCAACGTACTGCAATGTTTGGAATCTAAGATGCACAGTACAGGGTCAAATTCTGATCTCCCTTCCACTGGCGTCCATCCAGAGCAGCCCCACTGTAACCTGGGGGTTTACTCTTGATTTACACCAGATACAAATGAAAGCAGAATCTTTTTGATCTCATCTTGAAACAATGTTTCTTAACAGTAAGATTTTCAAATGACATATTCATTACTCTTTCATTCATTATTATATAATAAATATTTTGGGCTAGATTGTGACATTAAGCAAGGGTCACTAGCATTAAGCAAGGGTCACTATATGAGCTACATCTCTCCTGGGTCAGCTCCAGAAGAATTGTTCCTCAGAGACACCCCAGTGTCAGACTCTTCCTATGCTTCCCCCTTTGGGTGAGGGGACAGGGCAGGAACCTGATGCTTCCTTATACCACTAGCAAACTGGAGCATCCTAATGTGGAGAAATTGCTATTGTGGGGTCTGTCCGCACACCCTCTGTGTTCAGAGGGCTCTGGACTGGCCAAGGGCTGGTCAGCAGAAGAGTTCAGCATACAACAGGAGCTAGTTTCTGTGGTAGGTAATGTCTGAATAAAGAAAGAATATAAGTGTTAAATAGAAGCTCTCCACGTCCTAATAAGAACAATGCAACCCCGCTGTCAGCTCGTCTGCAGAAAACGGAGTCAAAGACCCATCTACTCCCCTGCCCCTTAAACAGCATGTCTCAGGATTCAGCCTGCTGTGAAAATATCTCAAATATGGATGAATATTTGAAAATGACAAAATTTTGTACTGATTCCAAGGTAGGGGTGGGTTTAGTGGCTATGTGCATGTATGTGACAGAGAGAGCGAGCAAAAAAATCATAAAAACTGGCAGTAATTTCAACAAAACTTCAGTAAACTTTTAACTTCACTATTTTCATACTACTTATGTGAATTTCACAACTTGTATAATATTCTACAAAATATGGACTGTGTGCACTTCCTTCTGGTGTAAAACCATGCACAAAGGAGATGGGCTGCATCTAAAAAATATACCTGGTCAATACTTCATAGCATGCCCCTAAAGCACAGCACAACATGAGCTGTTGCATCAGAAGTAGCACAGAGTGTCTCTCTTTAAAAGGCATGGAGGACGTGACAGAACAGGCTCTCACAGAGAACACGGACACTCAAAAGGTTTGGTGTCACCTTCTAAATAACCATATCTTTAAATAATGGAGTGTTTTTACCTTAGAATCATAGACATTAAGGTCAGAAGGGACTATTATAATTATCTAGTGTGACCTCCTGCACAATGCAGGCCACAGAATCTCACCCACCCGCTCCTGCAACAAACCTATGTCTGAGCCACTGAAGTCCTCAAATCATGGTTTAAAGATTTCAAGGTGCAGAGACTCTTCGAGCAAGTGACCTGTCCCCCATGCTGCAGAGGAAAAGGAAAATGTGATGGTAGAATTACCTTGGTGCTAAGAAGCTAAGAATGGTGTTTAAGACTCCATTCCGGGTCTTGTGGAAGGGGACTGATTAGTCAGAACCTATGAAGGGTGGAGCTATGGGACTAAAGCCTGTTCCAGGTATTTCTCTCTTATGGAGCTGCTTCTCCAATTTTGTGCATTAAATTTAAAATCCCAGAAAAAGACGATAAAAAAAATCCTTACTTTTCTATATTTTTAAGGGCTCCTGACTTTTTCTGATTTTTTTCCCCTTCACTGCTCAGTTACAAGTCTATGCTCACAGAGGACATTACAAAGCAGCTGCATACATCTCCTGTAACACTGACTAACAGTTGTGAATTGCTTTCGTGGCAGGTCTGGTACAGAATAATCTTCACCTATGTGGAGAGGTTTTTACAGCTGGCATGCTGAGCATCCCTATTTCACTACAACTCCAGCTCTATTGCCATGGAAACATCCATGAACAGGCAATGCATGGCTCAGGTTTCTTCAGCTGGCATTTTAAAATAGCCTTTCCCATATTTGCTGATAGGGCACTGGTCTCAGTGGCAACCATAGAAGCCTTAGTAGAACTTCTCCATGCACCTTTGTAGTCTTACAGGGTCTTCTGCAAAATCTATGTATATACATGCAGAGAGAGAGAGAGAGAGAGAGAAAGAGAACCTTGATCTCTCTCTCTCACACACACACACACACACACACACACACACACACACACACAGAAGAAAGGTCCAATGATTAAGGCAGCAGCCTTAGTGGGTTTAAATCCCTGATCCAAAAGACTTCCTGAGTGACCCTGGGCAAATTAGTTAGTCCCTCTGTGCTTCATTTCCCCATCTGTAAAATGGGGATAATAGTGTTTCTCTACCTTACTGAGGTGTTGTGAGAATAAATACACTAAAGATTGTGAAGCACTCAGATGGGAGGGAGGCCATGTATGTACCTTAGATATGTGTATCCATATATATATCTATACAAAATACACTGTTTTTGTGTGCATGGAGAATGGTTGAAAACTTGACAAAAGCTAACTGTTGTAGTGCATATAAAAGGCTTGTTAAAAAAAAAGCACCAGGCCCCCTAGTCTATTAAAAGCCCAGTACCAGACTACTTACATAGGGCAATCTTACAAAGCCCAGTGACAAGTTATAAAGTTTCCAGAGTCTGCATAATCCAAATAATTACTTTATATATGTTTTTGTGTTTGACTCTCTGCCAAAACAATTAACAATGGCGTCTTGGATGCATTAAAAACAAAAGGCAGATAAAGCAGAGGACACTCATATTCAGCAGAAACAGCTTTAACAGCTTTTTCTGTAATAACAAATACTCTTCAAAAGTATCTTTAAAAATATGAGAAAATGCATTGTTTTAATTTCAGGGAAGGTGGCTCAAGCCAATAAGCCTGAGCAGCTCATTGTTACCAGGTCTGTTTGAAATGTTTTTAGTTAAGGAAGGTCAGTACTTGAAAAAGTGAAAAACTGTTCTCTTGTAACAAGCTCTTATAATTATTGTTGCCCCGTGGTAGGACTCTGGATATATGTTTACTAAAATATTTTCAATATGGTTCAGATAGGCTTTCCAATAATCAAATTAGGAAGAGAGAAAAAAAACATTTATTGAAAAAAAAACACAAACCAAAACATGAAAAACGTCAACTCTTTGAATTCCTTTCTAAGGGGTTGCTTTTAGTCACAAGGACTTACCATTTCCTTCTGTTCTCACAGCTCTGTGGGACATCTGTCTCCCCATGATTACCCCAAGTGTCAGGGCTCCCTCCCTACTCTGAACTCTGGGGTACAGATGTGGGGACCTGCAGCTTAGGTTAAAAGCTTCCCCAAGGCACAAATCCTTTCCTTATCCTTGTCCTTGGACGGTATTGCTGCCACCATCAAGTGATTTAGACAAAAATTCAGGAAAGGGGTCACTTGGAGTATCTTCAGCAGAGAATCCTGTGGCACCTTATAGACTAACAGACGTTTTGGAGCGTGAGCTTTCATGGGTGAATACCTACTTCGTCGGATGCATGTAGTGGAAGTTTCCAGGGGCAGGTATATATATATGCTAGCAAGCTAGAGATAACGAGGTTAGTTCAATCAGGGAGGATGAGGCCCTGTCATGAGCTTTCGTGGGTGAATACCCACTTCGTCGGATGCATGTAGTGGAAGTTTCCAGGGCCTCATCTTCCCTGATTGAACTAACCTCGTTATCTCTAGCTTGCTTGCTAGCATATATATACCTGCCCCTGGAAACTTCCACTACATGCATCCGACGAAGTGGTTATTCACCCACGAAAGCTCATGCTCCAAAACGTCTGTTAATCTATAAGGTGCCACAGGATTCTCTGCTGCTTTTATAGATCCAGACTAACACGGCTACCCCTCTGATACTTGGAGTATCTTGTTCTCCAAAATATTACCCTAAGCCCCTTCACCCCCTTTCCTGGGGAGACTTGAGAATAATGTGAGTACTGACCAAACCCTTTGTCTCTAGGACACTGAAAGATTAACCAGGTTCTTAAAGGAAGAACTTTTTTTAAAGAAAAAGTAAAAGAATTACACCTGCAAAAATCAGGATGGAAGGTAACTTTACAGGGTAATAAAAAGAATTACAGCATAGAGGATTTCCTCTCTAGGCTCAGCTTCAAAGATATTAAAAACAGGAATAAACCTCTCTCTTAGCATAGGGAAAATTCACAAGCTAAAACAAAAGATAATCTAATGCATTTCCTTGCCCTTACTTACAAATTTTGTAATCTTAGATGCTCATTTCAGGTATGTTTTCAGGAGATGTTTTTCCTGCCTGGTCTCTCTCTCCATCGGCAGAGCGAACAATAAAGAGAGCACAAACAACCCCTCCCCTCCCCCCAAGATTTGCAAGTATCTTCTTTCCTTATTTGTCCTTTTGGTCAGGTGCCAACCAGGTTATTTGAGCTTCTTAACCCCTTACTGGTAAGAATTCAGCACAGCTGCTCAGGAGGGATTTTATGCTATCCTTAGCTGTATGTTTATTATACCAAGTCACGTATACCAGGCTACACTGCAGCAGGCCTGAGGTTGATCCTTCGCAGCTCAAACCCCTCCCTTCAAAATTCCTCCTCTCTTCAACAAGTCAGTAATCTCCACCAAGCAGGCTCACAAGGCAACAAATCATCCATGAACAGCCCAGAAAATGAACATTGCGCCAAGCTCTATGGCCTCCACTGTGACCCTGCACCATCACCCTTCGAACTTAATCAGAGAGGAAAGAAGAGAGGGGAAGTCCAGAGGTCAAGAACAGGCAAGATGTTCTCTGAGATTATTTTGTGAAAATCAGGTGTCCCGGAGAAAGAAAATAGGACTAAAACAATGGGAGTCTTAAATTAGCAATTGCCATCCAAACAGAACATCAAAATAATGATAGAAATGGAGTGAACCAAAAAGCCACTGCTCCATGCTTGGATTTTGTCTAAGTTTAATGAACATCCGAATGACTGATTGATTGATTGGTTGGTTAATTAATTAAAAAGACAGAAAGTCTTTAGACTTGAGATGGGACTGGGACCCAAGCTGCAGGTCTGAACACCCTTAGAACTTTTCAGGAAGACCATAACACTTGGATCTAGATCCAATTTTGATATCTAGCCCACAAGTCTATAATGCTACAAACTAAATTCTCCAGCTATACAAATTGCTTTACACACAAAACCCCTCAGTACAGTGCACAATATTAATCTAAACTGTCAACATTAAATGGAAGATCAGCAGCCTTCTGGATGAAATGACAATACCACCACTAGTCTGGATGTCTACAGACAGAGAGTAATCTCGATAAAACAGAATCTGATTGGGTCAAGATCACTTTGGGGAACAAAGCCAGCAGAGGCTCCACTGGGATAGTGCTTGGGGTCTGCTACAGGCTCCCCAGGATTCGATTTGGATATGAATAGAGATCTCTAATATTTTTAATGAAATAAATACTACTGGGAATTTTGAGACTATGGGAGACTTTAATTTTCCAGATACAAATTGGAGAGAAGTGCTGCTAATAGTGGTAAGGCCCAGAATTCCTGGATGTGATAGCTGACAGATTTCATCACCAAACAGTCACCAAACCAATAAGAGGTGATGCCATTTTAGATTCCATAGAGGACAGCCTTGGTTCAAATGATCATGAGCAAATTCAATTTAAACTACATGGAAACGTAAACAAAAGTACATCTGCAACCAGGGTCCTTGATTTCAAAAGGGCAAACTTTAAAAAAATAAGGCAATTAGTTAAGGAAGTGAACTGAGCTGGACTGGACTGAAGAACTCAGGATATGAATGTGGAGGAGGCTTTGAATTAGCTTCTACAACTTTGACTTACAGTATCTGAAACTTGTATCCCAAAGAAGGGTGTGGGGGAATGTAGGGAAGGGTTGCAGACCAAACTGGATGAACAAGCATCTGAAACAGGTTATTAAGAGAAAGCAGAAAGCCTACAAAGAATGGAAGATGAGATGAATCATCAAGAAAAGCTACCTCCTGGAGGTCAGAGGAAAAGTGAGAACTGCCAAAAGCCAAGCAGAGTTGGACCTTGCAAAGGAAATTAAAACCAATAGTAAAGGGTTCCAAAGCCATATAAATAAAAAGAAAACAAGGAATAAAGAAGTGGGCCCATGAAGAACTGAGGATGGGGTGCAGATTAAAGATAATCAAGGCATGGCCCAACATCTAAATTAATACTTTGCCTCAGTTTTTAATAAGGGTAATGAGGAGTTTAGGGATAGTGGCACAGTGGCTAATGGAAACCAGGATATGGAAGTAGAAATTACCACAGCTGAGGTGGAAGTCAAACTCAACCAGCTTCATGGGACCAAATCAAGGGACCCAGATAATCTCCATCCAAGAATATGTAAGGAACTGGCACATGAAATTGCAAGTCCAACAGCAGGGATTTTTAATTAATTTGTAAACCCGGGGGTCAGACACTATGACTAGAGAATTGCTAATACACTATCTATTTTTAAGAAAGGGAAAAAATGATCTAGAAAACTACAAGCCTGTTAGTTTGACCTCAATTGTATGTAAGGTCTTGGAACAAATTTTGAAAGAGAAAGTAGTTAAGGATATAGAGGTATATAGTAACTGGAATGAAATACAACATAGTTTGAGGCCACGTCTATACGACGCGCCATTTCGGCGCGTTAAAATCGAAAGCTCTGGGTTCGATATATCGCGTCTCGTCTAGACGGGGATATATCGAACCCAGAGCGCGCTTACATCGATTCCGGAACTCCACCAAAACAAACGGAGTTCCGGATTCGACTTTGCGAGCCGCGCACATCGATTCGGCGCGGTGAAGATGGGTGAGTAACTCGATTTTAGATATTCGATTTCAGCTACGCTATTCCCGTAGCTGAAATTGCATATCTAAAATCGAATTTCACGCGTCGTGTAGATGGGGCCTTACAAGAGGAAGATCATGCCAGACCAACCTGATATCATTCTCTGAGATTTTTTAGACCAAGAAAATACAGTAGATCTAATCTACCTGGATTTCAGTAAGGCATTTGATACAGTTCCACACGCAAAATTATTAGTTAAATTGGAGAAGATAAGAAACTGGTTAAAGGGGAGACTACAATAAGTCATGCTGAAAGGTGAACTGTCAGGCTGGAGGAAGGCTACAAGTGGAGTTCCCCAGGGATTTGTCTTGGGACCAGTCTTATTTAACATTTTCGTTAATGACCTTGGCTCAAAAAGTGGGAGTATGTTAATAAAATTTGCAGATGACACAAATCTGGAAGGTATTGCCCATACAGAGAAGGACCAGAATATCATACAAAAAGATCTGGAGGGCTTTGAAAACTGGAGTAATAGAAATGGGGTGAAATTTAATATTGCAAAATGCAAAGTCATACAATTAGGGATTAACAACTTGAATTTTTGCTATAACCTGGGGACTTATCAGTTGGAACCAACAGAAAGAAAGAAAGAAAGAAATGATTGATCACAGAATGACTATGAGCTGCCAATGTGATGCACCTGTGAAAAAGTCTAATCCAATCCAAGGATGCATCAGGTGAGGTATTTCCAGTAGAGATAGGAAAGTGTTACTACCATTATACAAGGCATTGGTGAGACTTCATCCGGAATATTGTGTGCAGTTCTGGTCTCCCGTGTTTAAGAAAGATTAATTCAAACTGGAACAGATGTAGAGAAGGGCTATTAGGATGATCCAAAGAATGGAAAACCTACCTTATGAGATGATACTCAAGAAGCTTCGTTTGTTTAGCCTAACTAAACAAAGACTAAGGGGAGATAGGATTTCTCTCTATAAATACATCAAAGGGATAAATACCAGGAAGGGTGAGGAGTTATTTAAGCTCAGTACCAATGCTGACCCAAGAACAAATTGATATAAACTGACCATCAACAAGTTTAGACTTGAAATCAGACCAAAGTTTCTAACCATCAGAGGAGTGAAGTTCTGGAACAGCCTTCCAAGGGGAGCAGTGGGGGCAAAAAACCTAACTGGCTTCAAGACTCAACTTGATAAATTTATGGAGGGGATGGAGGAGATGGGCCACAAGCCATTATAGGCAATCTGTGATGGCTAGTAACAAATATCCCTAAATGGACACCGATGAGGCTCTAGATAGGGAGGGCTCTGAGTTACTGCAAAGAATTCTTTGCTGGTATCTGGCTGTTAGGTCTTGCCCACATGCTCAGAGTCTACCTGATCACTATATTTGGGATCAGGAAGGAATTTTCCCTCCAGTCAGATTCAGAAAGACACAGGGTTTTCACCTTCCTCTGCAGCATGGGACAAGTGTCATTTGCTGACTTAAACTAGAGTAAATGGTGGATTCTCTGTAACTTGAAGTCTTTAAATCACAATTTGAGGACCCTAGTAATTCAGCCAGAGGATATGGGTCTATTACAGGAGTGGATGTGAAAGGTTCTGTGGCCTGTGATGTGCAGGAAGTCAGACTAGATGTTCAGTGAGGGTCCTTTCTGGCCTTAAAGTTTATGAGTTTATGAGCAATTCATGCTAAGGGTCAAAATTATGCCCTGATTGGGATGGAGGCTTTACATGAAAGCAGAGAAACAGACGAACACATATTAAACCACCCTAAAAGCTGAGCAGGTTGCATGTGTATAACGATTTTCCTTTTGATATTACTAAACTAGTAAGCTTATCTATTGAAGACATCACAGATCATTTGCTAACTTGCTTAAAAGGTGTGTATGTTCGACATTGGGATTCTCTGGTAAAAACTGAGTTGTATGCATTGCAGATGGTGCTTCTGACATAGACATATAAAAGAAGGAGCTTCAATAGTCTTGGCCCAGAAGTAGCTGGATTCTTGCCACCTGGACCTCTAGCTACTGGAGACATCAGAAAGAGATGTATGATGTAAACCATATTGGAATTGTCTTTGCTAAATGACATGCTGTGTATGGTTCTTCTCAAAAAGAAATGCTGCATCCAAACTCAAAATGTCCCTAATGTCACACTGGAAGGATTCTGTGAACATCTTCCTGTTCAACAGGAAGTTACACGCTGGCCCTGATCCAGAAAAGTGCTCAAGTACACACGTAGCTTTAAGCCAGTGGTCCCCAACCTTTCTCATCTGGCAGGTGCCAGACAATGAGCCTTGGAGGATCGTGGCGGCGGATAAGCATCTGCCGAAACGCTGCCGACAAGTGGCAGTGTCAACAGGCATTCCAGCCGAAATGCCGCCGACAGGCAGCGTCATCCAGAGGCTTTGCTGCCGAAATGCCGAACAGTACGCGGGCGCATTTAGATGCCCTGGTGGGCACCTTGTTGCCCACGGGCACCGCGTTGCGGACCCCGCTTTAAGCACATGGAGTTAGTCCCACTACATTCAAGGGACTAGTTCCATGCTTAAAGTTAAATACATACTTAAGTCTTTGCTAGATTGGCATCTAACATTTTACTCTGAGAGATGAAAATAAAGACAATAGAGGGCAGGCTGTGTAATACCCAGGAAGGGGTTAATCTACCCAGTTTTCAGAGCTATTACAAGGCGAGTCATGCTCTTAGGAAGTGATCAGTCAATGAGAATTTCTTTTGGTAATTTAGCCCTGCTAACTTATCTTTCATTTTTGAGTATGTTGTCACTCTGTAGCCTGCTGGAAAGTTCCAGGCAGAGAGTTCAGTGGAATCAGATAGAATATTCTCCCCGCCCCCCTGCATGTACATTTCAGTTTAGCTCTTGTTTAAGCTCATTTGTTATTTTCTAAATTGCCTTTGGGCTCTTAATTACCATCACTGCAAACCCAATACAGACAATGTTTACAGCTCCGAAGTAATGACTGACTGAGAATTATCTGTTTATAGTGTAGGTGTAGTACGTGCTGCTTCCTCACAGCCAGCCCAAACAGAGAGACTGCTCCAAAATACCAAGTGGCTGGACTAGCCATTCCTGACCCAGCCTCTGGGTCACGCCCTGACCCGGTCTTTCCATCCCCACAAACCCTCACATCGGGGTTACCTGGGAAAAGGGTGCAGGGCTTTGTCCAGGAGCGGAGGGGATGAATTTCACTATTAGAGAACAGCCATTTAATCTAAGTGAGAATAAGCTCTGCAAGTGCTTCATAGCCGTCATCAACGAACTACACACATCTTGGATAACAGCATTACCAGAATATGGGCATGAGTAGGGGAATAAACATGTGGAGGGGAATAAACTGCCACTGAATTAGAGCCAGGAACATGAAGCAGAAAACAGTGGATCCATTCTGTATTTCTCTCCCCCCTCTGGCCATGCTGATATCTCCCTGTGAATGCCACATACTTGGGGCTCCATGGGAGTATGCTGGGATATGGTTGGATTGTGAAGGAGCCATGAAGCAGCTACTCCATGTTGCCTGCTTCTGTAAGCATCCAGGGAATTTCTGATCAACAATTTGCGGAAGAGTTAACACTGTTAGAAGCCGCACTTAATCCCCTCATCTACTTTATAAATGGTTTTGCACAGCTACCCAGCTAGTCAGGCTCCTATGGACCTGCAGCTCACCTGAGTGAGATGAACCTTGTACAATGTTTCCAGTTGATTTTCTACTCCTGGGATTTTTTCTGTAAGAGGAAAGCATGCCTCAAACTTGACACTATTCTAGGGGTTTCAGACTCCCAGTAGCCTTTGACCTACAGGCTTTCATCTGACCTTCTTTCCCATTAAAGGGATTTTCCTTCACTTTCTCAAGCTACCTACAAAACCAAGAAATGAAATAGCAAAGAATCAGCAATACTTGTTATAGTCCTGTCCAGACCTTGGACAGTCCTTTTAGGCTGCCTTGATCCTGACTGAAGCCCAATCTCATAGCTAGTCTCTTTTTGTTGTGCACCTATGTAAATCCTCTGAAGATGAAGATGAATGACATAGGTATTAATCCAGAAAGGACTCTGACCCATAATCTATTCATCCTTCTTCACATAGGGCCACATTCACGACAAATGGATGCAACTCTCCTGACTTAAATGAAGCTGTACCCACTCCAGCAGTGAATGTGGCATTGTGTGTCATACAGTTGCCCTAGTTGCACACAGCTGATGAAACTGGCCTCTCCCATGTATTGTAATGAGAAAATGGAAGGTGCTTTCAGCTCAGATGCAAAGCCTGCTTTAGTGATACTCTCTTTACCTGCTAACTCAGTCTTTCAGAAAGCCTTTCTTCAGCAGTGTCTCCTCATTCTGTCTTCTGTCGAACATCAGTGTCTGAGCCCCTCCCATATGGCCCCCTACATGCATTTGACCATGTTTTAAGATTCCCACATGGGATACAACCCAGGCCACAAAATGAAGTTCAAAGTGATCCTAATGGCTTTAACCACTCTAAACCTTTCAGCACCACTCCTAACGCAGCTGTGCAATTCTCTCGGTGGAAAGGGAAGCAAGTTGTGTCAATGGTTCTTTGCCAGCTTGCCCTTGTTATTCTCGTGCATTCAGTAGCATAGAAAGTCTATCAATAATTCCATCAAAATACACGGATTACTCCCATACTACACCTCACAGATGGAGAGTATGAAACCATTTGAAACTCACTGTTTTTGTTTCACAGCACAAGAGCAAACTATCCCACAGCATGGGAGAGAGGGGAAGCATGGCAAGAGGCTTAACCAGGAGCTCTTCAATTATCTGAAACTCAAAAAAGAGTCCTCCAACAAGTGGAAACTAGATCAAATTACAAAGGAAGAATATAAACAAATATCACAAGTATGTAGGGACAAAATTAGGAAGACCAGGGCACAAAACAAGATTTAACTAGCTGGAAACATAATGGTAACAAGAAAACATTCTACAAATACATTAGAAGCAAGAGGAAGACCAAGGACAGGGTAGACCTATTACTCAAGGTGGGGGGCGGGGGACAATAACAGAAAATTTGGAAATGGCAGAAGTGCTAAACTACCTTTTTGTTTTCAATTTTCACTAAAAAGGTTAGTAGCAATTGGACATCTAACCTAGTGAAAATGAGGAGGATCAGAGGCTAAAATAGGAAAAGAACAAATTAAAAATTACTTAGACAAGTTATATGTCTTCAAGTCACCAGGGGCTGATGAGGGGAAAGGGATAGCTCAGTGGTTTGAGCATTAGCCTGCTGAACCCAGAGTTATGAGCTCAATCCTTGAGGGGGCCATTTAGGGAACTGAGGTAAAAAAGATCTGTCTGTGGATTGGTCCTGCTTTGAGCAGGGGATTGAACTAGATGACCTCTTGAGGTCCCTTCCAACCCTAATATTGTATTATTCTAAATACATCCTAGAATACTCAAGGAGCTGACTGAGGAGATAGCTGAGCAATTACATTCAAAAAGTTATGGAAGACAGGAAGAGGGCAAATGTAGTGCTGATCTATAAAAAGGGAAATAAGGACAACCTAGGGATTAGAAGACCTGTCAGTTTAACTTCAGTACCCAGAAATATAATGGAGCAATCACTTTGCAAACATCTAGAAGATAATAAGGTGATAAGTAACAGCCAGCACAGATTTGTCAAGAACAAATCATGTCAAACCAACTTAATAAGCTTTCTTTGCCAGGATAACAAGCTTTGTGGATGGGGGGGGGAGGGTGGAAGTGGTAGATGTGGTATATCTTGACTTTAGTAAGGCCTTTACCTTCTCATAAACAAACTAAGAAAATACAATCTAGATGGAGCTATTATAAGATGGGTGCATAACTTATTGGAAAACTGTTCCCAGAGAGTAGTTATCAGTGGTTCAGTCAAACTGCAAGAACATATTGAGTGAGGCCCTGCAGTGATCAGTTCTGGGTCTGGTTAATATCCTCATCAATGATTTAGATAATGGCATAGCGAGGACACTTATAAAGTTTGCAGATGATCCCAATTAGGGAGGGGTTGCAAGTGCTTTGGAGTATAGGATTAAAATTCAAAACAATCTGGACAAACTGGAGAAAGGGTCTGAAGTAAATAGGATGAAATTCCATAAGAAAAAATGTTGAGTACTCCACTTAGGAAGGAACAATCAGTTGCACACATACAAAATGGGAAATGAATGCGTAGGGAGGAGTATTGCAGAAAGCGGTCAGGGGGTCATAGTAAGAAGACCAGAGAATTTCATCATGAGGTCGGTTTTGGCTGAGCCATACAGCTTGAAATAATGTTCATTTAATTGTATGGCCAATGCAATAGAATTTAAGGCAGAGAGAGCAGAGGGAGTTTCTTGAATATATAGAACTACTGAAAATTGTGATTAGTGAATGGACTCAAAGAACAAAAGAAAATTGGAAAAGTATCAAACTACAGAGTGAGAAATTAGTATTTTGATATTGTATGTCTCAGTGATTCTTGTGCATAATAAAAAGAAGGGGGAGATTTTCAAAGGTACAGAAGGGAGTTTGGTGCCTAATTCCCATTGAACGTTGTTGGGAATTGGCCACCTAATTCTCATTTGTACCTTTAAAAAATCTCACTCAAAGTAGACATGGTAGACAACTTTATTATGTATACAGTACATCATTTATGATGCACAAGCTTCTGTGTAAAAGAGCATAACTTTCCAGGTGTATTATTTATTTAGAACCTAAAACATTCAAGGCATGACACAAAGCATGCAGAAAACATGAGAGCTCTTACAATCTAAAGACATGACAAAACAGGCAGATACAAGACACAGATACAAGTAACAAATGGACCAGTAGAAGGAAATGAGACCAAATACACTGCATCCATGCATGCAGATCGAGAACAATTTTGTCTTAGGGAGGGCTGTCTAAACTATCATCCATCTATCTCTCTACGTATCTATTATCTTCCACCTATCTGTCCATCACCCATCTACCCACCATTCACCTATCCATCTGCCTTGCCATCTTCCATTTTTACATTCATCTCTTTTTCTAATCTAAGGTTTTATGTTATTTTTAGTTTACCAATGACCTAGATATCAAAGAACTTTCTTGCCAGGATGCTTCCTTGGTTTTTCCAAGATCCTAAAGTTGCTTTACTTTAAGTAGATCGATCCTCAAAGCAAAACAAAAAGTGAAGCTACTAACCAACCTTCCATAGCAACTGTATGTGGGATATGCATCTCTAATTTATCTCAAAGTTTCAGTGTCCATTATTGTTAGGACCATAAGTGTCTACTAAGATGCTGACTAAATGCTGTATGTGTCATTATTTACATAAGCAGATTACAACATCCCGGTCTCATCAGTTCAGCTATTGTGTCTTGTTAGCTTAACCAAATTTCAAACTCCATAAGGAACAGCATTTTCCCTAGAAGTTATTAAAGAGTAGATTTCGTTTAATTAAACTCATTTGCATGACTAAATTAGATCTAATTACTCCCATTCATTTCACTAATATCTCTCTTTGATTGGAGAAAGGCAACTTCAATAATTGCTTAAAATAGGACTCACTGGGTCTTCGCACTGGTTCAGACTACAAAAAGCAGCACTACGATTTAAGTAAGAGATAATGGGACAATGACTGAGATACTATAGATGATGGGCACCTTTTTAATCTTGGAATTTTTGTTGTTTGTGTCTTGTGCCAAATTGGCAGCCCAAGAGACAAAAGAATTCATCAGATTTATCTATAGAGCAGGTAAGCATGAGTAACAGCCGTGCAAAATTTTCCCCACAAATCTCTCCAATGTTCCTCACTTCCAACCAAGAGGGCCTCTAGAAGTCAAACACCAATTAAAGTTGGGGAGGGTTAATTTGAAATTTTAATAAAATGTTGACATTAAAATAAGGGATTGGGAACATTTCATTTAAAATGTTCATGAATGTTCTCAGCTATTTGTCAACTAGTTATAGAGCTTGTGATAAATGAAGGCGGGGGTGTGGCTCCCTTTTATGGACACCTACCCACCCAGTTAGCTACAAGTCCCTGTTGGTAGCTGTTCTCTGCTTGCTTTACCTGCAAAGGGTTAACAAGCCCAGAGGTACAAGAAAAGGAGTGGGCACCTGACCAAAAGAGCCAATGGGAAGGCTAGAACTTTTTTAAATGGGGGGAAAAGTTTTTCCCTTTATCTCTTTGTTGTCCTCTCTGGGCTGAAGAGATGGGGCAGTATGAATGCTGTGTAATGTTTGAACCAGGTATGAAAGATCATCTTCCATACCTAGAAGCAGGGCCGGCTCCAGGCCACAGCGCGCAAAGCGCGTGCGTGGGGCAGCACGCCGCGGGGGGCACTCTGCCGGTTGCCGGGAGGGCGGCAGGCGGCTCTGGTGGAGCTCCCACAGGCGTGCCTGTGGAGGGTCTGCTGGTCCCGCGGCTCTGGTGGAGTATCCACAGGCATGCCTGCAGGAGGTCCAGTGGAGCCGTGGGACCACCGGACCCCCTGCACAGAAGCCTGCGGGAGGTCGACCGGAGCCGCGGGACCGGCGAGCGGCAGAGCGCCCCCTGTGGCATGCCGCCGTGCTTGGGGAGGCGAAATTGCTAGAGCCGGCCCTGCTTAGAAGGATTCATTGGGACAGGGAATGTTTAGATAGATGCAATCAGGTATATTTCTTTTATTTTCTGTAAGGGTTGTGGACTCCTCTGGGCTAACCCCAGATGGTTTTGTTGCTTGTAACCTTTAAGCTGAACCCCCAAGAAAGCTACTCTGGGTGCTTAATTTTTGGAATTGCTCTTTTAAAATCTAGCAAAAGCTTAAGTTCCAGATGTATTTTCTTTCTTTCTTTCCGTTTTTAATAAAATTTACCTTTTTTAAGAACCTGATTGATTTTGTGTCTTAGAAGGTCTGTGCGTATGTTTTTCAATTAGCTGGTGGCAACAGCCGAGTTTCCCTTTTGTTTGTTTTCTTTCTTGGCTTCCCCGAGGGAGCGGTAAAAATGCTGAAGGGCCTCAGGGAAAACTTCCCAAGTGAGTTTTTCCAGGATTTGCAAGAGGCAGTTTTTCACTTGGGTGGCGGCAGCCCTTACCAAGCCAAGGTCAGAGAAAAGCTGTAACCTTGGGAGTTTAATGCAAGCCTGGAGTGGCAAATATTAATTTTTAGAACCTGTGTGGGGCCCCACCTTCTGCACTCGAAGTGCCAGAGTGGGGAATCAGCCCTGACAGAGCTCTTTGCCATCATTTTCAATTTTAAGAACCTCACATTTTAAAATTTAAAAAAAAGGGGATTTTTTTTTTAAAAAGCAAAATGTTTCCCTATTTCTTACTGGCTCTAATTCTAACCGTATCTGGATAAAAATCAACTCTTTCTCCTTCTGTACTGACACGGTCCTAGTCATCACCAAAACACCACAATGCCTGACTTGAAACAACTTCAGAGATGTATGGAGAACAGCCTTCTGGACCAAGATCAAACCAGGAATGACAGAAATGATGCTGATAGGAAAGGGAAACACAGTGCAACTTGCCATTATGGTAGCGTCACCAAAAATCTAGGTCACCACACCACAGGTCATCCAGGCAGTGGGAATGCTCCTAGATTTCTTATTACTCTTGGGCATTCAGATTGCCAATGAGGAGAAATGGCTTCTTTCACATTTCCCTGGCCAAGCGACTTTGACCATTTCTCTCAAATGAAGACTAAGCCATGTTTTCATCACCTCCAGGTTGAACTATGGTCACTCACTCTACTTGAGATAGGACAAACATCTGCAAAACAGGTGGAAGCTTATAGACCATAGAGCAGTAGCCATACTGCCAAACTCAAATGTTCAAGCCGCCTCAAAATCATAAGATTGGGCCTAAAAGTCATACATTTTATTTATATATTGGGCTTAAAAGTAATAAATGATGTATAAAATTATATAAAAAATTCAATTTATGACTTTTAGGCCCTATTTTAGGCCCAATTGTTTTGGAACCTTTTGGTTGCACTTGGGCCTTGCCATCAAGCTTTTCTCCACAACTGTGAGGGCTAGAAACTTACATCCTTTTTAAAATGAAATCTGAGATTTTCCCCTAATTGCAAGACTTTATGAAAAGCATCAATATCCGGTTGCCAATTAAGTTGCCAATATTGAAGTAGCACCAAAGGGTGCCAGCAGAGAACAGGGTCCCATTTTGCAAGGCCCTTTACAAAACACACAGCAAGAGAGAGTCCGTGCCCAAAAGTGTTTGCAATCTAAATAGGAAGACAGATTGAAGGGAAACCTTATTATCCCCATTTTATATAGACTTTAAAATTACATACTCTTTATATTCTATACATGAAAATCACTTCTAACAAAATAAACCTGTGTGATGGAACACTGCACACCAGAACACATCAGTGGGACATTCCAACCACCCTGCTAGGACTGCAAATCCCTGGAAAGGGAGACTGCCATTTTAGGTTTACCAAAACCACGCATTTCCTATCTGATGATGATTGTACGTATTAGGATTACCTAGCACTTAATCTCCACCCAAGACCAGGGCTCCATTGTGTTAGGCACAGTATACACATAGAATAAGAGCGAGACCTTGCCCCAATGTGTTTATAACATCCAAATAGACAAAACAGACACAGGATGATTTTTTTTTTTTTAGATGAGGCAGAGGAAGATTAAGTCACCTGCCAAACATCACATGGGAAATCTGTGACAGAGCTAGGAACGGAACCTAGAACTTCGGGTTCCATTGGAGTAACCACAATACCCTTTGTCCCCACATCCTTATCAAAACTATACCTCAACCATAATGTTCTCCTGCTTTATTTTGATTGAACCTATATTACATACAAGTAAAACAGCTGTGCTCAACACTAGTGACTACTGTATCATCTTAAGCCTTATCAGTATGAAATATGGTTATTTTAAACTGCTCCATGTAAAATAGGTATGATACATTCTACAGTCTTTGTGACCTTCATGCATCACATGAAACAAATTGGATCTAATGGCTCGCTCACATGAAAGAATTACACTAGTTTTTGTTTAAATGTACTTAACAGCTGAACTTAACTATATTTCTAGCAGAAGGTTATCATCCATTTTAAGATATTCTGGGTTAGATGGAGGTGAAATCATTTGATTTATTTCAATAAACCAATCACAAAGCTCTCTATTGCTTAGTGACAGTTCCAGTCATTAGAGGTCATTCTTCTGCCCCCGTCTAAACATGTAAATAGTATTTTCCGAACCACGCGTGATATGTGACCTAGTTATCAGTTTGATAATTTGTCACGAAAAAGTGACTGACTCTCATTAACTGAGATGCAAGAAAATAGAATCAGAACAAAACACATCCTTTTTTATAAATCTAGTAGCAATACAGATGTTTGAAAAACTGGTTAAAAACATTTTTGGCGAGTTTTTCAAAAATTCAATTTTTTTCTAAATTGTGAAATGGCATCAAAATATTTCAACAATCAAAAAATTTTCACCAATTCTATAGATGGCTAACCCTCTCTCTCTTCCCCACAACCACTGGTGAAAATGTTGCTGCCTTTTTAACTGAAATTCAAAGTTTCAGTGAAACATTATCAAAATATAATAGAAAATAGCTACACATTAACTTTTCAGAGTGTTAATTCACCATGAATCTCCAAGCAAGAGTAAATTATCCAAAGATACTGTTAAGTAGTTTCATCACACTGCAATCTAACTCATGTTACAATGAACTGGAACAGTTTAGAATTACATGATATATGCCCACTTGTACATATGGGACTGGACTCAAAGTCCACTGAAGTAAATAAAAAGATTTTTTCTGAATTCAGTATGCTTCAGAGCAAGCCTATGGCCAAACAAGACAGCATATTGTATTCACACTTGCATTTTTTTCAGGTATTTTAGAGCTATCCCAAGCTTGTGGGTTTAATTTGCAGGAGTTTGTGCAAAGAAAAAGTTAGTTTCCATTCATCGAGGACTGCAACCCTCTAGACTTCATTTTGAATTTCATGTTTCCAAAGCAGACTGTGAAGAGTTACAAAGGAATTTCACAAAATGGGGTGACTGGGCAACAAAAAGGCAGATGAAGTTCATGTTGATAAAGGCAAAGTAGTGCACCCTGGAAAACATAATCCCGACTATACATATAAAATGATGGGGTCTAAATTAGCTGTTACCATTCAGGAAAGAGATCTTGGAGTCTGTGGACAGTTCTTTGAAAACATCCATTCAATATGCAGCGGCATTCAAAAAAGCAAACAGAATGTTGGGAATCGTTAAGATAGGGATAGATAATAAGACAGAAACTATCATAATGCCTCTAGATAAATCCATGGTATGCCCACAGCTTGAACACTATGTGCATATGTCGCTGCCCCATCTCACAAAAGATATATTGGACTGGAAAAAGGTTCAGGCAACAAAAATGATTAGGGGTATGGAACAGCTTCTATATGAGGAGAGATTAATAAGACTGTTTCACAGCTGATTCTGGAACTAAACTGAAATCCCAGATCCAGTGCAATGTCCAAATCCAGATCAGAACTTTGCAGCTGATCTGTAGTTACCATCAGCGTTTTTGTCAACAATATGTAGCACAAAATTATTGGGGGGGGGGTTATGCCTTTCATTCTGCCATTGGGAGGAAACATATTTAATGCTCAACTGAGATAGACACTCAGTTATGCTAGGTGCTATAAAGACAGACCCTACGTTGCATTGTAATCTAGATGAGAGGAAGGGTAGAAGGGGAAACAGACAGAGAGAGGTTAGGTCATACAACAGGTCAGTGGCAGACTCAGGAAAAGAGCTCCGGTATCCAGATCCCTAGGCCCCCAAATCTTCTTCAGAGTCACTTCTTCCAAGGATAGTCACCTACCATGTAAGTGTTGCCTACATTCTTTGTTCCCAGACGTATGCATTTACATTTAGGCATATTGCCACATATCGGGGAGTAGCCGGGTTAGTCTGTATCCACAGAAACAACAAGGAATCTGGTGACACCTTAAAGACTAACAGATGTATGTGGGCATAAGTTTTCATGGGTAAAAAACCTCACTTCTTCAGATGCATGGAGTAAAAATTACAAATAGAGGCATAAATATACTAGCACATGAAGAGAAGGGAGTTACCTTACAAGTGGAGGTAGGCATATTGTTTTCTTGGGCCCAGTTTACCAAGCAATCTAAATCACTCTGAATCAGCGACCTGTCCTCTTTATTATTTACTACTCCCCCAATTTTTGTGTCACCTGCAAAATTTATTAGTGATGGGATTTTATGTTTTCTTTCAGATGACTGATTAAATTGTTAAATAATGTGTGCCCAAGAACAGATCCCCACGGGACTCAACTGAAAACATACACAATGACGATTCCCTGTTTATAGTTGTATTTCTAGACCCATCAGTCACCAAGTTTATATCCTTCTAGTTTTTTTAATAAAATGTCATGTGGTACCAAGTAAAATGCCTAACAGAAGTCTAAGTATATTACATCAATACCATTATCAAACTAAACTATTATCAACCAAACTTGTAATCTTGTAACAAAAAAGATATCAGCTTAGTTATGGGATTGTGGCTTTTTCATCACCTAATAAAATGTTCTTCAATTATCATTCATATTTTTCTGATTAAATTCTTTCTTGAAGGTCATTTGGCTCATCATTTTTTCCGCTTTGTGAAACTGGTCCTACTAAAGCACCAAGTGTGTATATATTGGTGGTCTGAACTTCATTCTGCTTACACATTATAAATGTGATCAATCACGATCACTCGTATCTAAGTTACTATTCATTTTCAGTTCTGTGATCAATTCGTCTTTATCTGTAGGACAAGGTGTAATAAAGAATTCTCCCATGTTGGCCACACCACTTTTTCAGTTGGGGGAAATTGTCATCTATAGTTTTGAGAAATCCCAAAGATGTTTTAATACTGGCAGTATGAGACCTCCAGTATATGTCACTCAAATTGAAGTTCCCCATGATCTCACAGTTTTCCCCCACAACACATTTCCGATAGGTGTGTAAGGAGGCAGTCATCCTATTCCCCAGTGTGATCTGGCTGGCTGTGACAGACCACAACTAGTACCCCATTTTGTGCTTTATTTGTTAGGACATTGGTCCGTAAGCAGTCAAGATAATTTTTCTTCCAAGTTATCAGTGACTTGGAAACAAATGATGCCATTTTTGATGTAGAATGCCACTCCCTCTCTCCTTTTGCCCATTTGATCCTTCCTAAATAGGGTATAATCATTTATTTTAACATTCAATCATGTGAATCATCCCACCGGGAATTTGCAGTAATACCAACTAGATTGAATTTATGCTCATAAATGAGCAATTCCATTGCCTTGTTTGTTACTCTGGTTCCTAGCATTAGCCTACAGTAATTCAAAAATTTCTTCAATTCACGTCCTTTGGCTTCTTGATTAATTTTGCTCTCAATATCTTGATTTTGTGTTGAGTACTCATATCTCTCTTTTTAACCTCCACTTTTGCTATTAGTTTAACCCTGTCCTGACTACTCGCACCAGCCTCTGCCCAAGAAGATTGGCCCTACCTCTAATGAAGTGGAGGTCAACCAAACTATACAGGTCCATTTCCCCATAGATGGTGGACTAATGTACCAGAAAAATAAAGCCCTTCAAACTACAGCCCTTACATAGCCAGCAATTCACTTTCAGAATCTCCTGCCTTCTGTCTTCCTTTGCTCATGAAACAGTCGGATCTCAGAGAAGATCACTTGGATCTTCTTCTTCTTCAGCATGATTCCAAGTTCCCTAAAGACAACTACCATCTGTGAGATAGCGCCCAACACAGTGTCATTATTGTCAATATGAATCATCACCAGTGGATCCTTGCCAGTCAACTTCAGAAGCCTAACCCACCATAGAATGACGTCTCTCATGCCTTGGCTTCAGGAAGGCCGTTGTCCACCTGTCCTTTGCAAAACATACTTTCAATTCTTCTGAGTACTGCCTCTCCAACAGGGATCATCTGTCTTCCTTGGATGGTTGGAAAACTCTTTGCAAGTAAGCTTTATTTTCTTACAGGTTGGGTCAAGCTGCTATCCAAAACGTGTGTTGCGTGCGTACATCTCTCTGTTCCCTTGAAGCTGCTGGATCTTGAGAGGTACCTTCCATAGTTTCCACATTGAGGATCTGATATCGATATGAAACTTCTAACTGCATGGAATGCCTCCTGCTTCTCTTCTCCCTGATGGCCACAGATTGCTCATCCTCATCTGTCACAAACCAGGTAGACTACTGCTATGACATCTTGCTCTGGTGGTTATGAACTGCCAGCTGGGTGTTCTCTCTGACTTCCTCACTCACTGATTCCTTTGTGACCAGTTCTACTTCTCCTTGAACCTGGGGATAAAGGCCTAACTGGATACACATTTGCTTAAGTCTGATCTAACTACTGCTGAAGTCATTGTTGAAACATATAGGGTGCAGGAAAGCTTCCTCTGTTCTACATTTTATACAAAATAATTTCTACTTCCATCTCTTTCAGGTTTCCCTGACTTTTCATAACAGTAAGGGTTCAGTGTGTGCAATCAGTTATGGTTTGAGTCTGTTCTAACGTTAGGCAAACTAATTCATCCAGCCCTAGCAGAAAACTGAGTGAGCATCTGATAGCTTGAACACCAGGACTGAAATGTTTTATTTGTTTTATTCTAAGTACATTATTTGGCTTTGTCTGTCAAGAGATACCTGGATGACTTATTTTTAGATATAATCCTTATTATCTACTCTCAAGAGCCAGACTCAGGGATATCTAAAAGTAGGAGGTTTTATATGAGATTCACGTAAATGTCTATACGGGATTGGAGTGAGTCTTGAAAACTTCGATCTAATCATGCCCTTAATTATTAAATGCTTTTTCTTTTGAGAAAAAAAAGTGCTGTTTAAAATGTTTGATAATCTGACAAGGCCATAAGGCTTAATGGAATCAATGATTACACACAGATGGATGATTAACTCCCAAGGTTTAATGTTAAAAAAAAAAAAAAACTTTGCTGGATTTCTACTTGATGGAATTACACTGCCCATATGGAAAAGAACTATACCCTGAATATACCCAGAATTATGGAACAGGTGGTAGAATCTGGGCAGGACTACTTGGAATGCACAAAAGCATTCAGAACTTGTAACTGCCAAGAAAAAAATAAGTCTTTCAAACTGTTTAACTTTTCATATATTAGAATTCTAAATGGCACAAATTAGTAAAATAATCCCCAAAGCCATTTGTTTTAAGGAACAATGTGAACATGTTGGGTTCTGAGATATATATATATATATATTTGAAATATATATTTGAAAATGCTGCACGTCCATATAAACAGTGTACATTAAAAAAACCCGACACCTTTGTTAACAGAATGTTATTATGGTCACAAAATCAAACACTTAAAAGGTAGGAAATGAGAGAACTAAGGTTGCCCATGCAACTTGAGTTCTCATTCTTTGTGACTGCGCATTCCAATATCATCAATCTAAGGGCTGTAGACTGTTGTCCATTACCACAGTATCTCAGCACGTTTCCCATAAAATCAATAGCAGGGTCGTTAGCGGAGTCATGCTTTAATCATATATCCTTTTTTCCCCCATAGAGTTTGCATTAGCTCATCCAAGTAGCCATTCAACTATCAAAAGGCCATTCACTATGGAAAGGTCAGTCTTTCTCCATTACTGTAGGGCAGGGGTGGACAAACTTTTTGGCCTGAAGGCTGCATCGGGTTTCTGAAATTGTATGGAGGGCTGGTTGATGGAGGCTGTGCCTCCCCAAACAGCCAGTCATGGCCTGGGCCCCGCCCCCTATCTGCCGCGGCAGGTCACCCCCCTACCGCCCAGCTGCCTCCCCCCTATCAGCCTCAAGTCTTGACTGAAGCGCATCATTTGTCGTCTATTCTGGACTCTCAACCGCGCGCGGTTCCGCCCCATTCCACCCCAGTACAGCTGTATAGGCGCGTACCCGCCCACAAGCCCCTATCTGACTGCCCCCCTCGAGAGCACCCCCGCTTCTCGCCTCCCTGAATGGCCCCCCTGGAAGCTCCTGCCATCCAACCCTCTTCTCTCTGTCACAGCCCACTGCACTCCGACCCCTCCTCCCATCAACCCCCGGACCCTTGCACACCTGCAACCACCCCTTCTCCACTGACGCCCCCAGAACCCCAGCCACTACTGCCCCCAACCTAACTGCCCCATCCGATCCCATTACCTTCGACTTCCCTCCCCAGACCCTGCCCTCAGTCCAACCAGCCTTTCTCCCTGACCGCCCATCCACCCACGGCCCTAGACGGCCCCCGCACACCCATCCAACCCCTCCTCTCCTTTTGATCGCACCCCCCGGGACTCCTGCTCCCATTCAACCCACCATTCCCTGCCCTCTGACTGCCCCATCCCCTGACCACCCCCCAGACTCCCCTGCCCTCTATCCAACCCCCCGCCCTCACTCCCTACCCCCTTACTGTGTTGCCTCGAGCACCAGTGGCTCGTGGCGCAGATGCACCAGAACAGGCAGCCGCGCCATGCAGCACAGAGACCAGGTCAGGCTGTGGCTCTGCAGCTGTGCTGCCCCAGGAGCTCGCTGCTCCGCCACCCAGAGAATTGCGCCAGCAGTGGGGTGAGCTGAGGCTGTGGGGAAGAGGGGACAGCAGGGGAAGGGTCTGGGTAGCCTCCCAAACCAGGAGCTATGGGGCCAGACAGGACAGTCCTGTGGGCCGGATGTGGCCCGCAGGCCGTAATTTGCTCACCTGGGCTGTAGGGCAACATACTCCATTTAACTGCAGTGTCACATAAGTTATAGGACCTTCCAATACATCCGAGAAGAATCCCACCTTGAAAAGCAATACAACAAATTCTGCTCTCAGGTATAACCCATGATGTCACATGGGTCCCTGTGGGTATAACAGAGGACAGAATTTATCCCATAGTCTGAAGTATCACTGGTGCCATTATATAAAAGACGATACATCCCCAAAATGTTATTTGAACAACATTGGGTAACATTAATCCCAATTCCGTACATGTAAACACCTGTGAATATCATCAGTGGGATGATTGTTGAAAAGATTCACCATATTTCAGCTCATTCAGCTTAAGAGCAAGGTAGATACAGTGAGCCTGAAAACAGCTTTTTCACGGACAGTCATGCCTCTTGCACTATTGTTCTATTATCCTTTTGACTGCAGGGATTGGCTGGGCTACGGTTCTTTTGGTTTTTTCTCCTGCACTCAGTGGTCTATTAAGCCTTTATTTTGGAGCCAGTCTTAAGAAGTAGCTCTCATCAGGTGACTGCAATAAGGAAAGAAGGATAATCTTGTAGCTAAAGGACAGGACTGGTACTTAGAAGACCTGCACTCCGTTCCTGGCTTTGCCACAAGACTCAGGCAAATCACTTAATCTCTCAATGGCTCTGTATCCCGTTAGGATAAATTCATTAATCCTTGCAAAATGCATCAAAATCCTCAGTTGGAAGGCCCTATATAAAGGCAAAGTATCACGACAATAGATGTCCGTTAACAAGAATGAGAAAACAGTATGCTTTCTGCGTGAATATAAAGCAAATATATTCTTGTTGTGGAACAAGTCAGGTGGGTTTTAGAACACTTTCACACACCAGTGGACTGAGTGTGGGCCTGGATCCACCAAAGACCAGGGGTAAAACATTTTCAAAAGCACCTAAGTGACTTAGTAGCCCAAGTCCTATTTTCAAAAGTAATTTAGGGATTTAGGAGCCTAAGGGCTTGTCTACATGGGAAAGTTTTACAGTTATAACTTTATCATTACACCAGATATAGTTACCCTGGTATATCTCCCCATATGGACATGCATTCTAGTTTAAGTGTGGCTTGTTCTGGTTTAGCTTAAACCCCTTCCAGAGTGCCAAACTGAAAAAAGAGTAAGTGTCCACACAGGGAGTTATACCTGTGGCAAATTGCTGGTACTGTTCTGCTGGGTCTCGCGCTTTCTCTTCTCTGGGGTAGGTTCAGGGCGCTATTGCTTGCCTCTGAACCAGTTCTTAATCACTCCCCTAGTGTCCTTGGAGGAGGGGAGTGGAGAGGGAGGGACCTGGGCACCGCCCCCGCTACTCCAGCGCTCCCAACCAGGGGCCCTGGGTTGTGACGTGACACACTTGATACGCGTTTTCTTCCTGGGTTACTTCCCTCTCAGACGTCAGCGTATGTGAAGGGCTTCTCCCTCTCTTCTATACAAGCTGGTTGCCCCTTACCCTAGGTTTCGTGTTGGGCTTCCCAATCCACCGCAGCACTCTCCAACTTTATTTTCTCTCTGGACAAACTCTTCTCCTGCAGTCTGCACTCGTGCTAGCCAATCAACCTTTCTCCTTCAAACCACACCCTGTCTGACTGAAGCAGGGTTTATAATTCCCATGACTGGAGTCAGGTGCTCTAACTGAAGTCAGGTGCTCTAATTGAAGTCAGGTGCTCTAAGTGGAGTCAGGTGCTCTAATTGGCCACAGCTGTTTTAGTTAATCTAAAGCAAACCTTCCTCCCTTGGCAGGGAATAAGGCCCCCTGCTAACACTCTTATGCTGCCCTCTGGCCATGCTGTATCACATACCGATATAACTATATAGCACTTTAAATTCACACCCCGTCTCATACTAGTATAACTTCCTTGTGTGGGCATTAAAAGTCAATGGAATTTAGGCTCCTACGGCCAGATTTTCAAAGGTATTTAGGTGTCTAACGATGGAGATAGGCACCTAATGGGATTTTCAAAAGCACCTAGCTCTTGGTGCTTAGGTGATTTTGAAAATCTCCTTAGGCACCTATCTGCATCATTAGACACCTAAAAATCTTTGAAACACTGGCCTTAAGTACCTACATCACTTTTGAAAATGGGACACAGGTTCTGAAAATTTTACCCTAGAATTAGATCATTAATCCAGAATCCACCAAACCTTTCTTCACCCTCTACACTGCTTCCCTGAATAACTGGATGTGTCTGTATCACACATACAGGCAGAGCTTGGATCCCACAACTCCAAGCTCCCATCTACTACATACTTTCCTGGGGTTATGCTGTAACTAGAGATGAGGCCAAGCCATAAATTTAGGATTCAGATCCTGATCCGATATTTCCCAAAGTTTGGGAGCATTTGGATCCTGGCTTTTGGTTTAATCTGTAGTTGCAGCATGACCTGAAAGACTGAATCTTCCCCTCTCTTGTTCCTGTGTCAGCAGTCAGCTGTGTTACCAGCTGCTCAGTGGAGGCCCAATTCAAAGATCACTGTATTCAATGGGAATCCTTCCATTAGTTTCCGTGGGCTTTGAATTGAGCCTTTTACTCACGAATGCGGGCTTGGCTCCTGCTTTTACCATCCAGTGTGAACACTCCAAGGAGACTAGCCACAAATGACCACTCAATATTTTTGTATAATTTATTCATGTAATTCAGTAACCATGGAAACAGAAGGGACTTTCTCTAATTTATAATATTTGCTCCTGAGGTTTTGAATCCACTCGTATATAGAGAAGCTAAATTATATCTTAAGAGGTGACATGGTCCAGTAGCCAGGACATTGGACTGGGAGTCAGGAGACCTGAGTTCTAGTACCAGCTCTGCCACTGAACTGTTGTGTGATCTTGGGTATGTCACTTGACAATTCCCGTCCCACCCTTTGTCTTTAGAGTATACACTCTTCAGGGCAGGGACTATCTGTAGTAACTCAGAGCCCTCCCCACGTAGTGTCCCATCACTGGCCATTGGAGATACTTTCTGCTAGCAGTCACAGATTGGCTAAATACAATTATACCACCCCCTCCATAACTTATCAAGCTCATTCTTGAAGACAGGTAGGTCTCCCTGCACATACACTGCTTCCCCTCAAAGGCTGTTCCAGAACATCTCTCCTCTGATGGTTGGAGAGCTTCATCTAATTTCAAGCCTAAATTTGTTGGTGGCCAGTTTATATCTTTCCAAGGCTTATCTAAGAACACATCACTACACCACTGCCCTTTATCAGTCTCTCTCCTCATTTCCTAGATATGTTAAAAAAATCTTAACTTTGTAACTGTATCATTTAACTTCGTTGTTATTATGATTTGTACTGCAATTACACCTAGAGCAAGGGTTCTCAAACTGGGGGTCGGGACCCGTCAGGGGGTCATGAGATTATTACATGGGGGGTCGTGAGCTGTCAGCCTCCACCCCAAACCCTGCTTTGCGTCCAACATTTATAATGGTGTTAAATATATAAAAAGGTGTTTTTAGTGTAGAAGGGGGGTCGCACTCAGAGACTTGGTATGTGAAAGGGGTCACCGGTACAAAAGTCTGAGAACCCCTAACCTGGAGGGACCAGCTGAGACACGAGGTTGTACACACATATAATAAGGGACAGCCCTGGTCTGAAAGGAACTTACAATCTAAATAGATAAGACAGACAAATGGTGTGAGGAAGGGAATATTATCCCTATTTTACAGCTGGAGAAGTGAGACCGAGGGAACCTAAGTACCTTTGCCGGTGTCACACACAGGTAGCAGAGCTGGGAATAGAAGCCGGATCTCCAGGCCTTTATCTGGTGCCTTTTTTAAGCACTTTTTGGGATGCACTTTAATTTGTGAAGCATTTTTTGGGATGCAGTCTGCTCCCCTGCGTTGTTTGCAGTTAAGTTAGACAGCAAAGGAGAGAGAGAGAGAGAGACTTTCAGATGGCAGCTAGGAGCACCTAGAACTCTGGGATTCTCTCCCACCTGTTTCATTAGTACTGCTTAACACTGACACAAAGCTATTTGTTTCTGCTCATTGGGCCCCTTGGGGCTAAATGGTACCATTTACGCACAGCCTGAAGTAAGGGGCTTTTCCCCAGGGGGGAGCACTGGGAGGCTGTGCGTGTCAGAAGGTACAATTGCTCCTGGAACAATTCTGTTGCACTGAGAGAAGGACATAGTTTCTGTTACCCTTGGATGGAATGCAGAATATCCACCCCTGTACGGCCAGGCAACTCCACTAGCAGGGGAGTGCGGGGAGAGGGAACAACCATAACTCTACCTATGTTTCCCCACCAACTCCCTTCCACTTGGGGTAGGAAGTTTTGGCCACACAACTCCTGCCCCAAGCTCTCAAAGCTGTGATCTAGGTAGCTTAACGTAGCCACACAAAAGTGTGGGGAGCAAGGGGTCCTTTCTCCTTCTCAGTTCCTGATACAGCTGCCTAGGCCATAGCATCTCCAGCATATTTTCCACTCTGTTGAAGTTAATGATTGTGATAAGATCAAACATAGTGCAATCCCAGGCAGTCACTCTCAGACGCCTTCTACCCAACTCGCACATTTGACACTCAATACTAGCCAGTTTAGTTATTTTACCTGGGACCTTCAGCCA
This sequence comes from Chelonoidis abingdonii, assembly GCF_003597395.2. Classification (NCBI taxonomy): domain Eukaryota; kingdom Metazoa; phylum Chordata; order Testudines; family Testudinidae; genus Chelonoidis; species Chelonoidis abingdonii. Next base: position 16,223,619 of record NC_133773.1, on the reverse strand, counting down.
GGATCGGTATCACAAAGAAAAACAATGCTGCAAATATACCACAGGGGAAAACAAACAGCAGATTAAGAAGCAGAGATGCATCTTAAAGCACCTTGGGATGTAAAAACACAAAATAAAGATGATTAGAAGGAATGAGTCATTTGTTTTTCAGTATTCAGCAATTTGGATGGCAATAACTGGCAGTAGAATTATTGCACAATGTCATCCTTATGGAACATAGGGTACTTTCAAATTACATTCGTACTTCGTCAGTGCTGCCATTAAGATGACTTATTTGTTTCTGATTAATTAGACTTCAGCTTCTTTCTTTTTGGCATCACATTTTCCTCCTGTTCAGTCTATCTGGACAGTCTAGGTCTGTGCTGGCACAGATCAGTCTCTGTAATTCTGGATCAGAAATCTGTGGCTTTGATGAACCTGGCTTCTGGTTCCTGTCAATCCGCATTGCAAAGTATCACCAGACACATACATGCAATGAGAAATATCTGCAAAAAAGGCAGCCGTGACAAGGTTGGCTTTTTGGAATTAGACATGGGTGCCAGCTAAAGGTCCTCACAGCTTGTCTGCCGTAGCTCTTTAAGCTACGACAAACATTTGTCTCCTTGCTCATTTGAGGGCTTTGCAACTGGTGAGCCTTCGATTGCTGAGGGAAAAGGAAGAGGGCCATATCCTCAACTGGTGTTGCTCTGCTGAAGTCAATGAAGCTACACCAATTTACATCACATGAGGATCTGGCCCCCAGTATCTTTGGCAAATATTTGCATGGCTGCTAAATATATAGAGTTTGATTCAACTCTTACTCATGATTCACACTGATGTCTGTAACACCATTAAAGTCAGTTGAGACACAGCAGTGCAGGGAAGAAGGGAGGTCAAATAGTACATTACATACCCCTTTGTAAAATTATACTATGTATAGGATGTTTTTCCCATACAATATACGGGCTGACCAGCATGCAGATGGAGGTGCCAGTTTATAGTTAACAAAGAAGCATTTATTTAAGATCATATGTCAAATGTTATTATACATTATGTGTGCACAATCATACCCACATTATTTATTATATGTAGGATATTACATTATGCTGTGTGTATAGATGGATGGGTAGATAGTGTATGCATAAGTCTATGTACCACAGCTCATTGAAATAAAATCAAAATTTGGATAATTTCAAAATCACTTTTGTGGAAATGTCGAGCTTTGATAAAAAGTGGGACAAACCACAACCATCTTTGTGATTTTCTTTACATGTTTTCCAACCAGGTTTTAGAGTTCGTCAAAACGTTAGTTACATTTCTTGAATGAAATATTTTTAATTTTTTTTAAAAGAGTCAATATTTTAAATTGTGGGGGTGGGAGAGAAAGTGTAACACTTTCATCCCCTCCTCCCCACACACACTTTTGACCAGCTCTTAAAAGACACAGAAGGAGAGAGAGAGCCAGTCTATATATGGAAAATGTTTCATGTAAGTGTCTGCAATCACAGAATCTCAGGGTTGGAAAGGACCTCAGGAGGTCATCTAGTCCAACCCCCTACTCAAAGCAGGACTAATCCCCAGACAGATTTTTGCCCCAAATGGCACCTTCAAGGATTGAACACACAACCCTGGGTTTAGCAGGCCAATGCTCAAACCACTGAGCTATCCCTCCCCCCATCAAATGACCATGACTAAGTTACACAGGGCACGTCACATGAGTGCCAGCAAAACCTTTATATCTCACATACTAGGGTGCATTTTGTTCATGCCACATATTTTACAGACATCTTCTTTAGGAATATTTAGAGAGTTTTAACAATTTGTACAATTAAAATATTTGGTACCCCTCCATTTACATTATTCTTTCCCCAAAAGAATGATTATTCTGTTTCCATAACCTCTAAAAATTATCTAAAATAGCTTTTCTAGACATAAAATCATGCAATGCTTTTCGGCCAATATCTCAATTGACCAGGGATAGAAACAAATGTCGTAATTCATTGAAAAGGGAGATTGCTGGCTCTCCAATTGTTTAAATAATATAGTTTTATCCATAAAATTGGAAGATTTGTGAGATATTGGACCGAAAGCTGTCCCTGGTCTAGGACTGAATGTTGCTCATCCCATACTCCAGAGTTGTAATTCTAAATGAATTTATACATTTTGGGGAAAGGAATACACCTTTTTGTGGCAAGTTATTTTTTAAAAAAAGTTAAAGGCAGCTTTTAGAAAGCTTCTCTGAGGCTTGAGATGTTATAATTAAGTTCTGGTGGACTTGCTGGGCAGAGTGAAGGTGATGTAGGTAAATATGCAAGATAAATGGAATTTATCGGATGGGTATCACTATCATCTACTGGGTATGAGAAGGGGGTGAAGTTTTTATTGATGCATACTAGAGATGAGCACCTTCTTTCACAAATGGTAGAGGTGCTGGGGCCTATTGGAAGAGCAGATATATTGAGAACAGCCAAGTGACCACAATATCAATGGCATTGGACAAATCCAAGGCTGAAAACTAGGGAAAAAATATCGAGACACAAATAGCTTGAAACATAACCATGAACTCTTCAAAGAGTAGCAGGAATTTAAGGCCAGTCACATTAAAAATGTAATGGCCCATACCACAGCCTGAGTGTGTTTAAGGCTGCATAACAGTATCTCTTGTAATCTACTTTCAGAAAGTTTTGAATGACTAAAACCGATCATCTCCCGAGGGTGAATTTTTTCATGGTTGGCCTTTGCCCTAATGTTTCAAGCAAAATCTGTACTGTCATTATTCAATATTATAAAACAGTAAAAAAACAAACATTCACAATTTTTTTTGCAATCTCTTTCATTAACCTATTTTGGTTGCTGAGGCATCTTCAGAAATGATCATGGAAGCATCTGTTTTTAAACTGATCTTTCTTTTATCAAATAATGTTGTCCGAATACCATCCACACCTGTTTAATACCAAAACGTGTGAAAGCCCTGAAGAGATTTTTTTACACCACCAGCAAAGGTAACTTCTTTTCAGCTCCATTCTTCTCCGTATCATTGGGGTCCAGTATAGGTGTCTACGACTGTCCAATATTGTCCATTTTTGTCCTTAAGAACAAGATGTGGTGAGAATACATCAAGGAACTATATGGGAATGACAGGCCTGAAAAAACGTCAAGTAGAGATTAATCAACGAAGCCTGCCAATAACGGGTGAAGAAATCATGGCAGCAATAAAAAGATTTCCAAATGGAGAAGTACTAAATTGTGATAGAATACTGGCTGAAATGTTAAAAAGCACCAGGGATGAAGGCTTGAAAGAGGTAATGTAGAATATCTTTGAGGTAAGAGAATTGCCAGAAGACTTTACAACTTTATTGTGTATCCAAATCCCCCAAAAAGATCAATGCTATGGATTGTAAGGACTACAGAACAATCAGCTTCATATCTGATGTCTCTAAGATACTTCTGCAAGCTGTTCAAGTGAAAGTACAAGGAAAGATGGATAAGTGAATAACAATATAGCTTCAAATATGGAAGGGCATGATAAATGCTACTATGAACTGGAAGCTTATATTAGAAAGATCAGCTGAAATGGGGAAAATGATCTACTTATGTTTTGATTTCCAAAAAGCATTTGACACAATCTATGACTACAAATTGCTCAAAATATTAAGATCCGTAGAGACTGAAGGATATGTATTCAGAGTAATAAAACAATTATACTGGAAACAGAAGGCAATTATAATGGGAGACGATAATAAAAATCTAATAGAGATCAAGAGAGGAGTGAGACAAGATGGTATAATGTCACCGACTATATTCGACATTTATAGTGAGTGTTTGATTAAATTAATCAAAGTAACAGAATAAGGTGCTAAGATGAATAGAAAGTGGGTGAATAACATTCATTACACAGATGACAGTGTGGTTGACTAATTTAGAAGAGGGTCTGATGAAGTCAATGGAGATTATATAACAATGTGGCAAAAAATATGGTCTAGAGTTGACTGTGGACAAGCCAAAACTATGCTTGTATGCAAAGATCCAGTGAATGACACAGCCATAGAGAAAGTGAGAAATTATTGCTTCTTAGGAAGCCTTATTACAAAGGATGGAGGCTTGGATACCAAAGTGAGAGCCAGAATAGCAAGAACAAAAGAGAGATTCTGGAAGAATAAACATCTGATGAGAAGGAACATTAAATTCTGACTCGTAAAAGCTTAGATTTGGTGTGTGTTGAATTATGACTGCGAAACATTAATATTGAAACAATCAAAATAAAGAAAATTACAATCCTTTCAATTATGATGCTATAGAAAAATCCTGAATATATCATGAGTAGGCCGCATAACCAATGGAAAAGTATTGGAGATGACTGGAACACAGCAAACGCTAGTCAGAGAGCATATGAAAAGAAAGATTTGATTTGCAGGACACATTTTAAAAGATTCAGTAGACTATGCATGCTTCTGGGCAGAAGAACATGAGGCAGAAAAAGATGGTGATCTTGGATGGAGGATGTGCTATCCTGGGTGGTTCAAAAGGATTATTCACCCACAAAGAGACTAGCAGAGGATCATACAGAATCAATTACTGTAGTTGTAAACAAACAACAACATATTGAAAACCTGGAAAACAGAAACTGCCAAAACATCAGTCAAAATTTTTCAAGTATTGGATTTTTGGTTTTCCAATCCCCTTCTGTCTCCCCCACCCCCACCCCCAAAAAAGGAAAGCAGAATTATTTTTGCAGAAATCATTGTTTGTTAAAACAAATGCTGAAAACAAATTTTCCATTGGAAAAAAGTTTTGTTAGAACATTGACAACCACCCCTTGCACTCAGTCCTTTAAGTGCATTAGTTTTTGTGTTTTCTACTTCACTTCTGGGTTTCACCTATGGCTGAAATCTTTGCCCCACTGACTTCAGTGGGGCCCGGATTTCATTCTGTGTTCTTCCAGGCCTTTCCTGTGTACAGAATATTCAATTCTTGTTTCCAGATTTTCTGTATAGTCTGAGGTGTGTGGCTGTGCAATCCATTAAACTAGTTATGAAATAATAACATTTGTCATGAAGAACAATTCATTTCTGATTCTCAGGTGGATTCTACCTACTGGACAGGAGAGTTTTGGTGTATGATTTAATCAGTCTTATCTTCCTTAAATTCTCTGTTTGGGATCTGGATTAATATTAGTTATTTGCTTCATTTGTACATAATCTAGATCATTCCACTAGATTTTATATGTGCTATGGTATATTAAAAGTCTGCGGTAAACTATTAGATAACTTTACAACAGCCTATTGGAATTCTGCACAGAGTTTTACAATTTTCATCCTCAAGCCCACCCTACCCCATAGACTTGAGAGCCCGACCTTCTGTCCAACCCACAACGTCCACACTGCTACTTTTAGCATGTTAGCTCGAGTCCCACTAGCATGTCTCTCTCTATCCGGGCTGGGAGACTTGCTCCCAGATGCAGTATAGATATACCCTGAATGGGTAAAGGATCCAACTGCAAAAAATGACCATAACCATTACATCCTGGTACTAGACTCACCAATCTATTAGACTTCTTTGAGGGAGTCAAAAAGCATATGGATAAGGATGAGCTAGTCAATAGAGTGTATCTGGATCTTCAGAAACCTTTGACAAGGTACCTCACCAAAGGCTCTTAAGGAAATTAAGTAACTATGGGATAAGAGACAAGGTTGTGTCATGGCTCAATAACTGGTTGAAAGATAGAAAACAAAGGATAGGAATAAATGATCAGTTTTCCACAAAGGATAAAGGTGAACAGAAGGGTCCCCCAAGGATCTTTACTGGGACCTGTGCTGTTCAACATATTAATTAATGATCTGGAAAAGGGGGTGAACAGTGAAGTGGCATCGTTTACAGATGATATCAAATTATTCAAGATAAGTCCAAAGCAGACTGTGAGGACTTACAGAGAATCTCATAAAACTGGATGACAGGGCAACAAAATGGCAGATGAAATTCAGTGTTGATAAATGCAAAGTAATGTACATTGGAAAACATAAATCTTAACTACAGACATATAATGATGGCTTCGAAATTAATTACCACCACAGTGACACTCTCTACCTCGGGGGAGCACCCCGTAAACCCCATATTCATCATTTATATATAATTGTGATATTTCACATAAAGCATGCTGTGGGAAAGGTCATGATCTGCTGAAAGCCACTGTTCTATCTAAATATGTATATCACTGGTGCATATGAAGTTATGAGATTGTGTTGTATGGTTGCCACTAAAATATGCTGTGAGTTAGGGAATTGCCCAGATATTAGATCTCCAGAGACAAGAACAAGGGAGCTAACCAACTCCTTGGCAGGTGTTGAAGAACCATCAACAGCCATTGTCCAGCAAGGGAGTTACAATTCAATGACTCACGTGCACAAGGCCACACCATGGGAATTGCTCAGCCTTGCCTGAGTAGTTTGATTCAGCAATGCCCACTAGACATGCCTGGACTTACATTCTCCAAACACACGGACTAAGAGTGTAAAAGAGAAAACAGTGGCTTCACCTTTTCTCCTCCTTCCACCTACGCTGTAAGCAACAAGAATGCTCAGAAGACTGAAGACTCCAATAGAGGAGACTGGCCCAGGTTACAAGGGTGAACACTGTGTATTATGAATAAGGCTAAGATTTAGTCAGAGAGATCATGGCAGTCACGGATTCTGTGACTTTATCGAAGCTCCAGGACTTCTTCGGCTTCAGCTGTCAGCGGTTGACGCCAGGGCTGGAGGTGGGACTGTGCGCCCTGCCCTGCAGATGGGGCTGGAGCCGGGGCCAAGCATCCCTGCCTGGCGGCTCATGGCAGATGCTGGAGCCAGAGCTGTGTGCCCCTGCCCTGCGGCTTGTGGCGGGGGGCTGGAATCAGGGCCGCGCACCCCTGACACATGGCAGGGGGTTGGAGCTGGGGCCGTGTGCCCCTGCCCCACAGCCAGGGCTGCAGCTGGGCCACGTGCCCACCTTGCAGCTTCTCAGGCTCGCATTTAGCAATTTTAAGGACAAAAAGAACCATTAGATCATCTAGTCTGATTTCCTGTATAACACAGACCAGGTGCACCTTCCCTGAGCCCAATCCATCACTTCCTGTAGCAATTTGTTCCAGTGGTTAATTAGCCACATATTTAAAAACTGTGCCATATTTCTCAGTGGAATTACTTTGGCTTTCACTTCCAGTCACTAGTTCTTGTCCTGCCTTTCCCCCTAGCTTAAAGAGCCCTCTACTACCTGGTATTTTCTCCTTCTGAAGGTACTCCTACACCATAATCAAGCCATCTCTCAATATTCTTTTTGATAAGCTAAACAGACTGAGCTCCTTTTGTCTCTCACAGTAAGGCAATTTCTCCACCCTCAAATCATCTTTGTTGCTCTTCTCTGCATCCTCTCCCCAATTTTATGTAGGGCCTAGCTCAAAATGCATTGGTGTAAGTACAGAAAGGCAAACAGTGCCCGCATATCTTGTCTAACCTCAGGCTCTGTGTAACTTCGGCAGTGCAATAGACATGCAGGATGAGGATTACCCCAGTTCCACAGATTTAGGTATGCTACAGATTACGCTCTTCTGTTGCAAACTTCACTAAGCACCGGTGCAGTGCATTTGCATTAGGGGTTTGCAACTGTGTAACTATACTGATGTACTTATTACAGCAGTGCAAGTTTCCTTACTATAGAGAGGACCTCCCATCTGCAACCCAGGCTGCTAAAACACGCCAATAATAGAAAAAGTTAAGTTACTGTATATTATAATCCTTAGCAGTAATAACCAAGGTAATGGCTTTCTCCATAATGATTTGTCATGAAATTTTAGTTTTAAAGCTCAGATTTAATTACAAACATGAAACAAATCATGCTGTTAAAACATACATTGCAAACAAATTATGCTCTCAAAGCAGGTAATTTACAGCTTGGAAAAGTAATTGATAAACCTAAAGTGCCCACAAATAACTGTAAAAAATGAGGAGCTCTGTGATCACCCAGAAGCTAAAACATCAGACTAAAGCACCAGGTAAATGACACAGAGAAGCTGGGACCACCAATCATTTTATCACCAGCTGTAAATAAACCACACTGTTTTGTTGTCGCTGTCCTTGCAGGGCACATCAGTGTCCTCACCAGTGGCAAAATGTGGGACTCAAAGGGCTGATTGTCCCTTCTGAAGCCCAGACAGAAGAGACGAAGAATAGATTTATGGTAAAGGTGCTGGCTTGGAAATCTACATTCAATTCTTACTTCTGCCACAGATTTGAATGTCTGAACCTGAGCAAGTCATTTCAGTCTGTCTGTGCCTCAGTTCCCCATTCATAAAAAGGAGACGATAATACTTCCTTTGTCTCTACTTGGACTATAAATAGGACAGGGGCTGTGCCTTACTAACTGTTTGGCATGTTACCTAATGTGATAAGATCCTAGTCTTGGTCAGGTGCTACTGTAGTACAAATAAATTATAAGCTCATCATGGCTTCTTAAAGAATTTGGCTCTGAGGTTTCTTCTGCCGAGAATGCACCATTCACTTAACACTTGAAAAAAAAAATCTACTTAGGACACACTGCTCATTTTTATGTGTCAGCTTTTCCTCAATTCCACCCGTAAGCCTTCCAGAGACAGCTCACTCTCCTACCTTTGTTATTAACTCTTGAAAACGTCATCATCCTCACCTCTTCGTTTGTCTTTTTATGTTTGGTTTAGAAGCCTGATTTGTCTTCTGCTTTGTTTCACATTTTCTGATTTACAGTAAGGCCACTTTCCACTGCTCTGATATTAGCACAAGCGTGCACTCACTCTAAGGCCCTTTTACACTGCCCGAGCAATGTAAATGGACCTTAGTGCAAACAAGAATCCAGGCCCATGACACTGTCTCATCCCAAAGAGAAGATAGAGATTAGAGCCCCTGATCCTGCACCATTAAAGTAAAAGGAAACTTTTTCGTTGACTTCTATGGATTCTGCCTTCTACGAACTTTTGTAGTTATTGCACATTTGGCAGAAACTTTGCCTTGAATTTGATTACATTGATACCAGTGGGAAACACGAACCTTCACATTCTCTTCTGAAAGGATCCATTACTTCCTTACCTAGGAAAGCTGATGTCTTCTAATACTCAGTCCATCCTTTTGATCAAAAGGCAGGGAAGTGGCACAAAGCTCCCAGCTGGTAAAGCATTTAAGCATCTGCTTAACTTTAAATATGTAAGCAGCCTCATCAATGAGCAGTCCCGTGAGTGGGGTCTGTGCAGAGAGCTGGATCGGTGCCGATACAAACGGTGCCAAGAACGGGACCTCCTGCATGAAGGTGATCGGCATTGTAAGCGGGAGTGTGGCGGGACCCAGAGCGATGCCACGAGTCAGACCAGCACCACGAGTCTGATTGGTGCTGAGACTCTGAGTGGTGCCTCGCTTCTGTAGTCTGAGTCAAGGGGCGGAACATCACCATCTTTCCTCGGGACAGTGCCACCCATTGCGGTATCGGAGGCTTAGCATGGAAGGTCAGAGACCTTGGTGTCGTCACGGCAATGAGTTCTCTCTCAGCCTCAAAGGAGTCAGGGGTGGAAGGCAAATCTACCTCCTCCACCACCTGACACAGGGAGTCCAACTGCACTGGACTCGAGCATCCCCCTTGTGGGGCTGAAGTCAACAGCGCAGTCTCCAAAGTTTTCGGCATTCCTCTCTGGGATGCGCCCCATTGGCTGGTCCCAAAGTCGAGGAACTAATCCTCCCCTGCTTCTGCTGCTGCTTCTGCTCCAGCAAGTGGGATCTGTGCCAGGCCATTCCTACCAGCTTCAGTGCCAGGGAGTAGCGGTGCTGCAGGTCTCTATCACAGTCCTTTCGCAGTGCCACCTCTGCCACTGCCGTCGGGGCACAGTGCACTGAGGAACTCAGCACCAGGTCCTGTCCCGATTGCGGTCTGAGTGCCGCCTCCATAAGGAGCTGCTTCAGTCTAAAGTCCCGTTCCTTCTTGGTTTGAGGCTGAAAGCCCCTACAAATCCTGCACTTTTCAGACTGATGTGCTTCCCCAAGAGTCATGGGGGTCGTCTGTTGGCATGGGCTTATTGCAGGGCTTCAACCCCTGGGACTTAGGCAGTAGGTCCCCTGGGAAGAATGCAGTTGGAGTGGAGGGTAAACCCCGCCAACCCAACAGCAAACTAACTAACTAGAACACCACTATCTATGAACTATAAACTAATCAACTATGGAATACAAACAGTAGAAGTTACAGAAAACATGGAGAGCTTGCAAAACAAGACGCCACAGTTCCAACGACCGTCACTGGTGATAAGAAGGAACTTAGGATGTGCTGGGTTGGCAGGGTCATATATTGAGCATCATGTAGCTGCCACTCCAGGGGGCTCCACAGCCGACCCGACGGATGCTGCTAGGGGAAAATTTTTGCAGTGACTGTGCATGCGGCGTGTGCACACCTAATTGGAAACTATATGAGCAATCACTCGCAGAAGAATACATATATCTCATGTTATATTAAATATATTTGAATAATACAAAAGTAGGGTGAAAATCAGAAGAAAACAAATAATATCTTTTTTAAAACCCAGGATTTTTTCAGTGAAAATCAGTTTCAGCTGAAAACAAAGGGGTTTAAGCATATATTATGACACCTAACTGGGAACATGGGAAGGAACAGTCACACATTCAAGTAAGTAAAATTTGGCAGACTTCTTTAACAGCAGGGATTAGAGAATGTGCATCTATTTTCTAACCCTGTCAAGGCAAAAGTTTACTTGTGTTCTATATCTGATAATGCTAAGAGAGATGGACCTGTATATTATCTTTCGTACACAGGATTTTAAAGTGACAGTACTTAATAGAGAGAGAAATAACAATGGAATTCAAGCATGACAGAGCTAGACGTTAATACAGTATATTTTAATCCAAGTGAGAGGAACAATTAATATCTGTACATAACTAAAGACAAGCTGAAAGGTTCTAACCCGGAAAAGAAACCATCTGTTTATACTAAATCATTAAATGAGAAGCTTTAGGATGGAGTCAACCTTTTAAGCACACAACAGTTTTAGGCCTCAAGAGATGGGAATTAAAGTTTACAACCAAGCATATTTTGCAGCACACAAAATCTTGAGTCAAAATACCATTAAAACAAACTGAAACTACTTTATGCTGCCATGTGCTATATTTTAATGAACTGGAGAGGTCCTCTCTGTTCTGGGCTTTCTTATAGTATGAGAGTCTCTCTTTTTCTCTACTCAAGATTTAATAAGGCATCACCCTAGTATCTATGGCCCAGATCCTCAAATGTATTTAGGCACTTAGCGCACACGGATGTCAAAATATCTTTGAGGATCTGGGCCCATGTGCCTTCTTATTACTATAGCAGCTAGGAGCCATTGAGCTAGGTGCTGTCCAGACATGGAACAGAAAGATGTTTCCTACTGCAAAGATCTTACAAACTAGGCCGATTTCTCTATCACATTAGTCTGCAGATAACTTTTCAGTATTATTGGTAATTATCCAGGTACTGACAGCATGCTTGGCTCTGTATAAAGCAAAGGGGAATTTAAGACCACATCCACCGGTATGTGCTGGAGGCTGTGTCACTCTGGCAATTTAACTGGCCAGTTAAGCTGATATTACAGCATCATCAGAGCAATGCTTGTTGGTCTCTTGTCTATTCCTCTTCCACTGCAGCATTCACCCCAACAGTATATTTTTGAAAAGTTCTTTGTTAATTTTGAATGGTCCAAGAGAGATCTTCCAGGACTCCCTTGGGGGATTATTCCATAGCCCAATAAAATGGATTACTTAAAAAAAAAAAAAAGAGAGAGAGCGAGAGAAAGAGAGAAAAGCTCTCTTTTTGGAATATATATTCCTTTGTATATAAGCCCCTCTGTGCTGTGATTTCTTGCACATACTGCTGGTTGACCAGGTAAAGAGAAACATCTAGAGTTCCAGAACATTAAATTGTGACAGCAATAGCCTAAGTTTCCAATCCATTGTGTGTCATGCAGAGATAGTAATGAGGAAAGATAGGAGAAAACATGGTCTTGTGATTAAGACACTGGATTCAGAAGAGTTGGGTTCAACTCCTGGTTCTACCACAGACTCCCTGTGCGACTTAGGCACTGTACTTTCACTGCACTGAAAAAAATACCCCCCTGAACGAGAAAAGTTTTAACAACAAAGATCACCAGTGTGGACAGTGCTTTGTCAGTGGCAGGTGCTCTCCCAGCAACAAAGCTACTGCTGCTCATTGAGGAGGGGTGTATTTTGTCAGCAGGAGAGGTGACAAAGAACACTACGCTGCGCACTTTACAACGGTGTGGCTGAGATGGAACAGCTGCACCGTTGTAAGGTGCGCAGTGTAGACATTGCCTTAATCTCTCTGTACCTCAGGTCCTCATCTGTAAAGGGGGGATAAAAAGTAGGAGGAAAGGAGTATTATTGTTTCCAGTATAAGAGAGAGATATCTTTAATGATTTGCATTACTGTTGTACCAAGATCTTGGCCCCATTGTGTTAGGTAGTGTCCAAACACTAAAGGTATGTCTACACTGGACCTGGAAGGTGTAACTTTAGGGGTTGTCTCCTCAAGCTGGAATTTACATCCCTTTCAAATCTAGTGTAGAGTACTCATCTAGTAAGAGACAGTCTGAAGAGCTTACAATCTAAATAGACATGGTGTAAAAGAATTGGAGAGGAAACAAAGGCAGAGAGAAGTGAAGTGAAGATCCCAGAGACAGGAATAGAAGCCAGGTCCTTTGCTATCATAGAATCATAGCACTGGAAGGGACCTCGAGAGGTCACCTAGTCCAGTTCCTTGCACTCATGACCGGGCTAAGTATTACCTAGACCATCCCTGACAAGTGCAGATTCCACCACCTCCCACCTCCTCCCAATTAAGAAGTTTTTCCTAATGTCCAGCCTAAAACATCCTTGCTGCAATTTAAGCCCATTGCTTCTTGTCCTGTCCTCAGAGGTTAAGAAGAACAATTCTTCTCCCTCCTCCTCGTAACAACCTTTTATGTACTTGAAAACTGTTATCATGTCCCCTTTCGGTCTTCAATTTTCCAAACTAAACAAACCCATTTTTTTTCAATCTACAAGAATAGCGTAGCAGAAGTCGACGTATCTTAGATCGACTTAGAATCACTTACTTTGCATCCTCGCAACACGGGATCAACGGCTGCGCTCCCCATTGACTCCACTTCTGCCTCCCGCTGTGGTGGAGTTCCGGAGTCGATGGCAGAAGAATCGGGGATGGATCCATCACTACCCACCAATCCAGCGGGTAGTGTAGATGTACTCCATAGACATAACAAAGCTAGCTTTGATCTAGCTCGCTTGGACAATAGTAGCAGTGAAGCTCTGGCAGCATGGGCTGTACACTCCTGCCTTAGGCCCTGGGTACAAACCGGAATAGCTAGACCATGCTACCACGGCTTCACTGCTATTAGTAGAGTTAGTCAGATCAAAACTAGCTCAGGCACATCTACACATCTCTGACTGCAGAGTAGACACACCCTATGTGGCAGAACATACCATATGGTACTTATACATGACTATATATGGACCATCACCAACCTCTCCAACACGATGGCCTTCACCATGGATGTCACCCTTAGTTTCCTTGCATCTCAAATGACTAAAGCCAGTAAGTATTTGGGAGGGTGGGATAAGGGAGTAGGGCAGGGCAGCCAGGAGTGGGTAGCTGGTTGTTTTTTTGTTTGTTTCATGATTTTTTATATTCACAGGCAATGATGGTCTGGACCTTCATGTTGTGTAAATCAGTACAGCTTCATTGACATCAATGGAGTGGTCACTTTACACCTCCAAGGAGCTGATGCGCTATTACCATTACCACTGTAATGGCTCCAGCATTCCTTTAGTGCCTTAAGACCCAGTTGGTTACATTCATCCCTGCCATGATACCACTGGCCGGAGGAAAGAATTTATCCCACTGTGATTTCCATGTAAGTATCTCTGAGGTTGTTACATCTCCTGAACCAAGTGTGTCCCTTTTAAGACAGAAAACAGCCTGTAAGAATCATAGTTTGAACTCTCTTTTACCTGAACTCTAAAAAAAAGTTCTTTCTGTATTCTGTATCTTAATACTGTATTTTCCACTGCATGCATCCGATGAAGTGGGTTCTAGCCCACGAAAGCTTACGCTCAAATAAATGTGTTAGTCTCTAAGGTGCCACAAGGACTCCTCGTTCTTTTTTCTAAAAAGAGCAAGGCTTCTAAGCAGGGCTTTTCCCTCCCCTTCTAAGCCAAGGACTCACATGAGATCAAATCCCCTAGTCTTTTCCCTCCCCATTCACCTGAAAGACTTCTCCATAACAGAAGTCTTATCAGACGTGACTGATTGCTGTAATCTGTACTCTGGGCAGCCATTAAGCAAATTACCTGAATCATTGCAAGGATTAGTCTCATTAACACATGATTAGCATCAAATTAAAATAATGAGTGTTTAACTTCTGATGTCTTCCAGTTGTTTGAACAGCTTGAGCGGCCACACCAGACTGGCAGGGAGTGGTGGGTGTCAAGAAGTCGCGGGGGGGTGTGGGAGCGAGGTAAGCTGCATGGCACAAGACAGAATGCAAAACGAAGCATGGACAAAGTCAAAGCAAGCTACATGGAAGATTCACTCCACCAAATAGCAGAGATGATTGGTCAACTCTGAAGCTGTTCTAGGACTGGCATGGCACTGCCTCTGTTCTTCTGAAGCGTGGTTTTACACGCTAATGTCAGTGTCACCTGCCTCTCAAGCCACAGCTTGTCATTTGCAGAGGGTTTTTACAATGACAGAAAGGCACATTAAATAGCTGTGAAGAAGATGCCTGGGCTGAAAACATATAAACTGAAAGCGCCAGGCTGAGAGGAACAGCTTATGTGTCAAGATATTAATCCTTTGTTGTTTCGTGGCAGCATGTTGATTTTGGTTTCAGACAAAATCCTTACACTGAATTAGACCCCAAACTCAGCAAGCATGAATCTTCAATGGGACTACTCACATAATTAAAGTTCATGCTTCTGGACATGGTCCAAAGCCCATCAAAGTCAATCCCTCAAAATGCTTTGCTGAACTGAGGCTTTAACATTAGGGACCAGATCCAACCATGTATTGGCCATATGTCGTGCACTGGGTGGATGCCAACAACTCCTCTCCTTCCAATACACACACACACCCCGAACCTGTGCAGCGTCAGGGTGGGATGCCAATTTAGTATGCTGTGAATCAGGGTCTGAGAAAGAAGAGGAGGTCAGAGATCATGTGATGACCAAGAAAAGTGGCTAAGTTTAGAGCCTAGTCTACATATAGTATAGTTATACCAATACATTTATTCCAGAAAACCGTCTTAATATAAATGCCACGTATACTGTCCATAACAGTGTGTTTTCCAGTATGATTCCAGTCCTCTGAATGAAATAAACAATACCAGCAGTACTTTTTTGCCACTAGAACCATGTCTGTGCTTTGGCTTTTGTGGATATAGAAATGTTGAAAAAAGTCACATCCCTGACTGATGTTACACCAGGAACTTTTGCTAACATAGTTGAGCTGGCCTAGATCAGGCTTCATTAGCTAAACCAAACTGAAACTCACCTTTTCCCTACTCCAGACAAAACCATTGTGGTTCCTCTTTCTAGACCTTGTCTAGATTAGGAAAGGGTGTTTTTGTTTTGTGTTAAGTGTTAATTAAACCATACTACCTAAGCGCTGTTTAAAAACATGGTAGCACCTACTGCAAACAGATCTTGATAAATTTCAGAACTGGTTAGCTGCCCTGGACCAAGCCTACTCCAGAAAAGGGCTTGTGTGGCGAGAGAGGAGATTAAAAGGATTAGGGGGCAGTGGCTGACAGTTTCTTCACGAGTGCAGAAAGGATACAGCCAGTAGATTCCTTGTGCCTACCAGAGGAGAGCGTTGGGGCCTCATTGTGGGTATCAAGAAGAGAACTCCTCACCTTTGACAGTAATGACATGGACACCCACTGGGTAGATCCCATTGCATAGAACAAAGCAGCAGTAACAGCTTTCCTTCTAACCTAGCCTGCACCTGAGGACACTTCTGATTGAAAATGTAAATTACCTTGCAAAACAATGAACCTTCACAGTATAATAAGAATAAAGCCCAGAACACTGGTGCTCTACTTAGCCTAAGATGACTGGTAGGGATAGTTAAGTGCTCAAGAACTGTCTAATAGTCGCTAGAGGGAGCGCCATATTGCTTGCTATAACAGACACACAGTATGTAGTATTTGTATTCCAGTAGTGCCTAGATGCCCAGATTGGAACTGTGTCATACTAAGAGCTATACAAACATGTAAGATGTTCCCCTTCTCCAAGAGCTCATAATCCACAGTCCCTATATTGCGAGCTGAATTTGTTGGGGAACATGATGGGTACACAAACGCGCATTAGATAGGAACAGGTTAATGAAAGCCTGTGGGCTTAATTAGCCTCATCCCACTTCACCTGTGAGAGGTGCCAAGCCTGGAGGGAGGAGATTAAAAGGGACAAGAGCCCAGCTCAGTAGAGGGTTGACTGGAAAAAGGAGAGGGCCTCTTGTGCGACTCCTGAAAAAGGGCCTGGACGGGACCAGGGCCTATCCCAAGTCTCTCTGAAGGAAGGTGGGCTGAAAAATAACCAGACACTGCTAGTCACCAGAGCCTCCCGAGGGCGAGGTACTCTTTTAAATCAAAACATTAACAAAATAGTTATCAATACTTTTTCTTTACAAGCAAAACAGATTATTCAATACACAAAAAATGTGATATCCTTTTCAGTAATATTTTTGAAAAAGATTTGGGGGAGGGGTCATGAAAAATTTTCAACGCCATGAACACGGGTCGGTTTTGAACACCGCAAAATGAAAATGACTTCCAAACGTCGGAATTTCCCCACAAAAACACGTTTTCAATTATCTTTAGCCCTGAACAAGGTGAAGTGCAAGTTGCACCAGCACAAGCACCACCGAGCATTGCGCTTCCCAGCTGCCCCCTATGGTTGACAATTCCTTCCCCGCTCCTCCTTGCTCTGTGGTAATAATATGCAGCTGACCTACATCAGAGGTAAATTACTATCCCTGTTGGCTCAACTGCACAGGTGGTACATTGTGGGGCTGGAGGAAAGGTTCCGCCTCCTCTTTGCCCATCTGCTCTAGATTATTTATTTATATCTCTGTACCTGGAGACTCAGGGTGGAGCTCACTCTGTCTTATTCTCTTTCCTGGCTGAACAGTCCAAGTCACAGTCTAATCCTCAGTAATAATCTGCACTGACTGCTCTAAAGAAATTCTAGGCAGTGGCAGACAAATTGCCTTCCTTGTGCATCTCAAACTCCTTTTTGGGCCAATGGTAGATCCAGGTGTACAAGGAATGCAAGACCGGGACCCAAGCCTATATGCCAAGAAGTGTTTCTCTCGATGAAGGAAATGACAGCCCATGTGTAGCAGCCAATGTTTAAACCGCAACATCTTGGTTATTTATTCTCTAAAATGCCACAAACCATAAGCACATATTATAGACAAATCACTTGTCAGAGCTCTTCTTTAATTTAATTAAAGCCATTTTTTATTCATGGAAGTGCAAAGAAGCAACTTAAACAGATAACATGGTTCACACTTGCATAAGATGAAAATAGCCAAACCAAATTTTGGCAAAGTTTATAACAACAAGAAATCCAAGCAAAGACTATACAAGTGCCAACTTTCATCTCAGCAGAGGTAAAAATACAAAAAGTTATACACACAGAGCCTCCCAGTGGAAATTCTTACAGACTTCTAGCTAGAAGGATATTTATAGCACATTGTGGAGGGCTAGCATGCAGCCCTGACTCTTCTCTAACGTATATGCTTGACTTCATTGGTGTTAATCCTGATTTAAACTGGTGTGAGTTCAAAACTAAAGTACACCCCTCAAGTAAGGGTAGTGTGCTGCCCCAGGGGAAGCATCAAGTCTCAGAGACATCCCAAATTTTGTCCTTAAGCATTTACAAATGAAAAATTATACCCACAAGCATACATGTGCCAATTTGTTCTATATGCACCTAATCCATACGGATTGTTTCACAGTTGATCAATTATGTGCTTACTCTTGTCATGATGGAAGTGCAGTGTGTAACGCGCATGATGCCTAAGTGCCTCTGTAGGACTGTTTTCATTCCAATGCATTTTACTAAATCATCCACATACTGTACATCCGTGAAGAACCACAAGGTTATACAGATTCAATTAAAGTTTTCATTAGGCAACGTTCTTTCACAGACATATTGGAGCATGAGCTTTCGTGGGTGAATATCTGACGAAGTGAGTATTCACCCATGAAAGCTCATGCTCCAATATGTCTGTTAGTCTATAAGGTGCCACAGGACTCTTCGCTGCTTTTACAGATCCAGACTAACATGGCTACCTCTCTAATACTTCTTTCATAAGTACCCCCAAAGCATCCCTCCTCAAAAATATTACCAATTGGACCAAGTCCCTTCTATTCCACATGTATTAGATCATTTCTTTTAAGCAATTGATTTAGGAGAAGCTCCTGGAGAGATCATTAAGGTGCCAATTCAGCAAAGATCTCAAGTGCATTGCTGAATGGGATGGACTACAGAATTAGGAGCTTTAGGCCGTCTTACTTAGCTTTACATTGATGCACTTACATAAGACGTACAAAGGTTCAGAAAGGGGATTTCCTTTATTGCATGAGTGGGTTTATCTTACAGTTGAGTTTGTGTTGAGAACATCCACAATCAGGGCTCAAATATAATAAGCGCTACAGGACTGGGTTGGACAGCATACCAATGAGGCACATGGTAAATATGCCTGAGCAAAGTTTCCAGTGCAGCCTTTGTCAAAGATTCAGCAGGCCAAATATTCCTGTGCAACACTACTGAAGGCTAGTGGAGTTCCAGACATCCGGTTGTATGGAAAGCGTTCACATACCATGGTGAAGGGCAGCTGTATAAATCCCGAAGGGCTTGTCTACGCGGGGAAGAAGCCTGGAGTACAGTAGCTAATGCTGAGTATCTAGTGCGCGCTAGCTAGTCCTCACTAATCCTCCATGGGGACACACTTACTCCACACTTTGGAATTGTATTAAGCCAAAGCCCACAAAGGCAATTGCTGTGCAGGGCAAGAACATCCCTTTGGGGAGTTAGGATGGAGTGGGTAATGCACTTTAAATTCACACCCTAGCTCAGTCTGCACTAACTTCCTCAGGTAAACAAGCCCTAAGATAGACAGACAGCTGCACATATGGAAGGGCAGACAAAACTGATATTCAACATCTTTATTGATGCTGATGGCTTGTGAGAAGGAAGGAACTTTCAGAGCGCAGCTAGTTTGCAGGCCTGGCCATTGGAATTGGGTGGGAGGACTCCCCACACTTGCAAACCATTTCACCTGCAAGCTGAACAAGTGCAATTTGGAATGAGTGAGACACAACAAGCAGAAGAGCTCTTTAAATCATTTTCACAGAGGCCCTGTCCCGAGTAAAACCACACACTAATTTTGAAATGCCAATGTTCTTTCACAGCTGATAAGATAAGTGGGCAATAATTTAGCAACTTTACCTTTAAAGTTAACCAAGCTTATTGTGGAATCCCTTACAGTGTTCAGAGATTCCATGATTTAAACAATACATTAAACCCCCATCTGCTGCATCTCATTGACAATATTATGCAAAGTACACGTTCGTAACTCACTCTCACTCGCTTCTGCAGTGTCTGTGGGTAGCAAACATATGTTTTCTTTTCCTTGCCTCTCCTGGGCCATATGCAATCCCCTATAAAAAAAAAGTTGGTATTTTAATTAATTTTCTGTGCGTTTTTTAAATATATAAATCAGATTTGGAATTCCAAAGTCTAATGCTTCATTGCTATAATGGCAACAGCACTTATTGCAGGCCAATTCGTGCAGGGAACGCCCCCTTTTCTGTGCTAAAGCCTAACTTACCCCATTCTGCCAGGGCCATAGGAGGCTGAAAACAGAGCTGAGGATAAACATGACACAGGGCTGTGCAAACTTGGCAGCAGGGCGGATGAGTGGTATAAGAGCCCCATGTCGGTTTTCCTGCCCACTGGAGGATCAAGTCTTGAACATGGGTGATCCTCACTGGGCCAGTTAAATGA
Source organism: Chelonoidis abingdonii (assembly GCF_003597395.2). Taxonomy (NCBI): domain Eukaryota; kingdom Metazoa; phylum Chordata; order Testudines; family Testudinidae; genus Chelonoidis; species Chelonoidis abingdonii. The sequence continues at coordinate 16,203,524 of NC_133773.1, read as the reverse complement.
GCTTTACAGCTAGAATAAGTCAGCAGGGTAGCACAAAGCAGCCACATCCACACTGGAGGATCCAGCCTGAATCCTGTCAACTATTCCTATAAAGAGAGCAGAGCCCAAATAGCATGCCAAAAAAGCCAACAGGAAGGTAAGTATCTACTGGTTCAGGAGAGTATCTAGTAGGAAAGGAGAGTTGTATCCTGTTGCGAAGCAAACGCGGTTTGTTGGGTTTTTGTTTTTAAGAGGTACTTCCCTCTCTTCAAGGGATAAGTACTTTATCTATATACTGGGAGAAATAGTTAAACAGGAGGAGATAGACTTGTGGGAAATAAACAGCATTAGAAGAACTGGGGAAAAAAGAGTTTTAGTCCTTTAAGAAAGGAAAGGAACTGCTGCCTAGAAGCCCATCAGTTTTTTGGTCTTCCAGTCATATCTCTGTCAGTTTTATGGGTGTTGCGCACAGATCATGATCCAACCCCCCTTTTATTCAAAGCTCTCCTGTTCTACTTTAACCACGTAACATGGGAATTTGAATTCATGACCAGGCGGACAGGACTTTCTCCTAGACAATTTGGCATTGTTGTCAGAAACATGTATTTCCCTAGTTTACAAAAAGGGACCTGTGCTGCCATTCACACCAGTGCAAAGTGGGAATCAGAGTAATGATGTTTACACTGGTGACAATAATCACACGAAGTACAAGGCAGTGTACCATCAGGATCAAGGAGTCTGATGTGACCGAAAACATGAATGTTCCAATAACTTCGTCATTCTAAATGGTCACCCTTGATGTACAGTATTATTACTATAGACAAATTTTGCCCTTGATTACTCCAGATTTATACCAGTGTGACTCCATTGACTACAGTGGAATTGTTTCAGATTTTTCCCAGTATAGCTGAAGTCTCCTCTATGTTAATCCACCAGGACCACATGTGCATTAGGTATACTCTATTGGTAAACTGGTAATGCTGTATTTCTGGAATCTGTATTTTGTTGAAAATCTCTCTTCCCTTTGACCCTTAAAAAAGTTTTGGCTCAACCTCAGACCTGGATATTAGACTAATTATGGCATTTCTAATGCACCTGTTTGGTTACTTAAACTGTACACACAGCAGTCCTGGAAAAAATAGGATACCCTTCTTATTTTCCTTACTTCATCACTTTTAGCAATTGCATTTTAAAGTATTGCCAATTCTCATGATTTTATGAGTTGTGCAATATTTGATGTTTTTCCTAAAGTCTCAGCTCCTGGAATTCTGTGATTAGATTAGAATCTCAGATCTCAGCTTTCATTAAAACTGAACAAGGTTTTAAGCTCTCATACCCGTGGAAAAAACTTGCAAATGTGGACCCTAACGGCTCAAAAACCAGAAGGCAAATAAAATAACCCCTCAAATTATCGTATTTGTAACCTTATGATTTTTAAGCCAATGTCATGATTTTTTAGATCCTGACTCCATTTTTCAGTGTTTGGTGTTGACAGTATTGATAGTCTTATATGAGACAGCTGGAGGTACAGGTAAGAGATGTGAATTCAGCTGACAATTTAGGAGTGTGCAGGCCAGTTAATAAGGTTAGTGGCATGGTAGAACTCAGGGAGATTTCCAAGTCTCATGAGAGCACTCAGAGCCTCACAAACAAGAGTTAAACTCAGTCATGCAGCCTCTGGTACGTAACCTATCATTAAATCAGCTGCTGTACCAGATGACTAGACAGTACCTAATGTGACACCAATTTTTTTTTAAAAATGTTCCAGAGGTGATCCTGGCAATCACAGGCTGGTAAGCATAACTTCAGTACCAAGCAAACTGGTTGAACTACAGTAAAGAACAGAATTTCAGAAACATCAATTAACACGATTTGAGAAAATCAACATGGTTTTCGTAATGGGAAATCATGCCTCACCAATCTATTAGAATTCTTTGAGGTGGTCAACAAACATGTGGACAAGGGTGATCCACTGGATATAGCATACTTGGACTTTAAGAAAGCCTTTGACAAGACCCCTAACCAAAGGCTCTTAAGCAAAGTAAGCAGTCATGGGATAAGATGGAGGGTCCTTTCCCAGAGCAGTAACTGGTTAAAAGATAGGAAACAAAGGGTAGGAATAAATGTCAGTTTTCAGAATGGAGAGAGGTAAATAATGGTGTCCCCCAGTGATCTATACCAGGACCTGTGCTGTTCAACATATTCATAAATGATCTGGAAAAAGGGGCAAACATTGAGGTAGCACAATTTGTAGACAATATAAAATTACTCAAGATAGTTAAGTCCAAAGCAGTCTGCGAAGAATTACAAAGGGATCTCACAAAACTGGATGAGTGGGCAACAAAAGGGCAGATGAAATTCAATGTTTATAAATGCAAAGTAATGCACATTGGAAAATATAATTCCAATTATACATATCAAATAAAATGGGCCTAAATTAGCTGTTACCACTCAAGAAAGAGATCTTGGAGCCATTGTGGACAGTTTGCTGAAAACATCTACTCAATGTGCAGCAGCAGTCAAAAAAGCTAACAGAATATTAGAAACCATTAGAAAGGGATAGATAATCAGACAGAAAATATCATACTAGCATTATATAAATTCATGGTATCCCCAAACCTTGAATATTGCTGCAGTTCTGTTCAGCCCATCTCAAAAAAGATACATTAGAACTGAAAAAGATAGAGAAGGCCAACAAAATGATTAAGGGTGTGGAAGTGCTTCCATATGGGAAGAGATTAAAAAAACTGGAACTTTTCAGCTTGGAAAAGAGACATCTTAGAGGGGATATGATAAAAATCTATAAAATAACTGCTATGGCAAAAAAAAGTATTATTTACTCCTTCACATAACACAAGAACTAGGGATCACTCAATGAAATTAAGAGGCAGCAGGTTTAAAACAAAGATAAAGAAGCATTTCTTCACACAACACACAGTCAACCTGTGCAACTCTTTGCCCAAGAATGCTGTGAAGGCCAAGGCTATAACAGGATTAAAAAAAAACCTAGGTAAGTTCATAGAGGTTAGGTCCATCAATGACTATAAACCAGGATGGGCAGGGATGCAAAACCATGCTCTGAAGTGTCTCTAGCCTCTGTTTGCCAGAATATTTGCCAGAATGGATGACAGGGGATGGATCACTTGATGATTGCCTGTTCTGTTCATTCCCTCTGAAGCACCTGGCATTGGCCACTGTCGGTAGACAGAACACAGGGCTAGAGGGACCATTGGTCTGATCCAGTATGGCCATTCTTATATTCTCTGTCTCAGCCATTCTGCAGTCTTTCTTCAGTTGTTCAGTGGCAGGAAGGTGTAGCTTTGCTGCTCTCAGGGCCCTACGAAGGAGAGAAGGAGCGAAGGTTCAAGATTCTCACTGTTCTTGTTTTAAAGAAAAAGAGTAAATTCTCTCCCCAAAATTCAAAGCATCTCTTAAAAAGCTCTGGACTTTATTCTTGCTGCCAGGCCAGAGGATCAGGGAGAAACACAGATTAGACCGTTGATAATATTCTACTCCTCTCATGAATTTGTCTAAGATCAGACTCTAAATCCTCAAGGTAGGATGATGGGCCAGATCTTTAGCTGGTAATGTAAAACAGGGTAGCTCCGTCAACTTCAATGTACATATGTTGACCTACACCAGAGGAAGATCTGGCCCCATCTTTTTTATATCCATCTCTGAGGTGCTCGCTCATTTTGAGGTGCTCTAGAAATAATTAATAACAGACATGGGGTGGGGAAAGAGAGAGAGCACATGCAGGAGAGTGCACACAGAAGACCAGGACAGAATCAGCAAGGGCACAGCATACACATTAACACGGCTCAGTGCTCTCCAGGCAACATGGATACTGATGTGCTTTCCTGCGAGCCAGTTCTACTAGGCTGCTCCAGTTGCTACATGTTGGGCTTAGTCTTGAATTGCTGTAGTTTTAAACCCTTGGGGCCTTAGTCACCTCTGGGTTTCTCCAGCTGTGCACTGGAGTAACTACCGGGAGGGAAATGTATACTGTTATTTTGGGTTTAGAGAAGGGGTGGGCAAACTATGGCCCGTCAGGTCTTTGGATCCAACCCGTGGGATTGCCACCCCTGTGGCACCACGGGGGTAAGGCAGGTTTCCTGCCTGCCCTGGCCCCGCACTGCTCCCAGAATTGGCCGGCACCACGTCCCTGCAGCCCCTGGGAGATAGGGGGGCAAAGGACTCCGTGTGCTGCCCTCGCCTGCAGGCACCACCCACTGCACCTTTAGGGAGGTCTGTTTACTTCAAATTTATATGTAAACTATAAACAGTTCTCAGCCAACAAAAGGGGGAAGGCAGGATACAAAGGAAATCTACATGTCAGCAAACAGGGGCAAGGACAAACAGCATGGGATTTCTTTCAGCAGGAGATGCCAGGCTGCCTTGCTCTCAGCTGGAAAGAACATCTACCGAGGAGTCACTCTCAAGATCTTGCATTTCAAAGGGGGAAATGAGCTGTAAAAGTGAGGGGTAAACACCCCGAGTGGCTCTCCCTGTCTCTCTCTTTGCACCTAAGATGACAACAGAAACAGCCGCTGGACTTTGTGGAAGAGATTCTGACCTGAAGAGTTTGGTCAGTAATGCTTTTGGAAGCGTGTGAGAAGAACTGTATCTAGAACCAAGTGTAGTTTGTCAAGTTTATATTGGCTGGCTAACTCCATTTCAGGTAGCAAGTTATCATGTTCCTTTACAGGGAAAATAGGCCTAATATCTTTAGACCATCCAGGAGACTGCTGGACAGAACATACATTTTTAGGGGAAAATATAGTATTGAGAGTGTGTTGTGGTCACCCTGCAGTAGTAACCCAGGCTGGCTAGAGCCAACGTGTGACCAGAGTGTGGCTGGCAGGCTGCAGTTACACGCAGACACTCAGGGGCACCCGCATGCTGGTGGCTCTCTCTGAACATCCAGGTTGGGAGCTACAGCAGCAAAGCATTGTAAGGCACCCAAGGTTGCAGGGCAGGGGTGTCACAGCCAGGGCCGGCACTAGCCATTTCGCTGCCCCAAGCACGGCGGCACATTGCAGGGGGCACTCTGCCGCCCGCCGGTCCCGCGGCTTTGGTGGATCTCCCACAGGCGTCCCTGTGGAGGGTCTGCTGGTCCCGCGGCTCCGGTGGACCTCCCGCAGGCGTGCCTGCGGATGCTCCACCAGAGCCGCGGGACCAGTGGACCCTCCACAGGCACTCCTGCGGGAGGTCCACTGGAGCTACCTGCCACCCTCCCGGCAACCAGCAGAGCACCCCTGCGGCATGCCGCCCCAAGCACGCGCTTGGCGCGCTGGGGCCTGGAGCCAGCCCTGGTCACAGCCCCTCACAAGTCTGGATTGCATCGCGGAATGTCACAACCATCCCAATGAAATAAGCTGTACAGCAACAGGACAATTTTGTCAGTGCTAACACATCTATACTAGGGGCATTTGCCAGCACAGTCAGTCACAGATCAAACCATCACACACCTGACTAACAGAGCAACACCAGCAAAAGCCTGTAGTGCATACCTGGCATCTGCTGTATCACTATTCTTGGCCCATTCCAACTAGCTTCTAAGCAGGACAAGGAGACATGCAGCTTTGGAAAATTAATACCATTACAATGTGGTATCCATTCTGGTTGAGATTATCAGAGACACCCAAAGTATTTGGATCCCCAGTTAAAATTCACACCATTTTGCTTCTTTCCTCAATGACAACAGCAGCATAATAAAGTGCTTATAGAAACAATCCAACCCTCAATATTTTGTTATCTACTATCACAATCCAGCTATGACACCTGGCAGTTCTATGAGAACATTTCAATTCCTGCCTCTTTTCTACCTCTTTCTCTTCACAACATCCCCAGATCTCAGTCTCTCTCTCTTTCCTCCCCATCCCTCTGGATGTCCCCATCTGTGCTCCACTTTTCTCTTACTTTCTCTCTTCTCCATCTACTGGTATTTAACAGGCTTTTAGATCTCTCCATCTTCATTACAATTGCCACTGTCTTTAGCTTCTATACATGCCTGGGCCACCAGTGCAAAGCAAAACCCTGGTAGTCAACATCACTCATGGCCTGTCCATGTATAGAACTGAAACTAAAGATAGAGGCAATGGTAACAGTATCCAGATTAAGGAACGACTTGGCCGGCTGACAAATGGGTTGGAACACTCTTCGGTTTGGCCTTTGAACAGGGCTGCACAAAGGTTTTTAGAAGCAAGAGGCAAAATCTGAAACTGAGTGACACCGCTCCCAACTCACTTTAAAAGAAAAATTGCTGTGGAGATGAAAGAGGCCATGACAGAAGGGTGGCTGGGCCAAATTTGAGTGGTGCTGCAGCCCTGCGTACCAGATGGCACCACCGCTCATTCAAATTCCACAGGTTTAGAGGCCCTCTGAAATGAGGAGACGGCCTGGGGCAAGCTGCCCCTTGCCCTGCCTACACCCCCATCCCCTGGGCCCCCCTGCATTTGGGTAATAGATGGGATTCTCCAAGGGCTATCCTACCGACACTCCTCTCTGCTATAGCAATCTGCTAATCAGACCCTTTCAAGGCAGGAAGATAACTTTCCTGAGGCTGTAACCTAGTGCACTACAAGGCACAAATACATTGTACTATGGGCTAGATATTGCCAGGGGGAGTGTGTAAACGGCAAAAGGAGCCCCTAGTTGACACTGTGATTCAGAGACTCCTCTCTGAGACACAATCTTTCCCCTGATCCCATCCTTGCTCCAAGGCAGTAATAATTTACTGTTGCCCTACACCAGCGGTGTACTAGGGCCCCCCACAACTACAACTCAGCAGCGCTGGCTAGCACACTAGTGGGGATGATACATTGCCCTGTCCTCCCTGCCCTAGTTACTCCAGTAGGAGTAAATGAAATATAGCACTCACCTACTGCTGCTTACGCAAACCCAGAGAACCAGTACAGGGGAGTGAAGGGCGTGGGAGGTTACTTTCCCTTACGCCCTTGTATGTGCAGTTTGAGTAATAATCTGATCCTATATAAGTAATTAAACAGATAATTTATTAAGTATCTGCAACGTCCTAGCAACTCCTAGGGGTTGTAAAGGATGCATCTGAATCACATTACTCATTACCTTTTGCTACTTACAGGTACAGAAAATTATCCACGAGTAAACAATTACCTAGGTCATAAATTACCTACAAAAATTTGGGCTGGGTTTTTTGCCAATCACCATTCCAATTAATTAACCAAAAGTGACTGACTGGCTTTTGACCAACTATTTTCTCATCAGTATTCAGTACCACTTCCAACAGGATGAAGAAGGAAAAAAAATCCCTGGAAAGGTTAGAGAGAGAGAGAAAGAGATTAGACAACACGAAGGCAGACAAGGAAAAATGTTTCTGAATTTTACAGTGGAGCCTTCTCTTTCTTGTTTGCATCCACACTCAGCTACAGAACTGGCATGTGTGGGTGTGACCTGCAGATAAACCATCATACCATCAATACACACAAAGCAGTTATTGTATGTGTCATGCTTTTCGATCTGGGGCCTGAATTGTATCAATGGAGAAAGGAAAGAGAAGATCCTTTGTATTTGTTGGAAGCATCAGGAAGATTTTTAGGGTGGGTTATAGACAGGGCAAACAGATAGCAAGAGTGAAAAATCAGGACACTTTGTTTGTATGTGTGGGGGGTATAGTTGCCTATATAAGACAAAGCCCCTAATATTGGGACATCTGGTCACCCTAGTTACAGAGAGTGAGAAAAAAAATCACACTTGCACATGCAGACCAAGATTTTCAAAAGAGTGACTAAGGATTTTGAGTGCCTCGGTTCTGAGGTAGCCCCCTCAAACACTTAAAAGGAGTCTGATTTTAACCAGGCATGTGCTTGGCACTTGCTGAAAATTAGGATCCTTTGACTCGTCTCGGGTTAGATATGGAAAAATTCAGCCCTTCTGAAAACGCGGCCTTGAATGTGCATATTTGCTGAACGACAGTTTTAAAATGTGCACTGACATTTTAGGAGCAGGCACACTGAATAGTAAATAAATCCTCATAGTTCCCAGTTGAACTAGCACTGCATTCTCAGTTACGCGTAGGGATTTTTTTAGATGCTGGAGTGTGCTAGGAACATCTTTAATGACAAGATTTTGTTAGTACCTAGGTGGTGTAGTAAACAAAATCTGTAAACAGACATTCACCTACATAGCCCTGGCTTATTATCTTACATGCTGCAGGGACCACTAATGAATGCATAAAGGAGACAGAGACAAACACACAGAGAGAAAAGTTACTGATCCAAAGCACATTGATGTTAATGGAAAGACTCACAATTATTTCAATAGGTTTTGGATCAGACTCCGTGGTTGCAATTATTAGCTGCACCCAAAAAGACAACTGATTCTTTACAAATTCAAACAGTAGTTTTTTCACCTAAATCTTTGGCTACAATATCCCCGCCTTTCAGCTACAGGTGATTTAAAATAAGCCATTGATACACAATGCAGTGTGCCATAGAATCATAGAACCATAGGGTCAGAAGTAACCACAAGGCTCATCTAGTCTAGCCCCCTGCCAAGACGCAGGCTTTGTTGGATGTAAACCATCCCAAACAAATGGCCATCCAGCCTCTTTTTGAAAATCTCCAGTGACAGAGATTCCACGACTTCCCTAGGCATCCGTTCCATTGTCCTACTGTTCTTACAGTTCGAAAGTTTTTCCTGAGATTTCAATCTAAACCTGCTCTGCTGTAGTTTGAACCCATTCACTCTTGTCCTCCCTTTGTGGCAAGAGAGAACAATTTTCCCTCCATTTTTTTATGGCAGCCTTTTAAGTATTTGAAGTCCGCTATCATGTCCTCCCTTAATCTCCTCTATTCCAAACGTATCATACCCAGTTCCTTCAGCCTTTGCCCATATGACTTGCATTCCATCCCTTTTGATCACCTTTGTCGCTTGCCTCTGGGTCCTTTCCAGTTTCTCTACATCATTTCTATATAGTTGTGACCAAAATTGGACATAGTACTCCAGCTGAGGCCTAACCAACGCCGAGTGGAGCAGTACTATCACCTCATGGGACTCGCATGCTATGCCTCTGTGAATGCTACCAAAAATTGCACGTGCTTTTTTTGCAACAGCATCATAGCGTCAAGTATTTATTACTACAACAAATCTCCCCTTTCCTTTATGCCTTCGGTGAACAGTTTGAATGAGTGTATCTGAACCACCACAAATTATCAACACCAGAAACAGGGGTGAAGTATTCAGAGAACACCCTCTTGAGAGAGAGACAAATTCCTTCAGAATCTTTGCAGCTTGTCACTAGGATGTGTGTCTTAGGGGAAGGGGAAAAAAACAGAGTGACACAAACACCTTGTACTGCAGACAGCCCAACAACGATGCCTGGAATAAAGAATCCATTTGAAAAAAGAAGTTTATATTGGCTTTCAGGGAGATGCTTCTTCCCAAGTCAGGACAACTACCCTCCTCTGTTATAAACAGAAGTATCCATTTAGCTGAAAAGGGATTGAAAAATTTAATTGGCAGTGATTTTTAGTACTAGTTCTTGAAAAAGTTCATACTCCTCATGTATTTCAGGAAAGATATATCAAAGCTATGAGCTCTGATAAAAAACAGTGGTTAGCAACTGTGACAGAATATACCCGTATTCACACCCTACACACCTTTGTACAAGGTATGCCTTGTGAGGGATCATTTAAAAACTCAACTTGCTGATCAATATCATCATGGCGAAATGCACAGCAACATTATATGTAACCTCATGAACATGAGCTGAAATCATGGCTGAAATACGCTTCCCAGGTAAGTCTGGAGAGTGGGTAAACCTGTTCCTCAGAGACAAAGGGCAAGCTGACATCTCAGCCAACCGTCAACAAGGTTGATAGCCCACTAACCTGCTAAGTGGCCATTCTTTGGCAAGGAAGGGACAAAAATCTACATTTTAAAGCAAAGAAACAGCACCGAGTTATCTTTGTTCACCAGACATTCGCCTTGCTCCCAGCTGGAAACGCTTCTCAAAGGACGTGTGTGTGTGTGTGAAATTGGACTATAAAAAGAAGGGGCAGACACTCAAGACACCCCTCTCCCCCCATCTGTCTCTGGCTTTGCACCTAAGATGACAAAGAAAAACACCTGTTGGACTCAGGGGTGCAGGGGTGGTCCTGAGCAGAGAGTTTGGGGTCAATAATCTGCTGGCGCATGTGGTGAGAAAGTTTGCTTTGCACCAAAGATGTTTACTAGTATCTACTTAAGATACTATTTTATCTTGCAACCATTTCTGACTTTTATTCCTCATAATTTATAGTCACTTCAAATCTCTCTGTAGTTAATAAACTTGTTTTACTGTTTTATCTAATCCAGTGTGTTTAAACTGAAGTGTCTGAGTATTCTATTTAAAATAATAAGCTGTCATATTATTCCCTTAAAGGAATAACAGACTTAATGTATTTGTACTGTGTCAGGAGAGGGTTGGGGGGTACAGGACATAGATTTCGGGGGGCAGTTCTGAGACTAGGGGTACGTTGAGGTCACCCTGCAGTATAACCAAAGCTGTTAAGAGCAAAGTGTAGCTGGCTAGCTGTAGCACACACAGAGACATAGCTGAGAGTGATTTACATACTGGAGGTTTCAGTAGCAAGGCATTGTTAAGGGCACCCCAGGTTAGAGGGCAGGGGTGACAGCCCCCACTAGTCTGGACTGTACCCCAGCTCTGTCATTACAGGCTTTTCAGGGGAAAGCATCAGGGCACTTTATTTCACAACATACAGTTAATAAAGAAAAATCAATGAAGACAATCTAGTACCTTCCACTGTACCTAAAATCATTGTTTTTAAAAAGTTTTTCTAGTGGCATTTTCTGTCATTGATCTATTAAAAAGGGAACAAGATATTTCATTGTATAAAGTAAAAAAAAATATATAGCCTTGTCAGTGTCTATTAAATACTGTGTATGCTATATATTACTTGCATATTTATATAATTAAGTCAAAGGCTAAACCTTTGTAGAAGCAGTAAGCAGAATAAGGGGATAAAACTAATGCTGCTCCTGAGGGTAGCAGATCCATGCTTAAAAAATAATTAGAAATGGGATTCAGTTGTAAAGTTTAGATCTACTTTTTTCCACGGTTTCATCGTGTTTCAATCCAGTATTTTAGTTCTGGTCCATATCTAGTAAATATGTCCCAGTGTGACAGTTTGTACCCTTATATTCACCCCTTTAATCAGACTATGATAAATTTTGTACAAAGTATGCCTTGTGAGGCATAGGCACCGACTCCATGGGTGTCCCGGGGCTCAAGCACCCACAGAAAAAAATGGGGTACTTAGCACCCACCAGCCACAGCTGTTTGGCAACTGACAGGAGGCACCTGGGGGAGGGCAGAGAGCAGTGAGCAGCCGGGGGACTTGGGGTAGGGGTGGAGCAGGGGCAGGAAGAGGCAGAGTGAGGGTGGGGCCTTGGGAGAAGGGGCAGAGTGGGGCCGGAGCCTCAGGAAGAGCAGGAGTGGAGTACCAACTAGGAAAAATAAAGTCAGCACCTGTGTTGTGAGGTATAGTTTGAAAACTCATAATTTGCTGATCATTATGGTCCTGGTAAAATACACGTGGCAACATTGCATGTAAAGTTATAAGAGTCCTCTGTATGGTATTACTAATACATATTCCAAGTCTGGAGAGCAGCCATAAACCAGTTCCTCAGAAACAAAAGGGAACCTGACACCTCAACCAGGTGTCAAGGAAATCAAAGAGACCATCATCTGGTTACATGGCTACTCTTCAGCAGGAAAGAGGGTGTGGGTGAAAAATACACTTCTTGACAAAGAAACAGCTTGGGGTTCCCATCCACTCAGACTTTCTCTCTCCTGAACTTCACCTGGAGATGATTCTCAAAGAAGAGAAAGAACTAAAAGAAGGGAAAGCAGATTCCCCAAATGATCTCTCCCTTTCGCTCTACCCAGGGCATTGACAACACTTGAAGAACAAAGGAAACAGCACTGGACTGAGGGAGGGATCCTGACTGAAAGAAATTCAGCCAGTAAGACTGCTGGAACACGTGATGAGAGAGACCTTTCCTCTGAATTCACTTAGTTTGTTAAGTTAGGCATTAGCTGCGATTTACTTTTATTTTTTTAAACCAATTCTGACTTTTATGCCTCATTACTCGTAGTCACTTAAAATCTAGCCTTCTGTAGCTAATAAACTTGCTTTACTGTTTTATCTAAACCAGTGTGTTTGGGTTGAAGTGATTGGGAAGCTCCATTTGGGATAACAGGCTTTGTGCATATCATTTTCTGTTAATAAAATGATGGACTTTATATGAGCTTGTATTGTCCATGCGAGAGCTGGGCAGTACAAGACGCACATTTCTGGGGAAAGTCTGCGAGTCAGATTTTGCTGGTGTTGTTCTGCAGTGTATTGCATGAGTGGCTGGGTGTAGCAGTCTCACAATATAACTAGGAGTAACCTATATGCTGGAGGCTGTGGGAGACAAGACCAGGAGTGGTAGCTCTCACAGTGAAGCAGTGTAAAAGGCACCCATGGCTGGAGAACTGAGGAGACAGCAATTCATTGGTCCAGAGTGTATCCTGGGGAATGTTACACTCAGATCATAACAATGGAGGTTCTTAAAAGATGTAATACACAAAACCAGATCCAGAACGGGTGCATATCAGTGTAGCTATTTGCTTAGCATCTGACCTACAGCTCTGACTACACTGAGATCTAAATACTTTTTTTTTTTTTTTTTTTTAAGTCATGAGGGGAAAAAATCGTTTAAAGGACTCCAAAGTTAATGGCATGATTTTCCACTGATTTCAACAGACTGTGGATCAGGCCCGCCCAAAAAAGAAGTTCTGTAAAACATTTCCAAGACAACAATTTTACAGCGTATACACCTGTACATAGAAGGTGGAGAATACTGGTATTTGGAAACAAATAACTGGAAAAACTTCTAGTTTGCTGCGAGATTACGGTAAATTGGAGATGTCATAAACAGATAGTAGGAGTTAATAGAACAGAAGTACTTTATATCTCTTTTGACTGTAAAGGGTTAACAAGTTCAGTAAGCCTGGCTGTCACCTGACCAGAGGACCAATCAGGGACGGATATTCAACAATCTTTGAGGAGAAGTTGGTGTGTGTGCTGTTAGTTTTTGGATGTTGTTCTCTCTGGATTCTGAGAGTGACCAGACGTGCAACCAGGTTTCTCTCAATCCTCCAACACAGGCTTTTATAAGTTTAAAATAGTAAGTACTAGGTAGATAAGGCGAGTTAGACTTATGTTTATTTTCTTTATTTGCAAATGTGCATTTGCTGGAAGGAGTTCAAATTTGTATTTTGCTGAAAGGATTTTAATTTGTACTTGTATACTTAGGCTGGAGGGTATTCCCAGTGTCTATAGCTGAAAGACCCGTACCTAACCCATCTTAAATTTACAAAGATAATTTTTACTGTTTTTCTCTCTTAAATTAAAAGCTTTTTTTTTAAAAACCTGATGGTTTTTTTATTCTGGTGAGACCCCAGGGGACTGGTCTGGATCCACCAGGGAATTGGTGGGGAGAAAGGAGGGAAGGGGGAGAGAAGGTTAATTTTTCTCTCTGTGTTAGGATTACTTCTCCTCTCAGGGAGAGTCCGGAGAGGGAAAGAGAAGGAGGGAGGAAGGTGAATTGTCCTCTCTGTTTTGTGATTCAAGGAGTTTGAATCCACAGTAATCTTTCAGGGTAACCCAGGGAGGGGAAGCCTGGGAGAGGCAACGGTGGGGGAAAAGGGTTTACTTTCTTTGTGTTAAGATCCAGAGGATCTGGGTCTTGGGGTTCCCTGGGCAAGGTTTTGGGGGGACCAGAGTGTACCAGGCTCTGAAATTCCTGGTTGGTGGCAGAGCTACAAGTACTAAGCTGGTAATTGAGCTTAGAGGAATTCATGCTGGTACCCCATCTTTTGGACGCTAAGGTTCAGAGTGGGGAATTATACCACGACAGGAGAGGAGAAAGATTTGCTAAACTTTGAACTATATTTATATCTCTCCTACTGAGCAAACATCATTCCTGTCTCTCACTGAAGTGCCATTCGCTTGTTTATTCCAATAATCTTTAATCAACAACAAATGTTTTGGCTACTTACAATTTGCATAGTTTATTAAACTATATGCACTTTATGAGGTTAACTTAAAATTTCATTCATTAAAAGAATTCCATACGGTACCATATGAAGAAAAAAATTGGATTTAACTTTAGAAAATGTGCTGGGAGTGTTAAATAGATCCAGATTGTCAGAAGTCCTTAGCCACCACTTTTGAGGCCAGACTTTCAGAAGAGCTCAGGCTGTCGTTTAGGTACCTATATGAAGTGGTCAGATTTTAAAGAGAGCTCAGCACCCAACAGATTCAGCTGAAAACAAAATCTGGCCACATCATTTAGGCATCTAGATGCTAAATGGGAGGCATTGGACGCTGAGCTCTTTTTGAAAAAAACTTCAGATCCCACAGATAGAAACATACCATAGCATCCCTCTCTTATGTGGCGCAGAAGGCTACAGACAGGCTGAAATCACAGAGGCAAGATATGGGGGCGAACATGAAGGGGAAATGCTCTTTCAAATTAGGATCCCATACTGCATGTGCACTTCAAGTCTCTCTTTGCTCTCTAGGGGCTTGAATTCCCATTGCCTTGTGCCTTGGGTAGTCACTCACACTTGTGCAAAGTGAACATACAACTCTACCATTCTGATCCAGGCCTGTTTGCGCAGAAGTAACTAAACTACGTGAGGTGCAATGCAGTGGAGAATGGAAGTCACAAAACTCCCCCTGAAAGAAAAAACCTGGTTCCTGCACAGCTTGACCACTGAGGTTCTGATATAACTTCTGGCAGATTTCCAGTTGGTGCAAGGTTCTGAGGCCATACACAGTCTGTTCATTCTGTATCATTAGCGACCCTGCCTCAGAGAGGAGAGCAAGAGTAGCTCTTTGCAGCAATAAGGTATGCATTTGCTCTTGCTACTGCTTTTCATGCAGAAGGAGTAGATACCATCTAGTGTAAGTGAGAATATTCCTCCCTGTACAAGTCTACAGAAAGGATGGATGGAATTATGCTGAAGGCATTGAAGTGAGATTCAGGAGGTTTGGTTCTGCCACAAATTTTCAGAGTGACTTTGGGTAAGTGACTTTGCACCAGATTTTTAAAGCTATTTAGGCACGTAGAGAAACTGTCAAAAAGCACTTAGTCACCTAACTCCCATTTGAAAATTCCACTAAGTGTCTACCTGCATCTTTAGGTGCCTAACTAGCTTTAAAAATCTGGCCCTTGATCTCACCATGCCTCTGTTCTGCATTTGGCAAATGCAGATAACACCACTTCCTTGCACCTAACCTCTGCCTTTCTTGCTTGTTAAGATTGTACAGTATTTGGGGAAAGGCCCTAATCTCTGCAGGGACATCTAGATACAATAAATTAATAACAATATGCTATTGTTTTTTAATTCTGCAGGACCATGACAATAGTCAAGCATAGTTTGAGAGTCATTTCTAGCTTCTTATTTTAATTCTCTACTTCCTTTTATTTTTTTTAATTTCTTCTTTCTTAAAAAAAACCCTACATAAATAAAGGAGAGAAAGAAAAGCAGCAACAGCCATTGGCTATTTGGCAGCATAAGAAATCAGACTCTAAGCTCATATCCTGCAATATAAAACTCTTGGTTTGGGCAGAGTCCAGCTGGAGGCAATGGGGCTCTGTGCAAGCAGAGTCTGCCTGCATGCATCACATTGCCTGATCAGGACCTGCCTTTGTAAATTATCATTGTGATATGGTTATCACTGGTTTATTTCTCCCTTCTTTTCTTTTTTTTAATTCTCAAGGTCACGTTTTATTTATTCATCCATCCATGTCGTGTTTGTGGTACAATAGCCTCCTAATCCCAGGGCTGATTTCTTAACTTTAAATTAGTTTCCAACAAAGCAGAGCTTGTACCACTCAGGAAAAGCAGCATTGTTTTTAATACACTTGTAACTAATGCTGCTGGTCCTTGGGGAGGTTCAAAGGACCTCAAAGGTAATAGTTCTCTGCCCGGGAGCAAAGAAGCCATTACAGCTTGTACTAGAAGATTTAATAGGTGTCATAATTTATCATGTAAACCGAAAAGTGTTTCTTAATTAAGTGCGTACGTTAATGAATTTTTTAATTTGATCCCTGTAAGTACCTTGCTATACTAATTGCAATATTCTACACATTAGTCATCCACTGTTGCCCTTGGCTATTTTCTACCCTGAGAGAGAGAGAGCGAGCTTTTCAGTTAAAGTTCATTTAACTCTTTCCACCCAACAAATTAAATTTCCTGTTACTCACCCTGGAGACTGACAGCTGCATTTCACTCCTGCAGAGCTCGGAGGCTGCCGGTCTGCATGTACGTAGGCCTGGGTTTGTGCATGTTACTATTAGGCAGGGAATAGAGAGAAATGGAGAAGTCCACTGATCCATCCATTGGGACAAAATATTGCTTTGCATTATTAGAGACAAAGAACTTGTTCATGGTTCTGGGGCTAAAGGAAAGACTGTTTGAAACCACATTACAGGACTATATTAAAGCACACCAGGGATGCTTTAGTGCACACCAGCAGGGTCTAAACAGACTAATTAATGTGTAGCACGCTAGCGCGCTTTAGAAATAACATCCCTGTAGTCTGCATTACCCAACTGTGTACGTGAGCCCTTAGGTGCTTGAATCTGGGGCCTACGCACCCAAGTACCTTCGGGATCTGGGCTGGAATCACACAGCAGGTCAGGAAAAAGCCAAAAACAGAACCTAGGGTGCCTTGAGTCTCAGTCAAGTACCCTGCCCTAGGTCCAATTGCCATTATACTCTGTGTAAAAGAGGCATGTGTGATCGCAGAATCGGTCATTACTCAAGCAGAATCAGTAAACTCTAATTAACATCAGCAGCAGCTCTACCTGGAAGCTGAAAGAGGAATTTCAGGATTTGGACCCAACTATATTTTTCATTGAGAATTCTAAGCCACAGAAAATACTTTTCTTAGAAAAAAATCACCATTTGTGATCTACCCTCCGACAGAGAGGACTCACATGCAGCCACTGTGCTTCTTTCACAGCTTTCCCCGCCTCCCTCAAATTAAATGGTCATAATATGATACACTGATATGTTTTCCTCTCAATATGCATCTATGTAATTCAATTAAAAATAATGAGAGTTTTCCACCTGCATCAAGAGGAATGACTTCATAATATTCATCTAGGAGTTATGCCCATGGGGCTAGATCCTCAGCAATTGTAAATCAGTGAAGTCAGTGGAGCTTCGCTGACTGACAACAGTGAGGGTCTGAGCACGCTTACTTTCTACTGCTGCAGAATCCAGTCCAGTGCTGTTAACTATGAATTGTAATACAGTACAGGAAAGCAAGACAAAATACAGTCACCGTTACATGCCCTTCACCAGTAGTAACTATTGTACTTACTTTAGCCTGCATAATATGCTTATGTCTGTCCTGCATTTGAATAAAAACCTTATTAATAAAAAGGGGAGTTTCCCCAACATCTTAACAGAGGCTCATCCCCAGCTACTTTTGCAAAAATAGCTTTTGAGTGAAACGGGGAAAACATTTTGCAATTCTTAAGCAGGGATTTTAAGAGTGATGGAAATAGGTGCTCAAATCCCATAGACATTCAATGGGAATCAGGTGCCTAACTCTGTTAGACTCCTTGTAAAAATGATTAAGGGTGGAGTTTTCAAGATCGCTCACAGTTACAGGAGTTACAGGACTTCGCCCTGGAATGATTCCAATACCACAAGGTATTTTTCTCTTTCCACCCACAGGTTACACTGGTCCACAATTTTTGAGAAGTTGTCTGCTTCAGAGATAAAATGTGGTATTTATTATGTATTTTGATGTGCTGAATTCAGATATGACAATTAAAACAACTGATTGGCTACTGTTTCTAAGATATTTAAGTTTTTACATTCTTGGTTCTATGTAATGTGTAGATGATTAGAGTATTTTATATAAATTGAAACCCTTAGTCTTTTCATGTGTTATGCTTGCCTTTAGCTTGATAATATTTCACTTGCCTGTTTATGTAACACTTTTAAAAATCAGCAAAAGCAGTATACTATATAAATAAATTTATTATGACACAAAAGAGCAAGAACTATTATTATACATGTTTTAAGCCTATTCCAGCTGCGTCTACTACAGTGCCTTCTGGCTTGTCTGCTTATTGTATTCATTAAATATGGACAACTCTCTTGTCACGTAGTCCAGCAATAAGCTGCAAGCATTGATGGTCCAGGCACCACATGATAGACATTTCTCCATTGTTGCAATTCTGGTGAAATCGGCTCGCCGTGACTCGTTCGCTCTGTCACCTGCTCCCAAGTTGTCATCGTGCAAAAAATGTATCTTTTAGTGACAATGTGTTGGCAACCAACGGCTTTGTATGCCTTGAGGAGGTTTTTATTCCACAAAGCCTGTAGTTGTCTGCCTTGTTTTCGTCCGAGAAAATTTCATTGCCACTAACTGGAAGGCTTTCATGCCGTCTTTTCCTTGCCACGCAGTGCAGGTCAAATGCATCATCTCGAAGAAGTTTCACGAATCTTGAGGGACCAACAAAGACATTTCTTCCTTTATCTTAGCTTCACTTAACCTTGGAAATTTTTCCATGGAGGTACTTGAAAGCTGCTTGTGTTTTGTCAATGGCCTTGACAAAGTTTTTCATCCAGTCCCAGCTTGATGTGTAAGGGTGGTAACAAAATCTTCCTTGATTCAACAAGTGGTGGATGCTGAAACTTTTCCTCCCCCAGGCTCCAAATGACTGTCGGAGTGGCCAATCTTTTCTTGATGTCAGTGGGAATCTCTTGCACGACTATCCATTCGGCAGAGAAAACAGCAGTACTTTGTGTATCCAGTCTGCAGACCAAGCAAGAAGAGAGCACAACCTTCAAATCGCCCACAAAGCGCACTGATGTTGGTCATAGTTTATTGCACCTCAAAAGTTGTTTCATGTTGTCATAGGTTTCCTTCCATATGGACTGCATGCCAACTGGAATTGATGGCAAAACAAACATTGGCCATTATGCAGCAAAACAGCTTTAAGACTCGTCTTCGATGAATCAATGAACAGTCTCCACTCATCTGGATCGTGAACGATGTTGAGGGCTGCCATCACACCATCGATGTCGTTGCAGGCTGCAAGATCACCTTCCATGAAGAAGAATGGGACAAGATCCTTTTGACAGTCATGGAACATGGAAACCCTAACGTCACCTGCCAGGAGATTCCACTGCTGTAGTCTGGAGCCCAACAGCTAGACTAGAGCCAATCAACAATTTTAAGCATGATCTTTGTTCTCAGTGACCCAGAATTAGTAAAGTTTGACTACATTTATTTCAGAAGCATTTTGGCTGTAAAGCAGTGTTATTATTGCAAAGAGAGGAATGTGATACACCGTTAAGGTGATGCACTCAACTGGACAACGCAAATGCATGTGATATACTACATGCACTAGTCTTTGCAGGATCAGGGGCTAAGCGGCATAATCAATATGCCTGTATTTACTTCTCAGCATAGAAAAGGCAAAGAAATTCTTGTTTCCTGTCTGACGAGCTATACTTCATCCACTTGTTTCTTATAACTCTGGGTTATGACTCAAAAGGTAACTTTGTTGTAAAACCCACAAAAATTAAAGTTTTCAACTTTTGGCTTCTATAGTCTCCACACAATTCCTAGAACCAAGCCCCCTAAACTGCAAAACACTGACTCCTGTTTGTATGCTTATTTCTATACAAGTCACCAGGATTACAGGCAGGAGTAAACATTTGCAGGATTGGGCTCTAAACATGGAAAATTGCGATGTGTTTCCCTAGAACTAGGCCCCCATCAGCTTCTGAAAGTGAAACCAGACACCTCCAGGACTGCATTAACTGGAGTATTGCAGTACTGTAGGGTTTGTAAATCCAGACTAACACTCTCCGCTACACCTGCTGTCAGTCCTACACACTATGCACACCTGACTTACTGTACATGAAGATCAAGAAGTTGTTGTTCTAATTGCTGACCTAGCCATCAAGACTCGGAATCAAATCAGCCTCTGGACTCAGGAAGACTGAGCACTGCATTACCAGTTTTTTCCGCCACCTCTCTGAATGCATTATTGATTTGCTGTTGCTGGAAGTTCTCCTGACAAGCTTACACATACAATTAAGTGGATTACACCCACCACGTTTAAATAGCCTAAGAACTTCTTAAGCCAAAAAGGTTTAGTGCAGCAGCACTGCGTCACTCACTCACTTCCCCGCTCGCAAACAGGGCTTGTGAAATTAATACCAACAGCACAGCATAACACGCTTCACGGAAGTGAGACTCTTTACTTGGGTGGCTGTCACCTGCTTCTCAACAAATTTCAAACAGTTTTGCCTACAGCATCCTGTTGTATTAGATAAAATGCATCCTGACACCTTTCTTACTCTATTATGCTTGGCTGCTAAAATCCTGAGATGCAAACCTCCTAAAAAATTTTTAGACAGAAAACTCTGTCCAGTAATTGCCAGAGGTTAGTTCCTGTGGGTTGTCGGTGATGAGAGGTCCCCTGTCTGTATATTCCCATACACGCCATCAAATGCTAGAGAGTTTCTAGTGCCTAGTTTTGACTGGCGCTTCTCAGCTGTTTCATAATTTCTGATGAATTAAAAGAAGTGACGCGTGATAGTTAGTGACACAAATCAATTCCTCAGCTGGTGTGAACCAACTGAGCTCCACTGAAATCAATTTACACCAGCTAAGAAACTAGCCCAATACATTGAATGCAGATAGGACGTTATTTTAACGTTCTAACCACAGCCTCCATGCCCACTCTCACCCCATCGCACCTCAAACAATGAAAGTAGCACGGAGATTTGTTGATTAAATCAGGAAAAGTGTGGCTACTTATAATACAGGGGGCCAAAACCTCAGCTGATGTAAATTGGCCTCGCTCCAGTAAAATCAGTAGATCCAGGAAGAATCACATCAGCTGAGGACCTATCTACAATAGAGATAAGCATTTCTTACCAACTACCTAATTTCACTCATCTAATCTCATTAACCTGAATAAAACAACGCACAGGTAGGAGGACGATGATTTGCCCCTACTCCTCCCCTGGCAAGGAAAAGGATAATCTTCATTGATTTTATTATTTATGCTGACCCATCATGAGCTAAGCTACTGATAAACACCACACTGTTCATAACTATTGCATGGTTATGAAGTCGATGGAGCTACACCAGTGGAATATCTGGCCCTGAATGGTTGTTTAATGTTTGCTTTTATATCAACTAGTTTTCCTCATTAAATAACTCATAGTATAGCTAAATTAAATGCAGGTATAGCTACATTTCCAGCTTTGGTGGTAATTCAAGAGCATTTGCTATTAAGAGGCATTACAAGTATACACTGCATGACTACAGCTATATAGTCACTCCGTTTTGCCTTTTTTATGCAGTCTTATAGAAAGAAAGCTGAATTTGTCCCTGTGTTTTTTCTTGGATTCTGGTATGTGCCAATGTGAGAGCCCGAAAACATGCTAGCAGTGAGTCAGTACGTAGCTAGCACTGGGCTATTCATAGACATCTCACCGCCTGGAAGGAATTGATGGGACAATGCCATTTCCCAGGCAGATTGCCATCTGCTTCTGGGAAGCTCAGGTACACACCGAAACGCAAGTTAGGCCAGGTGCCAATGGCGGGGCCAAATTCTGGGTTGATTTACTTCATTTCAGTTGGGTTATATGGACTTTAAGTCAGGGAAGAGTTTAGTCCATGTTCTGCACTTTTTAGAAATTTTTAGAACTTTCCACTTCTAGAAAGCAGGCGTAGCGGCTCCAGCTAAAGTAGTGAATCTATCTACGGACCTTCTCTTTATCACCCCTGTGACAAAACAACCAAGGAATTATTCCTTATAACTCCCCGATAACTGTCACCAACGAACACAGCTAGCTGCGTCTATAGATATGGAAAACAGTAGCAAGCCACGTACTTACACGCAACATGAAGTTGTAAGAAGGTGTCAGTGCTGACACTGCAGCAATACATGCCATCAGTAAAGTTAAAAGGTCTCTCTTGTCTAGAAAAGGAACCACAGAACAGCTGGGAAGTACCTTTCCTTTTTCCTTCACTCTCCTTTCTGGACGCCTGATTTCCTCATCACGTTTGTTTTTTCCCCTTCCGTTTTAAGTCTTCATCCGGTAAAAACTGATAACGGGAGGCAAAAATGCAAAATATAGGCGATTAGATAAAGGAAATTAAACACACATCTCTTCCCCACTTCAGTACAGACCAAGTTCTAATATCCATGCATCAGCAAGCAACTTTACCAGTCCAGAAGTCAAGGACATCGAGAGGTACCTGAATATACCCACTGGTGAAGCTAATCTCCATTTTGACCCATCCCTACTATAATCACTATGATGGGGGGACTGGAAATCCAGGAAACTAGTATTACTCAAGGTATTATTGATCCTACACACTGAGATCATAGGGGCAAACTCCTACACCTGTGTGGAGTCCCATTGACAACCACAGGGCTCTAAATGAGCATCAAAGTGCAGCCAGTGTCTTAAGACGTAGCAGCTGAGGCCTACAATATTTCCTAGGAGTCCTCTACTCCAGTTAGCCATTAGTTCCCTAGAAATGCCCTTTGCTGTGCTTGTTGACAGACCTAGATTGGCTCTAAACAGGCCCATGGATTATTTTTTAATAGGCAGAGTGATTTCTTTCGGTCTATAATGGGTATTCCCACAAACCTGTGCTTTAGCAAGCTCTCTCTGACTGCACAACGTTTAATACAAGCCATCTGATCTTTTCTTGAAAGCAGCCGTAAGTGTCTTGATCAGAAATGACATCTTAGGTTGGCAACACTAATTAGTTTGCAGGAGTTCCCCTTCGCTGCCCCCCACCCTCTCCAAACAACAAAGCGGGAATGTATTTCCCCTCGGTTTAGGTCTCTCAACTGGGTGCTACCCTATTGGTGAAACTATAGTCTGACACTTGTAAAAAGGATTAAGTGCATCTGTTGGCAATTCAGCCAAAGCACGCACATCTGCTGCTGAT
This sequence comes from Chelonoidis abingdonii, assembly GCF_003597395.2. Classification (NCBI taxonomy): domain Eukaryota; kingdom Metazoa; phylum Chordata; order Testudines; family Testudinidae; genus Chelonoidis; species Chelonoidis abingdonii. The sequence goes on along the minus strand of NC_133773.1, from coordinate 16,180,488 downwards.
AAACACACTGTCAGTTCTTTGTCAGGAGAAATACAGTATCTCTGAATTTAAAAAAAATTAGACAAGGAGCTTCCACCTATGCAAGAAACTAACACAAGTCATTTGGAATGGGGAGGGGGGCGCGTCTGAGGATCTGTTGGACCTGCTTAAATGTTACGGCTCTAAAATTAACTGATGGGCTCAAAACTCAGAGGGCTTCCTTGAATAAGCTTCCTTTTAAATGCTGGCTGCACTAGGAAAGCTGCAAGCTGACTCAGTAGATGTTATTTTTGTTGTTGTGGAGACTGGTACAACAGGGCCCCAAATTCTCCTTTGCCAGCCTCCAAAGGATTTCTTCAGCATGGGGGAATGGGTTTGTACTCGTCCTTCCACCTCCTAATGTGGGGGACACGGCCAGGAGGTGAGGGGGAGGCTGTGGCTGGAGACCAAGTCTCTGTTGCTACAATGACTTCTTCTGGCCACAGGCAATTGTGAGGCTACTCTGAGTTGTGCTGGCAGCTGTAAAGATGGTACACAGCCATATTCTCCCACCCCAGTTCTGTGCTGAGGCCAGCTTATCCAGGGCCAGACCATAGAATCTGGCCTTATGGCTTTAAATATACCCTGAGTTAAGCATGAATACAGTTTATACCATTGGGCTCAGGTCTAAATATTTCAGAATTGTTCCTGTAGGAGACCATACAGGGATGGGCATGGAAATGCTAAAGGGACCGATAGACCAACTGGTCTTCACCTGTTCAGACCCTGTACACAGTGGCAGCAACCACAACATACAATTTTTGTACATATTATTCCACCTCTAAGAATAATAACTAATGCTTTTATTGCTATTTCTCTGCATGTACGGGCGGGGGGGCGGGGGTGGAAGCCAAAATCTCATGGTACAGCAGTGACACCATTGGCAAAATAAAAGAAGTGCAGTGGCTACTGGTTTCACAGAGGCTCGTGAGATTGTTGCAGGTTTTATAGTAGTTGGGGTAAAAGACTAATGGAGTAAACACAACAGTGAAACTGTCTCAGTTTGAAGGCTGTGTTGCACCATTATTTCCACTGAGATCCTGAGCCCTTGTGGCCATTAAGGGTCACCTTGAGACAGAAAAGGGGCCTGGCTTTTGCCAGTTTTGCTGAGTTTTGCCACTAACTTTAATAGGAACCTGGATTGTACTGTAGTGCTCTTAATGCCCTCCGAGCCTAATCAAATTGTAGCTTTGATGCTCTGCCTACCTAAAATTCCGCCCCCAGTCTCAGCTGGAAAAGATCAGGGCCGTCCAGATGATTCAAGGGGCTGGGGCAAAGCAATTTCGGGGGCCCCTTCCATAAAAAAAAAGATGCAATATTATAGAATACTATATTCTCATGGGGGCCCCTATGGCGCCCGGGGCCTGGGGCAAATTGCCCCAGTTGCCCCCCCCCGACTCCCCCGGGCGGCCCTGGAAAAGATGTTCCCCTTCGTAAAATGTTGGATAGTGATGGAGTGCCCTGACAAACAGCCCATGGGTAGCTGCATTTTGGTGGAGGGGAAGAGGTGATCCTCAACCATATTTTGGTGGTCTGTTGGGTTCCTTTGGGATAAAAGGTCTGAATGAGATCAAAGGGGTTGTTTACACGTAAAACCATTATCGTTCTATATCATCATAGGAAACAGAACATGAACTGCAGTTGAGTCAGTATCTGTACCAGAGCAAAGGAGTCTTCCACCCAGAGCAAAACAAGAGATTGTGTTATCTGTATTATTTTCACAAATTGTTACATGCTTTGCCATGCACAATGCTAACAGCTATAAAGGTCTTGCAGTGCAAAGACACTTAACGCGACAACGAAAGCGTTCTTAGTTTTCCTTTTTCCCTGCCATCAGAATGTCAAAATATGCATCTAAACCATTCACACTGACACTGCAGTGACTTTCAAGGACTGTTGGATTGTGCTGGATTTGAGGGGCTGATTTCAGTATGGCGACGGTTTTAAACAATTAGAACTGATTTATGAAAGTTTAATATCCAATATTAAACCATTTAATATGTGATTTATAGAAGTGCCATTTTTAATAGCTCTTAAAAGTGCTGTTATCCCAAACAGGATAGAATTTAGTCATGTCCACTACTGAAAAAGAAAGAGAAAGACTTTGGCACAACATGTTGATGCTACGTTAGAACTTTCTACCATGACGTGCAAAACAAGTGTATGGAATGGAGAGATCTCAGTGGCAGCCACTCAAAAATGAAGGTATGTAAACTTTAAAGACAAATTAAAAAGGCAGAACTCACCCCCTTGGGCTAGCACATTACATCTAGAGTTGGTCAAATGCTTTAGAATTGTGGCCATTTCACTGAAAAACAATTTTTTTTGGCAAACTTTTTAGAATTTTTGAAAGTTCGAAGAAAAATGTGGCCAAAAAATGTTCACGACTTTTTCTTTGCTGTTTTTTCAACAAGCTTACAGGGGAGACAGCATGGCAGCATGGATCAAGCACTGGGGCTCTGGAAACCTGGATTCAATTCCTGGCTTTGCTGCTGCCTTGCTGGGTGGCCTCAGGCAAGTCACTTAACTGCTCAGTGCCTCAGTTTCCCCATCTGTAAATGGAGCTATCACTGATCTCTTTTGTAATGCCCCTGTAGATCTTCTGATGAAAAGTGAGGCAACAGTATTATTATTTTATATTAGAATGATCATTTTTTTAAAAAATTAAGAATTTGGTGAAAAAAATTGTTCACTAAAACTTACCAAAAAATTTCACTGCAGGATGTGTGTGTTTTTTGTTTTTGTTTTGTTGTTGTTTCATCTGTCTTGAGTTACAACATAATCTTGAATTACGTGGACACACTATTTTGACAATATAATACCTCAATCCATTTTTTGAAGCTTTCGGGGCAGGAGCTCGTGGAAGAGTTCTGTTTCAAGGGCCGCTCGCTCACCACTACAACCCTTCAAGGAATGAGACAGTCTCTAGAATTTCTCCCCTCATTCCCGCTTTCATTCTGCAGTCTGATCCACAAGCTGCATCCACTTCCCAGCAGCATCTTTCCACTTCCTTTCAAGTGCTGTGCATCCTCAAAAGACCAGTGATGGAGCTGCCTCTTTATGACAGTGTCTATTCCTTATGGAGAACATGCCAGGGAAGGGAGAAGATGTCCTAATGCACTTTCCTCTCCATTGTGTAACAGGGCATGAATGGAATTGCTCAGTCCCTGTGCCAGACATACAACAGTATTTCCATTTGTGTATGAAGCACGGTTGGCAGAGCCTGAAAGGGCAAGATGAGGTGCTGTCCAACAAAAATTGTCATCTTTGAACCAAAAGAAAAAAACCCTTGAAGGTAAGAGCTATGAAGGCTAAACTAATAAAAAACCTATTCTGAGTAAATTTGGACTGTTCCGTGCTAGTTTTCTGGTGCTGAGCTGCTAATTTGTACCCCTGACACCCCCTTATTCACCACTGTCATGTAATTAGGATATGTTTTGTACAAAGTGTGCCTTGTGAGGGACCATTCTAAAAGTCTTGATCTGCTAACCATTAATATCTCATTGGATGGTAGATGTTATCGTCATATGCAAAGTTATGAAGTTTGGCTAAGTATGTGTTACTGAAAATGTGAGGTTAAAAACACCCACAAGCAGCCTTTTGGGGACAAGAGTAAAAAGGCCAAACAATGTTCCTTATTGAGGAAATTCACACAAGCATGCGGATTACCCCAGGAACTATGTACAATAGAAACCTCTCAGAGCTAGCACTACACAATGGGAACTGTTTGACCCAGGTCATAGCAAAAGAGCTTTCCAGAAAGTGGGAAGAAGGGAGAAAATGACACCATGAAAGGGGGAAAATGATACCATGAGGGTACCTCACTCTCCCTACAACCGCACACCTGGAAACACCTGAGGAATAAAGACTGAATGGTGGGAAGTGATAGTTCCAGTCTAGAGGGATGTCTAGCTTGTGTATGAAAATCTGGAAAACCCAAGCTGCAAAGCCAAGGCAGCTTGTCCCTTAAGAATCTGTCAGCCTGTTTATCACTCAGGGTGAGAATTTGCAAATTCATATTCTACCTATCTAGTATGTTAAGCTCAGTTTGCATTTTTTGTTAATTTACTAGGTAATCTGCTTTGATCTGTTTGCTATCCCTCATAATCACTTAAAATCTATCTTTTGTAGTTAATAAACTTGTTTTATGTTTTAATCCAAACCAGTGGGCATTTAGTGTCTGGGGAACATCTCAGCTTGGTTACCACAAGTGTGCATGGTCCTCTTCACATTGAGGGAGAGGTGGATTGAGTATTAAACCCATATACTGGCCAGATTTGACCAGGGCAGGACAGTACTGCTCTAGGGTCCTAGGCTGGGAAGCTGGTGTTCAGATAGCCTGCATGTAACTGCAGCTGGGTGTGTCCCTACCTGTGTGAATGCCTGTGAAGGTGAAAGCTGGGAGGGCTTTGCAGCTTGTCACAACAGCACAGTGTGAGAGGGAGCCCAGGCTGATGGGTCAGTGGTACCCCACTTCCAGGTGGCACCCTGGGGAAAACCCATCACTGTATCTTTCCTTTGGAACCTTGTCTAATTGGCAGTGGTTCAAACATCTGTGGTGTTTGCTAGTTAGGTTTCCAAGAACCTGACATTTTGTAGAGTTCTATGCAGCAAAGCCCTGGCATGTTGTATTGGCCACGTATTTTGATCAAGACTCTGACATCCCCATCAAATGACAGCCATGATGCCTCCACATAAATTCTATGATGCCCTCTTTGATTTTCTTTTAGCCCATCAGTGGTTTGTTGTCAAAGGGACAGTAGAGGTTAAAACCAGGTTATATTGAGATTACTAGCCAGGTAGGCTGCAGTTCTCTATTTCTGATTATCCCCAAGCCGAAATGAAGGAACCAGACATACAAGAGACGGAAGGGATCCTAGCATACCCGTAATCTATAAATATTTAAGTAGTCCCTCCTTCCCCCCTCCTCAACAACATATGCCAGTGTCTCCTTCAGCTCATAAAAGCCAATTCCCTCCTGCTGTTTCTGAGCACCAGAAGTCTCTGAGTAGTGATTAGTGGATTACGTGCATCACAAAGACTGACTCCAATCACTTTCCCCCTGCAAATTGCTGAACCTCTATGCAGCGGCACAGTGCAGAGTGGGCTTTGTCACTGGGGCCTGGTCTTCATTATAGCCAGGAGACTTCACAGGAGTTTGTTTACATGGCTGGAAACATCATCCTCATGGGCAACTAATCAGCATTTCCCCAGGGTTTCTGCTCTTTGAATACTTAAGGGCAATCATCACTGGCTAACTACCCTGGAAGCGCGTCTAAGCAATCTTACCAAGTCAACTGACAACAGCTTGAAGTAATATTAGCCCTGTTACATGAAGACAAGTGCTCTCCACACAATGAGGCTGGAGCCTAGCACCACTCAATAAATCAGAACAGCATTTTCGAAAGCTTGCCATCAGTTCTGAGCCATTAATTTTTGCTAGGTCTTTGACACAACTGTTTGAGAGCTCTATGACTGGCTCCTTCGATAAAGAGAAACTTCAGTGAAAGTGCTAGTCTAGTAACCCATGTAAGTCCTTGGCTAAACATATAAAATAAATCATTGGAAGGCTGTGTGGCAGAAGTTTCCTTACTGTGCAATATGCTAGAATTAACTGCCCCCACTCCTCAAAAAGTAAGTAAATCTCCCAAATCAGAATCTGAGATAATTGACCATCTGGATTTCAAAGAGGCTGTCTATGACAATTACTCTTGTAAAACAGGGCTGTGGGGCTGTGCCCTCAGAGATATCAGAAGTCAAATTAGTGTGTGCATGTATGGGTGTGCATCCATGGACATCTATATGTATGCAATTCATGTGTGTGGCATCTCTTTTTATATTCTTAAAGTTGATATAAGTTGATATAAAATGAAAGGATTTGGAATTCCCATTGCATATGCTAAAACTCTCTCATCTCCAGTATGTGATGTCAAGTCCTGCTTCAGATGGAACAGCGTCACCTACTAAATCATCAGCATAACTTTCTACAGCAAGTACTCTTACTAAAACTGTGAACCTACAAATGCCCACCATGGGTCTGATCCTAGCATGGCCCATAATAGGAGTCATTCCTATGCCTTCAATGGATCAGTCCCTATGCCATTAGGGAAGTTGGGGGATCCTCTGGTCTCAGATAGGAACTTCATAATAAGTACTATGCCATACCTGCCAGGAGAAATTTAGAGCTTTTGCCACATGTAATTCCACATAATCACAATGTTTTCCACTTGAGTCTTTCCAAACAGGTTTCCTTTAGAGTGACCAAATAATCTCTTCCTCCATCAGTGATGATGGGGAAGAGGGTGATTGGATATTAATATTCCCTTATTGATGTCCCCCAGGAGTACAAAAATGCACAAACCAAGTAAAAGATGTAATGGAGAAAAAGGTTTGAGATATAATGCAAAGAAATGTAAAGTCATGTTAAATGGGGACTAGAGGAACATAAATCAAAATTGAAGAAGAGGAACTGGAGAAGGTGGACAATTTTACGTATCTTGGAAGTACCATCAGCCAAGATGGCACTTGTTTTGAGGAAATAAGAAGAAGAATTGGGAAGGTAAACGCTGCATCTGGAAGACTCAAAAAATCTAGCAACTCAAAAACATCTTCCTCAAGACACAGCTGAACATGTACAAAGCAATTGTTATCACCATCACAAGATATAGCAGTGAGACATGCAACTTACCAAGAAAGATAGGCAAACGCTGGATGCGTTTCATCACAAATGTCTGAGAAGAATCTTGGGAATAACATACAGAGATAGGAAGACAAATGAAGAAGTCAGAATAATGACTACACAAGGAACCCTCTCACAAATAATCTACAAGAGAAGACATCAGTGTCTGGGTCATGTGCTGAGAACAGAAAAAGAATGCTTATCGAATACCGCCCTTGACTGGAAGCCAGAAAATGAAAGAAGAAAGAGAGGTAGATCACAGATAACATGGAAACAAACAGATCTGAACGACATTAAGCACCTCAACATGAAATGGGAAGGTTTGGAGACAAGGGCAGTTGACAGGCAAGGATGGCAAATGTGGGTAGCCCAATGTGCAGCAAAGCACGGGATGGACTAAGTTTCAATGTCCCCACTACTGTAATGACTCATACATCTAAGGTACAACACAGATGTTCTTCTAATGCACCTATCAACAAGAGAAAAATTGGGTAGCTTCATTAGTAAAAGAAAGTCCTAAACATTCATCATTTTTCAGAACACTCCCAAGGTCAACTGTCAGGCTGGGGAGGAAAAACTGGTGTGAACGGTCTAGTGACACTAATTAGAGAGGGTCAGATTTCCAGCTGGGATGAGTCAGTGTTACCAGATTTGCCCGTTACTTTGGGGTAAGCTCATTTGTTAGGGTTACTCTTCTGGGGGGCGGAGGAGTTCTGTAATTCTATTAATGTACTGCTTGCGTCACTTGTGTGTTCATATGGAGCTCTACTTCTGCCTTCTCCAAGTCCCCTCCCAGTGGAGCTATCCTGCAGGACCTAGGTTCCCCAGGACTGGGTTCCTCCAGCCCCAGAATCAGACAAACGAACACACACGCAAATTAACAGAGTGCGTCTGAGTGGACCAGGTCAATCAGTACTCACAAGCTGACCCTTTATATGTCCCTGGATTCAGCAGGTTGGGTCAAGCAGCACTTCCAAGGTGTCACCCTTATATGTCCTTGGACTCAGCAAGCTGGGTCAAACTGCACTTTCAAGCTGTCGCTTTCCTATGTCACAGGTTCAGCACGTCCCTATCCCCATTTTCATGTTCCAATTGTTCTGGTAGTAACCCACTTAATGAGCAAATCCCACAGGATTTTTTGGATGCTACAGGGATCTTTAGCTTAGGTAAGAGAAGCGTTGCTGCAGAGCAAATGGGGAAGCCAAAAACACACAAAAAGAGAGAGAGGGAAGCAACCATCTTAACCACAGAAGTTATTTATTACCAGGTAATAACCATAGAGGAGCCAAACCAACAAAACAGTTACATATTAAATCTAGCTTAAATCTGATCACAAAAGTCAGGTTTAGGAAACTTCCCCCTATTCACACCTAGAGTAGGGGAAAAAACAGAGAGAGAGAGAGAGAGAGAGAGTTGGGTTCATACCATTCTGTGAAGTTTGAACCGGTCGAGGTTCCCAGGTAGTGGTGAGGGTCCAGAGTGCTGGAGACAGGCAGAGTCCCCTGCACGATCTGTCAGGAAAAGATGAAGTCCCAATGGAACCGATGCAGATTTTGGATCCAGGCACAAAAACGCTTACTAGTGCGTGGGTAGGGGTTTTTTGTAGGGAAACAACAGTGGTTCAAGGGAGAACACTAGATTTGTTTATGGGTAAACTAATGACTCAGGGAAGTATACCAAAGTTGTTTTGTTCTGGACAGACAATAGGAATCATTCCTGGCCATGGGCGGCATTCCTTCCAGGGAGCTCACAATGCAATTAGGCAGCTTCAGTATTTTGGATACCAATAAAGGATTTATTACTAGAATTGGTCTGATAACTACAGAGCTCTGTGTGTGCTGGTGTGAGTTCATTAACATCTGGAGCAGAGATCCCCCATCATGCAGGGCTTCCCTGCTTCTCTGGTCCCAGAGTTCTGTGTGGTTCTTGCCTTGGAATCTCTGTTCTCCATTCTGTTATGTTAATGGAGGTGCCTCCCTGGCCCATCTCCAATGCAAATGAGGCTAGGGGAGTTGTCTTAATCCTGTCACCCTTGTCCAGAGGGTTCAGGTGTGTCTCCCACTGTCTTTTCATTGCTTTTTGTAAGTCCTTCTGATCGGTTTTGGTTCAAGCAGAGGCTGTGGGGGTAGGAGGTGTTCTTTGTGAGTCAGACAGGCTGGATACTGCACCCTGGTTCCCCAAGAACACAGAGCTGACAGATTACAGTAGTGTTGTACCATTGACTTCACTGGAGCTCTGTGTTCAAACCACTGCCAATTGACACGTGCTGGAGATCTGGCCCAGAGTCTTTGGTTATTTCATTGATAAGATGAATAAATTGTATTAAATGGGGAAAAGCATTAAGAGAGAAAAACAACCCTCCACCCTAAATTGCTAGCAAAACAAGACTACTGGAAGGCCAGATGCCAGCTGTTGCCCAGGCTGCAAGCATTAGCTAAGAACTAAAAAACTCAGAGCTGGAGTCCAGATCAATTCACCTGTATGTTAGTTTTGCTCACAACAGATATTAGTCTAATAAAATGCATTTCGACTCTGTGGAATGTTTGTAAGTTGCTGCATACGTTAATTTCACTTGCAATGTCTGTACTCTGTGCTATAAGAAAATATGTAAGTTTTGCTTTATAACTTTGAAAATATTTGCTCTAAATTCGTGAATCCAGGCACAGGAATCGTGCATCCCACCATTCCCACCCATCCAGAAGAACTATCAAAATCAGACGGACCGTCAAGGAACAGGGCAGTACAAAGGATTGGTTAATCACTCTATCCCACTATGGAAATGCTACATGCAAGGAAGCTTGTCCTATGGACTTGGAAGCTGAATGAAGGAAATCAAACAAAGCCACAGGAAACTTTGCCATTTTTTTGACTGTTTGAACTCTGGTAGGGCCAGAAACTAAAGTGAAGCCAGAGATCCCCAGGGGCTGCCTCCTGGGTCCACCCTGACAGACTGTTTGAATTAACAGATCACAACAACTCTGTCACTCCTAGGATTTATATGGTAACTGGTTTGTGTGTTTATGTTTGTTTGCTTTAACCTGTACATAATGCTCTTATTCCTTTTTCCTAGTTAATAAACCTTTAGTCAGTTTATTACAGGTTTAGCTACAGGTGTTGTCTTTGGTGTAAGAACTAGGGTATCAACTGATCAGGGATAAGTGACTGATCTGGAAGCAACCTGGATGTGGTGTGATTTTTGATGCAAGTGACCATTTCTCAATAAGTCCAGTTTGTCTGGGTGGCAAAATAGATTGGAGAGTCTCAGGGGACTGTGAATCTAGCATAAGACTGTTAAATGGGAACTTCTGGATCACTATATTACTGGCCTGGTGACGTTTAATTATAGAACATTCCACTGGTCTAGGGTATTTGCCCAGGATCAGGATCAGGAGCCACTCCTGTGTGACAACTACTATAAAACATGATCTTTCAATAATAAATTTGGACCATCTTCCCAAGCAAGTGGTAACGCAAACTTCCTACCAATCTCCACCACTAATAATTATTTAATTTATCGTAATGCTTAGAGATCACATTGTACTAGATCCCTCTACAAACACAGATCAAAAGGATGGTCCCTACCTTCAAGAGCATACAATCTGAGTATGAGATGAATTACTGCATAACATATATTAACGTTTCTGGGATTTCCAGGAAAGTTCTATTTGTCTTTAAACCCTACTTTGATTAAACTCTTCTCCTACATGACAATAGGATGAGATGCTGCCTTTTCTGTCCAGGTAGTGACCTTCAAATACCACCTACTTTTCCTCCTTTTGTCAAAGATGGGAATTGGGGTTAGAAAAGAACAATACTGAAAGGAATCTTGTTGATTTGAGACTTGATACAATTCCCATGGAAGTCAAAGAAAGGTCCATTGAGTTCAGTGAGAGTTGGATTCGTCCCTTAGAAAAATTGGGAGGGATTCCTCATAGTCATCTCATGGAAGCCTTCAGTGATTTCCCCTGATTTCTGTCAAGAAAGGTGTAAGTATTGGAAAACTATATTTTAACTTCTATTTTATGCCTTTATTATAATTAGCATTAGCTGAGGTATGTTAGGCCTGAACATCTACAGTTCTTACTCAAATTGATGATAACCAAATACTACATTATGGATCAACTTGCAAGACTATCCATGGAATGACACCATTTCCTCTGCTGATAGACCTTGTCATTGGGATCACAATTGCCTTTTATTGGTTCAGCTATCGGAGAGCCTCTTTCAGGGCTAGATTGTACAGCCCTTACACTGAACACAAATTGTACAGTGTTACTGAACAGGGACTCGTGAGCAGTGCCTCTGAAGTCAAGAGCACTACTCATGTGAATATGAGCTCATCAGTGCAAGGAAAGGTTGTACAATCTAGTCCTCAGCCATCACATGGGCCTTTTTGTTTGTGGGGCCAAAGTTATCAAAGCGTAAATCCTCATCCGTAATCTGCTGGAGAGACTCTAGTTACCAGCCATGTGCATAGTTCTGGATCAATCCAACCAGTTCACTGCAAGGTCGCTCAGAGTTTCTGGATGAGGCTGCCATTGGAAAGGCACAGAAGGGAAAAGGTCCTACAGGCAATTATTAATCAATCTAGCACTAGGTAAGACCACATTTTAACTGGACTTTGATGAGGGAACAATATATATCAGATTCCACACAAAACTGAAAAGGTAAATGAAACTGGTGTGTCTATAAAGACGGATAGTTATCAAACTTGCTCCATAAGGCACATAAATTATAAATAGCAGGTAACGAAGCAGTGCCAAAAAGTAATGCTTCACACAAGTTTACATTGGTCTCTATGTCTTACTGCATGTTGTCTGTGATTACAAAGAAAGCACCCTAAAAATGCCAACGGGCCAGACAATCCCCTCTCCTGTGTTAAGATATATGGGAGGGGATTTTCTTTGCAAAGACATCTCTGCAAAGATTCCCATTGTCCTGTCAGGAGAATGGCTTTGCTCTATTACACTCATGGAAAAGCTGCCCCAAACCTAACAGATTCTGGAGCCAGCCCTTTAATCCCCTCTGGCCCTTGCAGTTCCCTCATCCTTCTCTCTCTGGGTCACAGACCCATTGGAGCTGTGCTAGCAGCGAATCCACTTGGCCAAAATAGTTCCTTATGGCCCTAGGACAGAGGTCCCCAAACTGTGGGGCTCATCTCCCTATGAGGCTGTGGAGGAACGTTCAAGGGGACATGGCTGGGGCCCAGGCCAGCCCTCGTGGGAAGAGGCAGGGAGGGAACACCACCCAGCTTCACTCCAGGCTCTAGCCCTGGCTGCCGGCCCTGTGCCTGGGCTCTGCTCCCAGCCCCGCCCCCAACTTACGCACTGGTGTGAACAGTGCTATGATGGTGGTGCTCTCCCGCTGACATAGCTACAGCCACTTGTGGTGGCTGGAGTAATTAAGCTGACGAGAGAGCTCTCTCCTGTTGGCTTAGGGTGCTAATTAGCGAGTGTACAGCAGGACAGCTGCATCAGTGCATGGGTAAGTTCCACAGTGCCCGGGGAGTACAGCGATTTGCATTTTCCATGGTCTATTTACTCCTCTTCCAACTCACCTCATGTCCAATCCCTTCCCCAGTGTGGATGTCAAGGAGAGATCTCCACTGGATCCAAATAGTGGGAAGGTGGAGAGATCCATGCGTGAAGAACTCCTCCCCGTGCAGGTCTAGGGGGAACAATCTGACGCAAAGAATGTGTACTACTCACATTCACAAAATAGCTATACATGTACTCAAAAGGAGGGCATGGCTGCAAAATGGGCAAAAATATTTCTGAAATTGGGCATTACTCCCTAACACAAAATAGTGCTCTCAGATAAAATTTGCAAGAAAGTTTCATGGTAAAAGCTCAAGACATTTTTGCACCACTCTATATTCTAGAGTCCAAATCCTGTGGCCTTTTTCTGATTTCATTCTGTCCTTCCACAAGCAAATTACTAGTGAAGTGTACATCCTACTTCTCCTGCTAATATAAGCCAGTGTGCTAAAAGGCTCATTGCAGTTTGTCTGTAGGTCCCACTGAACATATATGCATTATGAGAGTCTCACTTTAAGTAACACCTTGGTATGTCTATACTACCCGCCGGATCGGCAGGTAGTGATCCATCTATTGGGGATCGATTCATCGTGTCTAGTGTAGACACGATAAAATCGATCCCCGATCACTCTGCCGTCGACTCCGGAACTCCACCATGTGTGAGAGGCAGAAGCAGAGTCAACGGGGGAGCAGCACCAGTCGACTTGCCGCCATCCTCACGGCCAGGTAAATCGACCTAAGATACACCGACTTCAGCATAGCGTAGCTGAAGTTGCATATCTTAGGACGACTCCCCCCCCGCCCCCAGTGTAGACCTAGTCTTGTTCTTTGAGTAGTTCCACTGAAGTCAATCAGGTATTACTAAACTGGATTCATTGTGTCAGAATCAAACCCGTTGTGTGTGTTTGCACACACAAATTTTAGAATGCAAGAAGTGACAGTGTTGTAAGCTTTTCTTATTCACAAAGACTTCTATTCTCTTGCAAATAACAAAAAGAAAAGCAAATGCCAACACAAAACACCAAATGATGTCTAGCTGTGGACACAGAACAAAGATCATTTCTTTGGCAATTACAACTATTATCTATCTGGCCATGAGACTTTCATATGCATTATTCATGACATTCAAATACTTAGCATGCTTACCCACACAGAGAGAAAGATACAAACATTCAGCAGTGCCTAATTAATTGAAAATGTATCTTATCTTGTACATTTTCTTCCTGGATCCATTATGTCACAACTTTGTATCTCTAATGCCCACATTAATATCTATTCTCAGGTAGAGTCAGATTTTCAACTATAAATGAACCCTTTAACTTCATTAGTCAATTAAACAACATAAGAATGCATGGCTTCTTTAATACTAATCAGCTTCTAATTACCACTTAATACAGTACATACCAATGTAGGAATACTGTTTATGCCATTGAGATTAACAAATGTCTCTAGAGGGTGCGTGGCACAATACATAGCAATGCAGAGAGCTGCTATCCCACTAATTTATGCAATTTACTCAGGGCACCTACGATGAAAGGACATCTGCCTAATGACCATCATCTTGGTCACCACCAGGGATTGAACCCAGAACCACCAGATCCAAAGCACAAGACTCACACCCTCTAGGCTTGCCAAAGAGGAGGATGCATAACACACAAAGTGGGTTCCATATGTCTTGCTGATAGCTAATGTTTTCTGTGCTCTTTAGCTATATATGTTTGAGGGACACAACATGACTCTCTCATCTAGATATATGTTTCTGAATGATGAAAGACAATGCAAATTCCTACCGCATAACTGCTTAGGGCTAGCTTGTAACTTGGATCACAAGTCTGCACAGGGTAGTAAGAATCTGTCTCATACCCCTGTATCTACACCCTGGGTTTGGATATTTACTTACTGCTCCCCAGGAGCAGGTGGGCAAGGAGAGGCAGGAAATAGGTCAAACCTCATCTCATCTCCTCCCAGTGGACCAGCCAGTACATTTGACACCAGCTGTAAATTACTGCACCTCCATCCTTTCCCTGTTCCCCCACTTCCAGGGCAGGTGGGGAGTAGGGAAGAAATCTGGCCCAGAGGGGTGTTCCTAAAGTATAATGCTTCTTGGATTCCCTCTGGAACAGTGCAACTTCCTCAGAACGATCTATAAAAGCATTCGACCTTCTCACAGAGATATTAAGATGCCTTAAAGAGCCTTTAAGAATGACCGAGCGTAGAAAGACACTATTATAAAATGTGGTCACACAAATGAGAACTTTTTCTTTCCTTTTCTTTAATTTTATTTTCAGGCTTAACAAAACTGCTATTTAAATAACACATTGAAAGGTAAACAGCCACCTGCTCCTGCCAGATGTTCTGCAGATCTTTAGCACTACTTTATGTGTCCTAAGGTGTCATGGAAAGTGGCAAACTGGACCCCAAAACTATTTATCTCACCAGTCTCCTGACAGGCTATAAGGAGCCATCATATTATGGGAATTTTTCATCAAAATAATAACGACCACACTCCATTTAGTGATGTATATTAGAGCTTATAATGGGCAACATTCCTCCTTTTATTATTCCTCGGATCTGAACGTGCATATATATGCTGGAATATATGGTAACTACATGTCCCTCCGGAAGGAGGGCAAAGATGGTTTTATAAGCATTTTATTTTTGTTTTAGCGGTACTTAAAAATTAGACAAGTTCTCTTCCTTCAAAATGGGCATAATATCAGAATTGAATAAAAGCATACTCCGATATACTTATGCACATCAAATAGTACCTGACCCTACAAGTAATCCCCCTGAAGCCAACGGGACTACTCATGAAATAAATTGCTACTCAACAGGAGTAAGGGTTTCAGAGTCTGGCTCATTGTTTGTATTCAGATCATTTATATCCAGACATAACAGTTGTAGCAGCTCCATCTACCCAATCTGCTTAGAGCTAGCTGCTGCTCCCAACCTTCCAGCCTGGTTTGGTCACCGCAGCTAAGTCGATAACGAAAAAGTCCACCCATTCCTGGGCATCTAGGACAAAACAAACACAAACCAAAGAGTCTTCACATCAGTCTTAAACTAGACCCAGCCCCTCCTTCCTGAGGGCCTATCTTCCCTCCTAGACCCTCTTGAATCTTTCCCTGGTTTCTATTAAACAGCAACTCCCAGAGCTTCCTACCTGGAGTCTCCCAGCTTGTCCTAGGCTTCTGTCTTATCTCCACCCCCAGAAGGCCTGCCAGAAGCTGCCTGCCATTGGGACTCTGCTCATTTCTCCATCTGGGGAGGCAAGCTAAGTGTGTTCTATACCAGGGGCTGGACCCATCTCACCAAAAAGGGCCAGACACCTTGTTACACCAACCCAGAAACTTTATTACATGATCTGATTTGAGAAGGTTGGGCCTCCTTTTTTATTAAGAATTCTGCTGAGTCACAAATACATGAAATGAATTTAAATTGTCATCAGTGTGAACTCTAACATGAGGATCCAAAACCTTGCCGCAGCACGATCTAACACATATGCTAAGCAGTTTAGCAAAGCCAGTGAATTAAGCCTAACATGACCTGTGTAAGGCAGGGGAACATTATTCTCCCCACATTACAGATTGGGAAACTGAGGCGAAGTATACACAGCAAATCTAGGGTAGAGCTGGGAACAGAACCAAGGGCTAATCTTTTCCAAAATATGAGCTTAAAATTAGGCTTCTGTCTCATATTAAGGCAACCTAAATAAAAGGCTTGATTTTCAAACGGTGCTGAGTACCCAGCAGTTCCCACTGACTTCAGTAGGGCTTTTTGTCATAAGTCATTTAGGTGCTTTTGAAAACTCCATTCTCACATACCTAAATAGGGACTTAGGAGAATATCTTGCTTAGATTTCCTGACTCCTGGTACATATGCTTTAACTCAGGCCTGTAAAACATGCAGCCCCCAAGGGCTCACTGTGGAGCCCATGGGCAAGCGGCAGGGTAGGGCTGCTGGGTTCACCCCTTGCCTGGGGAAGAGGGGGACCCTCACAGCCCCCCATGCACTGCGCTCCAACCACCCTAATGGCCAGAACCGCACATGTCTCCGTCTCCCACTCCACCCGCCTGGCACACAGCAGGTGCATCACTTCCAGGGCTCGCTGAGGCAGGAAGCTCTGGGCACAAGGCAGAGTCGGTAAATGCCGAATGAGGGGAGGGGTGCCTGGCCTGGGCTCAAGTCGCAGCTTGGCGGGGGGAGGGGGACATGGCCAAGACTCTTCCCAAGCCCCTCCCTTCAGTTGGGGACGAGGCAGTAGGGCCGGCTTTAGGCCAATTCCACCAATTCCCCTGAATTTGGCCCCGTGCCTAAGAGGGCCCCGCACCAGTGGCAGAGCCGCTGGGGGGGGAGGCAAGTGGTTGAGAATCCCTTCCCTGGCTAGAGGCTCCTTTTTAATTTTTACTCACCCGGCAGCGCTCTGGGTCTTTCCCGGTGGGTCCTTCACTCACTCCGGGTTTTCAGCAGCACTTCAGTGGCAGGTCTTTCAGTGCCACCGAAGATCCGGAGCAAGTGAAGGACCCACCACCGAAGACTAGGAGTGCTGCCCGGTGAGTACAAGCCCCACGTGTTTTTTACGTGGTTTTTTTTTAGTTATCCCTGCCAGGGCCCCGTCAAAACTGTTTGAATCGGGCCCCACACTTCCTAAAGCCGGCCCTGCGAGGCAGCTTCTCCGCTGGTTGGTCTCAGGGCAGCCTCTCTAGTGATCACGGGGGGTGGGGGGTTGAACTGTCTGTGGGCAGCCAGGAAATCCCCAAGGGAGACGTGTGTGTGTGTGTTGCAGCTGCCCTGCCCTACTACTGCCCCCTCCCTGGTCCAGGGACCTTCCCCGTCCCCTATCACACTGTCCCCCCCCCACCCCAGGCTCCCTGCGGCCCCTGTGTTTGTGTTGGGCAGGATATGTGTTTTGGGGGGAGGGGAGAGGAGATGTTTCAGTGAGGCCGGGGGGTTTCAGCCCTCAGCTGTTTTCTTTGGAGTAATATTACCCTTGCCTTACGAGTTGTGCAGACCTGCTTTGCCTCTAGGTGCACAATGTAGCTCCCAATGAAGTCACTGGGAGTCCTCCCTATTAACTTCAGTAGGCACTGGATTGAGCCTTCGTAAGAAGTGTGAACTGGTGGAACAGACTGTCCTTTGCCTAGCTAAATTCTCTCTCCGGGGTTTTAGTCTTCAGGTTGAAAGCACAGAGCAGCAATAGAAGAATGGAAGGGAAAAACAGGGGTTAATATAAAACTACAAAAACACACAGAAAGAGCCCAACTCATGCTACAATCCATCCCTCTTAGTATGGAGCTCTTTCCGCTTTCCAATGCACTTCTGATACTTTTCAGCCAATTGCAAATAATCATAATTGTCCCATTGTTTCCTTGTGTTCCTCTGTCTGTCCATGTTCACCTCTTGTTTCTTGTCTTAGATTAGAGGCATTTTTGGCCAGGGCCATCTTTTTTGTTCTGTGTTTGAACAGCACCTAGAACAATCGGCTCCCACTCTGTGACTTGGGCTGCTAGACGCTAACGCAATACAAACAATAAAACACCATCATTCTAGTTAAAATCTGGAAAGTGCTCGAGATTTGCAAACAATTTTGAGAGTACCTTGAATCCCTCTGAACACTTGTGAGCTACCAATAACATCAACTTACAAGTAACAGCTTATGAAACATGCTGCTTCCATTCATTAAAATAGTCACAAGTCGCTTTTTGTATGATTTGATCAGCTCTAAGGAGCTAACTCCCATTCTGCTGGTAAGCAGATGGGTCATCTACACTCTGCATCAGGCACAGAGAAAGGTGCATGCAAAGTAATAAAAGATAAAAAAAAAAAAAGTGGAGTGGGAAGATAAACAAGTGAAGATAAGAGAACATTAGAATTCATCATTATGTAGCACATTCATTCATGGTCATGAAGCCAGCCTTCAAATCCCCCCTTGTGTGTGTCAAAACGCTGCTGCCACATTGCAGGAGACACTTCTCCTCATGAAACTGGAGATCACCCATTCATTTCAATGCTGGCCACCCGGAAGATCCTCCAGGAGATCACTGCATTTTCTCAGTCTCTATGGGTCCATTAGCTACTGTGATAAAAGAGAGGAAATTCAGGGTATGTAAGAGCTCTGAAGTTTCATTTCTCCTGTCCCCTCAGGCTGATTGTAGAGCCCATCTGCCTCAGATTTCCTCAACTGCATGGAGATCCACTATATATAGAATGAAATAGCTAACAAACTAAAAAAAGCCTGTCAGAACACAAAGTGACTCTCAATTTATACAGAATTTTCCCACAAGTAACATTTTCTTTTTGAAATGGAGTGAAATGTCAGAGGCCAAATAGTCTACATTTTTCACTCCCTGCAATTTAACATCTTAGCAAATGAGGTTTTCTTCTGCTTATGGGTCTAAGAGAGGAAGGATGATCTTGTGGTTAGCGCATGAGTCTGGGAAGCCAGAATGGCTATTCGATACTCAGTATTGCTTGTGTGTGTGTTACTTATTCTTTCAGTGTATTATTCCCTATGTTTACAATGAGGGTAATGCTACCTCCTATTCACAGGGCTGCTGTGAGGATAAATCCATTAATGCTCTTACTGCCATATAAGTAGGCAGATTATCATCAAAAATAAACCAGCTGAGAATGGTACCCAGGAAGCATCCGCTCTTAACATAGCAAATGCCACACTGGACAAGACCTGAGCTCCATCTAGTCCCGTATGCTCTCTCTCCCAGTGGCCAATCCCAGATGTTTCAGAGGAAGGTGCAAGAAACCCCACAGTGGGCACATGGGGGAGAATCAGCCCCAAGAAGGTCTCATCCTAATTCTGAATACTTAACAATTAGCTTCAGAAGTGAGGTTTTACATCACTTCCAGAAGAAATTTCTTAGAAATAAATATTAGAATTCTGCATATTCTTGTTGTCCAAACTGTAATTGATCCTTGCAAGTTTTTTTGACTCAATCACACCTTGTGGCAAACATACATTTCTTAAATACTTTTAAAATTTCTTCCACGAGATGTAACTCAGTGAGGTCCATCATACCAGGAGATACTAATCCAAATAATGTTCTATTATACTGTCAAGACAAGGGACAGATCCTGCTCCTATTGTAGTCAGTGCCAAGACTTCCACTGACTTCAATGCAAGCAGAATAAGGCTCATAAACAGACAGGTAGCAAACAATGTCATCGAATACTCACTTTGAGAGTCAATCAGTAGGGCAACCAATGCCTATAAAAAGCAAAAAGCAGGGCAGAAAGACAAAGGATTTAATAGCTTTGAGGGACTACAATGCTTGTGTCATAAACATACAGTCAAGGGTTAATCCCTCTTTTACCTATAAAGGGTTAAGAAGCTCACATAACCTAGCTGACACCTGACCAGAAGGACCAATAAGGGAACAAGATACTTTAAAATCTGGAAGAAAGAAAAAGTCTTTTGTCTGTGCTCTGTGCGTCTGCTTTTGCTGGACGCAGAGAAAAAAGGAGCCATCCCCCTCCTATAGGGAAGTGAGTATTTAGAGAAGGAATGTATTAAATTTACTTTTATTTTCTATTTGTGACTTCTTTTGCAAAACAGAGGGAGAATAAAATTGGGTTCTTTGTGTAACTTTGTGTAAGTTTTGCCCAGAGGGAAACTCTCTGTGTTTTGAATTTGTTTGTCTGTGAGATTATCTTGCATTCTAATCTCACAGAGGTATTCCTTTCACCTTTTTCTTTAATTAAATATCTTCTTTTAAAAACCTGGTTGATTTTTCATTGTTTTAAGATTCAAGGGCTTTGGATCTGTGTTCACCAGGACTAATTGATAAGGGTATACTCTCAAGCTTACCCAGGAAAAGGTGTGTAAGGACTTGGAGGGGAGGAATTAGTCTCAAATCTGCCCAGGAAAGGGGAGGTTAGGGACTTGGGAAATATTTGGGGAAAGGCAGAGTTCCAAGTGACTCTCCCCTAAAATTTGGAATGTGCTTGGTGGTGGCAGCTTACTGTTAACCTAAGCTGGTAAATAAGCTTAGGGGGTCTTTCATGCAGGTCCCCACATCTGTACCCTAAAGTTCACAGTGGGGAGGGAACCGTAACAGCTTGGAAAAACTGTAGCAATGTTTCAACTTTTCTCTTAAAATAATAATGCTGAACACTGTTTTGTCAGACAGCTATAACCAAGTAATCCTCAAGACAACCCGTAAGATAGATAGATATTTTTAGAGCTGGTTGGAAAATTCCAAATTATTGTTTGCTGGAAGTCCCAAAAAAAGTTTAGTTTTTGTTCTTAATTTCCTGTGGGGGGGTTTTGATGAAAAGCAGAAATCAAAAACTGTAAAACTTGATTTTCAAAAACAATTTTCACTTAAAAAAAAACAACTTTGGATCTTAGTAAAAAAAATTGGTTTTCAAAAGCCAAAATGTTTGCTAAAAAGTGAAAATATTGGGGAAGGGATGTTATTTCTGCTTTTTTGTTTAAAAAAATGGAAAATTCTTACCATAAAAATTTTTTTCCATGAAAATTGACACTTTGATAAAAAAAAAAAAAAAAGTGTTTTGATCCAAAGCTCTCTTTCAAAAAAAGAAAAATATTTTGGCCATTATACAGGTGAGAAAACCAAGGCTCAGAGAGGTTAAGTGACTTCCCTACATCCACACAGCAAGTCAGTGTCAGAGCGGAGGTTCCGATTTCAGACATTCTCAGCCTTGTTTATTTTCCTCTAAACTATTTTCTCTCTCAGTTCCTATAAAAGACTTTGCAACCGTAATTTTGATTGATGCTGAAGATCTCCAGTATGCTTCGCAAACAATATTTTCCACATGAGAAGAAGACATGGCCCCTGCAGGATGCAGAAACAGTGCTAAATCATGAATTACTGGGAGTGCCTGTTAGAGCAGTTCTTGGGTGAAAAAAATAATGGATCCAAACCTTTCCCTACCCTTTGAAACAAATCATTATTTATGCTGGAAAAAGTTCTGTTCAACTTTTTCTCCTGCTTACACTTTTGTGCTCTTGGGATCCAACCAACCACAGAAGAAGCTATTCATATCATTTTTCTGGCTCAAACAGAATGAGGAAACACCAGAATCTCAATAAGAAAACTTGATCTCAGGAGATATCCTGTCCCTGCTCCAAATGGTTAACGATCTCAAACAGTCTTACAGTCTATACCTTTTAAAAGCTTAGATTCTTTTTCTCATCTTTTGCCTGAAATGCTGCTTTTGAGTACTGGGCATACCTCTATGGAGCCATTTTTTAGTACATCTGTAGTATTAACTAATGAGATAGGTAAAATGTGAATCTCACCTGATTACATATATACAGAAATATTAAAAAAAAATTGTATCCACCCTTTTTTTCTTTCCATGATTTTCACTACTGATGTCGATGCCAGTCAAAGAGCAGATTGGCACTCAGGAAATGAGATTCCCACATAGTTCTGCTAATGAACCTCAGTCTGAACTCCAAGATACTTCTCTTCCATTAAGAGGTCCCTCCTGAGGGGGGAAAAAAATTAGCCAGTATATATAGCAGATAATGTGGCTAGGCACAAATATCCACAAAGGACTAAGCTGCACTTAAACCAGTTTTATGTCACATATGACCAAGTACAACTGATTTGGACTGATTTGACAGACTATTATCTGACTGCAGCATGTAGCCTGTCCTATCTCCTTTGTTAATTGCAAAATATCTCAGTTCTCATTCCAGTCTAAAAACAATAACATTGTGCAGGTGTCGCTCAATGCCTAATTTGGGTGGAAGAAGAATTTTCATTGCCAGTGATGATGCACAAGAAGAAACAAACTCTACTTTGCTCTGAGACCGAGTTTGCAGGGCGGGCCATTAGAAACGTCCGCCCCCATTCTACCTGTAAACTGAGCACATTTGATACAGAAATCTGAAAAATACAATAAATATGCAATGCCATTCTGCCATTTTTTACAAAGCTGCTCTTTAGACTAGAGCAGCTCTTTACATTATCTGAACTGTCTTGATCTAAAGCCACAGTACTTTAGCAAGCGCATTTTGCTTTAGAAAAGTCCATAAAACCTTTCTTGAAAGGGAACTTGGCTATTTAAAATGATCAGCCACCCATCAATTTTAATCTTTAAGTGAAGGGCCCTCACTTTCCAAGAGCAGCTTTCTATGTACTGCACAGATGTCATAGATCCAGGGTACCTGCAAAGACTCTATTGTTAAGGGGAAGAGAAAGGGACAGACTTGCTTCCATAACTTGATGGGATGATGCTGTGGGCCAACTTCAGCCCTGATGTAACGCCAATGATTTTAGTCCAACTAATACAAGGCCAGTGGAGAAGGAAAGCAGTTATACCAAGGATGACTTTGATATCATGAGTCTAATCCAATGCCCACTGACTTCAATGTAAAGACTCCTACTGACATAGATGAGCTTGGCATTGAGCCCATATTACAAGTAACTACTCAAAGATTTTCTTCCTTTCTCTCTTTCTCCCATTTAATGTACTTGGCCTGCCAGTCAGGAAAGAAAGATGGAACTAAGCGCAGCAGATGAAAGGGCAAAGGGAGGAGAGGCAATCAGAAAAGTCATTCACTCCCCCAGTGGAAGAGAAGCATGTCTGCTCACAAAGGCAGTGACAAATGGTATGGTTAAGGCTTTCAAACAAATATATCTATATCTCAATAAGATGATGTGAGCAAGTACATCTTCCACACACTACTTTTTTCCAGGGAAGCATCCAATGCCACTTGCCGTGATAACTAAATTTATTATTAACTGTGTATTTCATGATTTTAGCGACAATATGTTAATGTGATTTTTCACGTCCTCCTGCAGTGAACAGATGGCTCCTTTTACTTTACTTTCCACATCAAGTGTGATTATTTCTTGGTGCCAAAAGCCACCTGCCGCTCCTCAGTCTCCAGTCTAATTTTTTATGTTGGTAAAACACAGCAGGACTTGTTATCAGTTGGATGGCATCTTAATAAAAGGAGACATGCCAACATATTGACATCATGTTCAAGAGGAAATTTTAGCCCCTGTTCCTGCCCCTCCCCCACTCAAATATATTTTTTAAAAATACCCATAAAAACAGACCATTCCAGTTTCAAGATGCTCCAGTATAAATTTTGGGCCCAATGCCAAGATGCAGAGTTGGCCTCCTTTTGTTCCTGCACCAAGCACCTCACTCAGGGCTCTGATCTCTCGATCTGTGTAATGATAATTAGCCATAACATATTCAGAAGTCAAATGTAAGCAGGAATACATTAACATTGAGATCAGTGCTGGGATCATTTTCACTGGGAAAATGACAAAGAAGGACACAAAAATTAAAATACGGGATGTGGATTCACAGTATCACTTTCAAATACATGAAGGGTAAACTCATTTGTTTGTCAGTCACGAGCTGGCACTCAGCAGACAGCTGTGGTTTACAATAAACAAACAATAGGAGCCTGATAAGCCACTGTTGCCAATTTCAATTTTTCTTCACTTTGTTGGAAACAAATAAGGACAATGATTTAGGCCAAAGCCGTCAAAAGCGGGAGCCTAAAGTTAGGCTCATAACTCCATATTTAGGCATCTAAATAATTGGCCCAGTTTTGAAAAGTCCTGAGCATCCAGTATCTCCGACTGACATTTAGGAGCAACTGGATGCTGAGCAATTTTGAAATTCAGGGTGGAATTTTCAAAATATGCCTAAGTGTTTTAGGCACACAAGTCTCACTGAAAGTTAATGGGACTTGTGTTCCTAGCTGACATAGACACATTTGAAAATCCCACCTCAGGTTCTTTATGTGGGTGCTTAAATATGATTTATGAGGCTAACTTTATACACCCATATTTGAATATTTTGGGCTTTGGCTATTAATGACATGAGATAAAGTCTGTCTAGGAGACAGCATAAGTCTAATATTTTCTTCAACAGTCATTTGCGCCTGAGTCATGTTAGAGAAGAAAATGAAAAGCCCACTAGTGAGATTTCATTATTTCAAAATTTGTACTCTTGGTTAAAACTTTATTTATTCACTTTAGTTACAGAGGGGCTCATGCCAAACCCCTGAATCTGAAAGCCCCTGCACTTAAGGAAAGTTGACCAACTACTTTGATAAGCAGACTAACAATTCTAACAAACAGCCTGGAGTGTTACAAATATGGATCATAGCTTTACTGGAGCTGGTGCTGTGGGAAAGAGATGTTCGAAGGGGAAATCATTTTTATTTAAATATTTAAAGAAAATATCATAGGTACATACACTACATTTTTGTATACGTGATCACGTCAAAACAATTTCCCCGAGTGTAAAAGTCTTTTTTTAATAGCAAACAATGAGCCTGATCCAAAGTCCATTGACATCAATTAGAGTCTTTCCGATGAGTTATCTCTGGTATTGTTCTTAAGAGAAAGTCATGGTCCAGTGGCAAAAGCACAGGATTTTGAGACAGGATATTTCTAAGTTCTGTTATGCATCAGATACTGGATTTCCTTGGTGGCCTTGAGCAAGACATTTTATCTTCTATCCCCCTTCCCCACCTGGAAATATGGTCAATAGATTTTTTTTAAGCCTCCTTCCTTTATTACAGAAGTATTTTATTTGTATGAAAGAAATAAAGGCAGGCTGTGATTGCCAAGATGATCTCATGTACTTCTGACCTTCTTTAGGTCTTGAGACCTCTCTTTTCAGAGGTATAAATATCCTCTAAGGGGTTTAGATCAACATTAGTTGGCCATTTTGGTCATGCTGCACCTCTCGGCAGCTTTCAAAATGATTGATCATGGTGGTCAGTGATCTCAGCAGAAATAAATATCTGGTCTAATGATATTTGTGTGTAGTCTAGTCAATATTTTTCATAAATTGGTGAAAAAAATATTTTTTTCTTGTTATCTGGTCACCTCTGTAGATCATCAAATAATATTTGGCAAATTATTCACAATTTTTCCATCAATCTGTGACTAATTTATTCATGAATCATTTGATTTTTTATTATTCAATCACCTGTAGTTAGCTTGGCAGAATTTATTTTTTTAATTCTATCATTTTGACAATGTTTATTTTAAGCATTTTTTAATTTTGTATCAATTTCCATTGTTACAGCTGCATAAAATTATGGGTTTTAAAAATAGATAAAATTGAAAAAAATAATATATTATATATTATCTATCCATTTTATCTATTTACATTATAGAAAATTACAGGACTTATTGTGGAGGTCAGACAATTATATAATGAGAATAGATGCTGAGATTCAAAAGTTTAAAGCTTTGTAACTGTTAAAACACAAACTGTCAACAACATGTTAAACTAATAACAAAGTAAAAAGCCTTAAATCAAACTACGTTCTCAAGCAGCATGTTTATTACTTTGCCTATATGTAAATATTGAGTATTACTGATCAAAATATTTTTCCTCAATTTGTGTGTGCATGGTGAAATCGACGTTTACTGACATTTACCAATTGACTCTTTACAAGCCTTACTGTAGATAACACTGTGGGATCTTATCTCCCATGCTGCTCAAGGCCACAGCTGGCTAGAAATTGGGGGGTAGGGGGGTAGGGGTGGAGTAGTTGTAAAAATTGTCAAAGAAAAAACATTTTTTTCCCTTGTTTAAAACTGGGCTTTTCTATTTTTGAGAAATGAAATTAAATCTTTCAATATGAAAGGAAATTAAAACCATTTTGCTTCATTCCAGTTTCAGGAAACATTCCACGAAAATTTTCAAACATGAACCGTTTTTCCCCCATGGGAAAAAAAAACAAAACACATCACTTTTTGGCCAGGCCTGCTGTATACGTGGAGGGGTTTGGGTTTGTTTCTTTTCCCCCTCTTTCCCTTTCCCCCCATTGATACTACAAATTTGGTCTGTTGCCTGAAAGAATGTTAGGACACTACTGAAGGCTGAATGTACAGTATCAGAGCTGCCTAATCCTCAACCCAGGGGAAACAGAAGTCTCTTTGGTGGGTATCGGTCATCAGCAGGGGAAGGCTCACTCCCTTGTAATCCTGCTTATTGAAGGGACTGAACGAACCTGGTGTAAAACCCTCATGTCACTTCTGACATGCCTTTTCCATGGAAAAGCAGGGCTGAGATGAGTTTCCCTCCTCCCCCCTTCCCCCCAACTGAACAATTTATGCAGGCTACACTCTTCTTTATCCCATCATGAACTCACAACAGAAACACACACCTTCATAACCATGAGGCATGATTATTGTAATTCCTTCTTTACTTGGCTCACAGCAGGACTTCATCATTTGCAGCTTGTTCAGAAGGCAGCAGTATGTCTGCTTACTGTTTCAAGCAGCTGAGAGCATATTACATGCTTCCTATGTTCTTGACACTGGTTTCCCATTAAGTAGAAAATATATGTTAGCACTGTTCTTTTTATAAAGCCCTGGTTGGTGTTAGCCTGGGCTGTATTTGAGACTCATTTTGATGAGTATCTGGGCTAATACATCACCCACCTTTTAAGGAGCTCATCATTACACTGAAATAAAGATGAAATCTGTGAAATCCTTTTGGTATTTCCTCCTTCCCAGGAAGTATTCGAATTCCAGAGCAGATCATTCTGAGAGGTCACATATATCATGGGTTGTAAGGAAATATCCAGTAGTTGGGCTGTCACATTCTGGGAGATTACACAGAGGAAAAGACAGACTTTTAAGGTGGGATTTTGAAAAGGCATCTAAAGGATTTAGGAACCCAAACCCCATTATTTTCAAAGGGACTTCTGTTCCTAATGTCCATAAGCCCATTTGAAAACCCCACCTTTAGTTCATTTGTTTGTTTCAAGGTCTTAAAATAAATATATAAAAAGACTACACAGAACCCTTTGCTACTTGGTTAGCGGGAACACTGAGCAAACAAATTGGACTCTGTTTCCTTTCTGCTTTTCACCTCACATATGAGACCCTGATCTAGCAAAGCACTTAAAAATGCATTTAACTTTAAGCACACAAATAATCCCATTGAAGCAAACAGGGCTACTCGCTTATTTAAAATTAAATGATTAAGTGCTTTGCTAGATTGGGGACCAAGTCAATGGGTGATAACACTGGTAAGCCTTAGGACGTGAATCTTGTGCTTCCCTGCAATCTCTCTAGATCCATTCTGAGCAGGTGTCTGAAGGCTTGAGCCCTATGTTTTTATTGTATTTTAATTTGTTTTCACTCTGTTGCACTGTGCCCTTAGTGTCTTGCAGTCAACTATGCATTCTCATACTTCCATAAGTTAATTGTAATAAAAATAGTTATCAGTTTGCATTCTGTGAGTACAGTACAGTTGAAAAGTCCTATTCATATTCACTTGAATTAAAAAAAGAATCTATTTAATCTTTGATCACGACCTCGTGTGTGTGTGTGTGTGTGCGCGCGCACACGCGCGTTTGCTTTGCAAGATGAGTAATAGATTTTAAGGATCGAAGGTACCATTATGATGATGTAGTCTGACTTCCTGCATCACAGAGGCCATAGACCCTCACCCAGGGTTTCCTGCAGAACGTGTGGTGGAACTCCAGCAACTCCAGAAAGACAGTTTTGACTGAAGGACTTCAAGTGATGACTGACCACATCCTTTTTTAATTAAATAAAGCTGGATTTGAGTCCACATCCTTTTCCAGTTATACCTCTAATTCATTAGCCCACAGAGTTTCCTGTAGCACATGAGTTCACTGGCAAGAAACTCTGAGGAAGCAGTGAATTTAAATGAGTGGATATTTACCAAAAAAATTAATTTTGAAGTCTTAAATGTGAAGATTTGCACCAGAAACCTCATTCCAAAAAATTATGCTTATCTACTCAGGGGATTATAAAACACTTATTTTTTATTATACGCTTATTTGTATAGTGGTAGCGCTTAGGAGCCCCCTCACTGCCCAGGCTCCCATTCTGCAAACCAATTAAGCAAGTGCTTAAACTGAACTAAATATGTGAGTAGTCCCATTGAATTAAATTGGATTACTCATGTCCTTAAAGTTAGGTATGTATCTGCTTCACTAAGGCCTGGTCTACACTACGCGTTTAAATCGATTTAATGGCCGTTAAATCGATTTAACGCTGTACCCGTCCACACTACAATGCTCTTTATATCGATATAAAGGGCTCTTTAAATCGATTTCTGTACTCCATCCCGACGAGAGGAGTAGCGCTAAATTCGATATTAACAGTTCGGATTAATGCTCATGATGGAGGGGGTACGAGGACTCCACTATTCCACAGTCCACAGCAAGTCTCTGAAAAGTATTTGGCATTCTTGGCTGAGCTCCGCAATGTCTGTAGAGGTCCAAACACAGTGTCTGGCCGTGGTTCAGGAAACAGCTCCTCAGTTTTTCCCCCCACCACCACACGAAAGAAAAGGGAAAGAAATCATTCCTTACTACTTTCAATTGTCACCCTATGTTACTGAATGCTGCTGGTAGAGCGACGCTGCAGCAGTGAAGAGATATCCGCTCCCTCCTCTCCCCTCCCTGGTGGTAGACGATGCCAATAGGACTAGTAACCGTCCTCATCAGTAACATGGTGATATTGACACCAACATTGCTGGTTACTCCCAGTAGATAGGACGAAATGCTAATAACCGGCTTCATCATCGCAACTGGGGGCTTCAGCCCCCTCTCTTTCCTGTGTAAAGAAAAGATTCCATACTGCCGGACTGTCATAGCCCCGGAGGCTGCCTCCAAGTGTCTCCCCCCTCATTTATCTCACTAACAAGTCTCTGTTTCTTATTCCTGCATCCTTATAACTTCAGACACAAAATGTGTGGGGGACACGCCCACGGTAGCCCAGGAAGGTTGGGGGAGGAGGAAGCAACGGGTGCGGTTGTTTGCAGGGCACCCCCATGATACTGACACGGAGCACTGTGCTCTGATACACTGGTTCTGTAATCACTTGCCCTTATTCTAGGCAG
Organism: Chelonoidis abingdonii; assembly: GCF_003597395.2. Lineage (NCBI taxonomy): Eukaryota > Metazoa > Chordata > Testudines > Testudinidae > Chelonoidis > Chelonoidis abingdonii. The sequence goes on along the minus strand of NC_133773.1, from coordinate 16,151,394 downwards.
GACTGCGGTTGTTGCAGGGGCACCCCCTGTGATACTGACACAGAGCAGCTGGCTCTGATACACTGGTTCTGTAATACACTTGCCCCTATTCTAAGCAGGACTGACTCTATTTTTAGAACCATAAGGGAGGGAATTGACTCAGTCCCAAGTGAGTCAATCCAATTTTGCTTTCAAAAATTTAGCCAGGGCACTCATGATAGCAGGACAGTACAGAGGGGAGAGATAACCGTCATCTCATTGCCGTTTTCTCCAGCAGTGACGGTACAGAACCGGTAACATCTCTGCTATCATTGCAAAAGCAGTGAATCTGCTGCTGTTAGCGCTGGAGTATCGCCTCTCTCTCCCGGCATCCATACACATACGGTGCCGGAAAAAAAAAAGCTGAACGGGCTCCATGGTTGCCGTGCTATGGCGTCTGCCAGGGCAATCCAGGGAAAAACAGCGCAAAAGGATTGTCAGCTGATGTTTTCACGAGGAAGGAATGACTGACGACATTTACCCAGAACCCCCCGCAACAATTAAATTCAACCCTGAATTCCAAGGGGCGGTCATCTCCCTTCTTTTTGGGGAGACTGCGGGAACTATGGGATAGCTACGGAAGTGCTACCCACAATGCAACGCTTCAGAAATTGACGTTAGCCTCGGAGCATGGACGCACAACGCCGAATTACTGTGCCTAGTGTGGCCGCGTGAAATCGAAATTATAATATCAGTTTTATAAAACCGATGTTAGCAAATTCGATATTATCCCGTAGTGTAGACGTGGCCTAACTTGCTGATTTAAGACCTGATCCAAAGCTCATTAATGTCAATGGACAGATTCCTATGCATCAAAGTGGACTCTGGATCAAGCCCTTGGAGCCTAAGTATTCAATCCTAGCTGGTACGTGCTGAGCACTCCTCTGAGGTGCTGAGGGCCCTCAACTCAAAAGAGGGAATCTCTCCATTGACTTTAATAGGAGTCCAGACAGAGATCCAAATTCCATATTGGCGTAAGTATGTGCAATTGAACTGGAAGTCAGCTCAGTTCTATCCACTTTCACAAGAGCTGAACGTGGCTTATATCCTTTATATTTCTTTTTGTATTCCGAGTTCTGGGAGTCAAATTCTGCTTGCAGCTTGCAGCTGTTTTTTATTTGTGTTTTTTCACCGCCTGCAGTGGCTGATTTTGAAAACTGCACAGCACTCTGGGCCCACACGCCTTTGAGGGTAGGAGTAAGCCCTTCATTAGAAGTCATTTCGGTGGCTGGAATGTAGTCTCTCTCCCGATAATGTCTAGTGTCATTTAAAACAAATTAATTTTTCATTTCGTGCTCAGGTCATAATTCTCAGCATGACACACATTACAAATGACCTTAAGGCTGGACATGCAACAAACATCATCAGCAAATCAGGAAAATCCAAAAACCCCTTTAGAGCTAAATCTTCCACTCTCTTTCTTTGGCTATTGGAACCTCATTTTCATAATTTAATTCATCTGATATTGGTAAATTACAGCACTTTCCCCTTAGGCTACTAGACAGCCTCTGTATATTCTATTATAAAATTGGTTAATTAATAATTTCTCTGTATTGCCACTAAGCAGAACTACCTGGTTAAATTATGATGATGGTGCCTCATTACATGCACATTCTAAGACACTAAGTCATTATTTAATGTCATGAGTGAGCATTGTGTTCAAGCACGCTGGGTTGCTAGACAGAATAATGCTCTCTCTTGTGCTGCTTTCCAGGAACGCACTTTCAAATTAAAATGAGTCAAACCTGGTAGATAGAGATTGTCCAGGAGGGAGTTGGGTGCAGGGGGAGAAGTTTGGAAATAGTTAAGGTACAGGTATCAGAACACAGTCAGAGACCAGAGCTTATTAGTTTAATTGAAGGACAAGGTGTACTGTACAAATCTCATTGGGGAACTTCCACAGGAGCCAAGAAGAGTCTTTGGTTTCACCTACAAAGAGCTATTATGCTCTTTTTCTTCTAGAAAGTAAATGCTACAAGACAGACAATCAAATAAGTCAGCCTTTATGAGGATCAGACTCCTTTGAATCCCCAACTATCTGTTTTGGAACTGTTTCTGATGCTTGCGTTATCACTTTGATATTAATACCCCTAATCCCCTGGGAGTAAGCTATTGTTTGACTCAGAGTAAGCCTTTTCCCCCCAATATATGAGGCTAAATGTTAAATTAAACAGTCCTCCATCTAGGTAGAACGTTATGCAGCAACTGTATGAGTGTTAGATATAGAAAATTTGCTTTTTTTTTTTTAATCATGCAGTCTAATAAGATCTCCAGGAATAATCTCCCTCCCAAAGTCTAAAGCAAATACAGTCATATCTCGGTCAGTCTCCTACTTTAACCTCCCATCGAAATTACAGCCACACAATCTTTTCTGATTGTTTCAATCAAAACAAAATGAATAAACTTAACCCAGAGAATGTTTAACTATCCACTGGAGTTTCCAGTAAAACCTTCACCACATGATTTATCTGAGCATTGGTGAAATTGCCTGCAATGCCTGGCCTCTGTGTTTAGCATACAATACAGTTCATTATTATCCTTTCAGCTCTGGCCAAGCAACTCAATTAAAAAAAAAAAAAAAAAAGAGGGGAAAAAAAGGAAAAAAAAATAAAGATTCTGATCTTAGATGGGGAGGGAAAGAGGAAGGACCAAGGCTATAGAAATTGTCGTATGCATAGCTAGTGACTTTAGGTTGAGTTTACTGAAGTGGGATGAAAAAAATATGTGAGTTATTTTAGCACTGATTGCAAAGGAAAATTACTTACACATTCACACAGAAACAGAAGGACAAGCGAGTGCAAGTATAATCTGGGGGGCACTGGATATGTCGTGCTTTTTTCTGGAAAATACAAGAGGTTGCCAGTTTGATGCCTCCTTGAAAGTAAGTTCAAATTTTAATCCTGCACCTTTTTTCTCCCTATATATTAAGCAACAGATAACCATGCAGATATGGCCCTTCTGATGACACGAGTGTTCCACTGCTAAGGCCATCATTACCCCTCTGCTGCATTTAGTAGCATTGTAGGGCCTTGCAGGTTGACTCCCCTGACGAATCCCACTCCCCAAACATCCAGACGCCCTGCACCAAGACCACCCCATACTGTGCCTCCCTTACTCAATCACCATTCCCCCTGCATCCAGACGCCCCCTGCCAAGCCCCATCCCCCACACATCACCATGCTGAGCCCCATCCCCCCCACATCCAACTCTGCCCCCACTGTGCTGAGCCCCAAACCACATTCCAGAGATACCCCCATAGAGTCCCATTCCCCTTACACCCAGAATCCTCCAATGAGTTCCTACGTATCTAGATCCCCCACACACCCAGACCCCCCACTGAGCTGCCCGCATGCAGACTGCCCCCCACAAAACCCTCTCACCCCACACCTGGATCCCCCCACACTAAGCCCCTCCACACTTGGATCCTGCTGGGCTGATCCTGCCTGCCCACACCTGGATCAGGGGGCAGGGTGAGGCCTGCGGGCGGGACTGTTTTTGTGGTGCCCCCTGCGCAGAGGGGAAGAGCCGCGGAGTCTTTCTGTTTCATTGCTGAAGCCCGGGCTCTACGACTCCGCAGGGTGGAAGGGTCCCAGAGCTGCAGTTCTACTCTGAGCCCAGAAGTCGGCACAGCAAAGAAACAGCCCCTCAGCCTGAACCCTGCAAGCCTGAGTCGGCTGTCACGAGACAGCCTCAGGTTCTTCTTTGCTGTATAGCCCTACCCTTAAAGTCTTCTGTGCTTGGTGTACATGGAAATATCAGTATTCCCTTCTGCCATGAATCTTTTTTGTCATCTGTATTGTTACAGACATACTTACTGACAGGTATTTTGAAATAAATTACCAAAATAATTGAAAATAGTGTGATTATATTGAGTTATTTTGACAAATAAAAGATGCAGAATTTTTAATTTTTTGGCCGCAGAATTCCCTCAGGAATAAACAAGGGAAAGAAACAAGATGGAGAGTTGTTATACTGTACGACTTAGCTAAGGGACAGCTTTTCAGATCTGCTCAGTGCCCACAGCCAGTGTCACAATGGGAGTTGCTGGATGCTATGTTTTTGAAAAATCTAGTCCGAATTGTCGGTGCTCCTAAACAACTGAAAATCTGACCCTGAGATTTTGAAAAGGTAGACCCACATGAAAACAAAACAACTAAAGTCTCCTTTCTCACCTCAGTCAAAATACAATGGCAAACAATGGGTGGGGGGTAGTGAGTGCACAGCACAATGATGCTAATTCTTGTGATTTTATCTTGAATCTCACAATATTTGGTGTTTCCTAAAGCCCCTACTCCTGGAGCTATGTGAATACAAAAATCTAGACTTGCCTTTAAAAACAAAAAAGTAAGTTTCTTCCTCATGTTTATGAATAAAAGCTCAAAAGACATGACTCAAGCTCATCCTAAGCACCCAAACAACCAGTAGAGAATAAAAATGACCCCCAAATTATTATTTTTAAAAAAATCTCTTGGTTTTTAAACCAATCTCATGATTTCTGGGAGCCTGATGCATGAATTTTGAACCCTTGGCAATGGCAATACTATAACATGCTACCATGCTGGGGATCTGACCGCAAATGCTGAATATCTGGGAAAGGTCTAAAGGATGATGTATGCTCAGCTGCGAAGAGAAGAAGCAACTTGTATTGCTCAGTAATGATTCCTAGTGCCTGAGATGGCTCAGAAAGAGGCAGCCAATCCTGAGCGTCAAAGATGTCAGCTCTGCACGTATGGATAAAGGGAAGCAAAGGAAGGAATAGACAGGTCCCAGAAGGGATTGCTATAGCTTCCAGTTTTCATGGCACAGCCCAGCTTTGAGAAAACTGCATTAATCTGGTCGTTCTTTAAGTGGTGCTGCAAATGACTTTTGCTTCACAATGCTGTGCGTTTCCAGAGGAAAGCTCTTGCTTTCCCAAAAACAGGGACACCTCAAATGTGCTACCACCATCACCCAGGCAGACATATACACACAAAAGGACTAAAACCAAATTTCACAACCTCTTTTCACCAGTTCACCGATTCTGCTGAGGGAAACCATATGCTAGTTACTATTCACATTCACTAACGTAAGAGACAGAGAACAAGCTGTGTAATGCCTTGCAGATGAACATGTATGGAAAACCGGCACTGACTGCCCACTGGGCAGCCAGCAGTAATTTACTAAGGTTCTGGTATCTCTCTCCATGGAAAAGAGTTACTTTTATTACAGTAGAATCTCAAACAAATAATGTGTCAAATGTTTGATATAATAAGTACCGTACGTACTCGTTCATAAGCTGAATGTTTTTGGTACAAAAGTGAGGCATCAAAGAGTGGGGGTTGGCTTATAAATGGGTCTACACCAAAATTTGATGATTTTAAATTCTATGGAATCTTTGAATTGAATATCTAATACATCTCATTTTGTTTGCCTGGAGCGTCTGGCTGGGAATGGTGAATTGCAGCCACTGAGAGCTGAGGGGCTCCGTGCTTGTGAACGCTCCAGGTAAACAAAACATCCAGGCCTGCTAGTGGCTTACCCTAACGGGCCAGGAGCCAACGTTTGCCAATCCCTGAAATACAGGGTCAGCTTATGAAAGGGTCATACAGTTTTTGCTATTTTTACCCACCCATCTTGGGGGGTCGGCTTATAAATGAATGAGCTAATGAACAAGTATACACGGTATTTATTCCCATTTCTTATCATTCATATTCACTCACTCTCACTTTTAATTTTCTCATTGCATATACACCAACTAAGATGTCGTAAAAATATTCCTGGATTCTGAAGCCTGAAAGAAAAGTACAAAACAGATACCCTATGGCATCTGTGATCTATTTATTATTATTAGAGTATGTGATAAGTGCTTTAATGAACAAATAAAGAGATAAAGCCTCTGCCTAAAGATACTGACAATCTATTTAATTATAATCTAACAGAATCTGATTATTGTAATAAATAGTTGCCTAGTGTAAGAGGACTGAGTCCCTTCGAATCTTACAGTAGAAACCCTCAAACACTGTCTCCTCTGCAGCTGAACTAACAGCCTGATGTGAAAGCCCCATGGGGATTAATAGTTTCCGAAGACATTTGGTGATTAATTGTCACTGGCGACATGCATGTTTCCTCCTATATCTGTGACAGTTTTGACATGAGTAGAAGACTTACAAAGGTGTGCCTGACAGAGGATTCCTTAATTGTACCACAAAATAGATGAGCCTGACCAAGTTTTCCTTGCAAATGCCAGTTTTATTTAAGTGCTGAGTGAGTGAGAGGTTGTTCTTTGCCAGAAGAACTGGAGACAGCCAGCAACATCACAGAGTAATAAAGTTGTCTGTCAGCTCTCCAGAGATGCCTTAAGCTCCAGCCTTTCCCCAAGGGAAAGAACAACATAATAGGGATTTAATAACACAAGAGGCCTGGGAAAGAGTACAGATTCTTATCCAAGGGGCATTTTTAACCCAGGAATTAAGCTTGTCAGTGGGGCTTGCTGAAATCCCATTGCATTGTTTAACTTTAAAGACGTAAGAATGTAGGCATAGCAGTTTACTAGGTGATTTGTGGGCTCTACTCTTCTATAGACCTAGGCATCCCTCTAAACACACACACACACACACACACACACACACTTTATGATAAACCCTAGACTTCTGTTGCATAGGGTTCTGTCAAAGCAAGGAATGCAGTTGCAATATTAGCCAGAGAGCTGACTGGTTCAGAGTACTGGTAATGTGGTATAGAGCCTGCCAGTTCCCAGTTGCCCATATCTAATTGAGCTCCAGTCAGCGGTTTCTAAAAGTTGTCACCATCGATGTGAAATAGATTCATCTGGGGGCTGGAATGGGACCATCAATCTCTATCCTCACACCTTATAAACAACCACCTGAGTCAGCACTGATACCCGTGTTGAGAGTCTCAACAAAGAGATCCACCAGGGCCACGAGAAATAAACCCCTAAAGGGGATCCATTCAGATCCGGGGTAGAACGCATGGATAGGGCAGCGTGGAAAAGCTTGTACTCTCACTCTGCCGGTTCTGTTTGGTTCTCTAGTGTAGATAAAGTCACCACTGTTTTAACTACCATGCTCTCTAGTCACAGAAGCGGTGGTTTGGAATTCTGGAAGTAGAGGAACAGAAAAGGAAAAAGTTCATATTCAGTGCAACATCTGGCACCTCTACACAGCACCAAAACACTGACAAATGTTACCTAATGGGAAGATAAAAATACAGAGTTTCTTTGGACTAAAGAACAGGTATAGAGAAAGGAGTAGCCACCAAAGCTGGGGAGCTGCAAGCGGGGCCATGGCTCAGAAGACACAGGGTGATGCAGCTTCCCACTGTCTCCCAGTGCAGGCTAGTGAGTAAATAATACAAACTGGGCCCTTTACTGTAATCTTTTTACCCATTTTTCAACTTAAGGAAAATGGTTATTATCTGATCATCCAAAATTTCAGCTTAGATTGCTTGGTCCCATTTCTACATCTTGAATCAGGACCACGCCTAGACATTTTCCAGTGATCCCAATTTGGCAAGGAATTTCCATCTTGATTACTGGCCAGAATATTCAAAAAAACAAAATAAGGGACCAAAACTTTCTGTCAGCTGCCTTGGTATCCTCTTTGCGTTCAGTGGTATTGCAATGCTGTAACAGAGGTAGATTGACCACAATTATTAGGCTTCAGTAGCTCACTATATTCCTGATATATAAGGGTGGGGCAGAAGAGAGGATGAAATTTGTGTTAAGGGATGAAGAGAAAGATCTGTTGAAAGCATGAAGCCAGTAAGGAAATAGGTCATTGCATGCTATGCATAGGCATGGATTAAAGTAACACAGCAGAGTCCATGCAAGTGTTTAAGGAATGTGTCTGTCTCTGATTCTGCAAAAATTGCACTAGGCAGCTGACTCATGGATCATGAAGGAGAAAAAAAGGCTTTTGCCCAAAGTTCTTATAAGTTTTTGGAGATGGTCAAAATTCAAGTGCATTATGTCTTTCACCCATTTTAGATACAGCTGATAGCAGTTTATACAATATACAACTGTTCTTTAATGGTTCTGCTCCTTTGTAGAAGGTCTCAGAGAGTGTTGCTGGACAGCTGTTCCTTCGCCAAAACCTCCATCAATGGTCTTGTTCTGTTAGCCCCCTGTCCAATGTGTATATGCTGTTGGGTGAGAATAGGTATTTTGGGTTGCAAAGCTATCAGTATGGAGATGACTTGCAGCTCAACATCTCCTTGTCATTATATCTAGGTGGCACAGTTTATTTGCTTTCTGAATGCCTGACTGAGAGGACAAAGATAGACAAAGTACCTGAAATTCACCCCAAAAAAGAGGGATGTGATAATGGCTAGCAAGAGGATGCAACTTGAGGAATTGAAAATAGTATTTCCACACCTCACCAGAGAAGTTTGTTATCCTGAGATGCTTTTGGATCCTTGACTTTTCTTGGATTCCCAGGGAGGATGAGTGACTCGTACCTCTTTTTTCCCCCTTTGCTGGTTGCTAATAAGTCAGTCTTTTCCTTATTATGTGAACCTGGCCGCAGTCTTTCAGGCCTTTGTCACCAGTGCACTCTGCTTTGGACCATGACCTCTCCTTGTTTAACAGAATGAATTGATGTGAGCACACTACCCCTGTGCTCTGGGAACTGCTCTGTCTTCTCATCTTCCTCTGGGTACAATTCAAGGTACCTAAGTCTGTACACGTACACACACACTTCAAGGATTCTAATTAGAAAACATAAATGGGTTTGAACCTGTTACTCTTAGGCGGCCTCTCTTCTCCATTTATCACTATGATGGCTGATATCATGCAGAGATTATTTTCTGACAATTTGCTGATGGGCTTCTGTGGGGGTTGAAAGGAGAATGTTGCCTATCTATGGCTGTGTACCAGAAGTCCAGTTTACTGATCTTGAGAGCACAGTGTAAGACATCTCTTTTTTGGTCAAAATAATATGGAGCATTAGTAGATTATCAATCAATGATTGGGACAATTCAGAGAAGAAGGCTGTGCATAATTTATATCATGCAATGTTTGATTTAATGTTTAGTAGAATTTAATCTGTCACGTGCCCAGATGCTAGTGTCAGGTGCATAAGAAATCATTTTCAAAAGTATTCAGCCTTGGCCTAACTTTGTTCCCCTGGGAATCAACTGGAATTCTACTGTTCACCTAACTAAAAATTCCACCCTAAATAAAACATCTTCTCCAAAGGTAAACACATATTTTCTTATGCCATTACATACATAAATGAAAATCAATAGATATACGCATATTTTTTAGATTCCTAACAGTTCCCTTCCAGCCCAAATCATCCTATAACAGTAAAGAAGTGTGTGTGTAGATAGGGGAAATACGAACAAAATACAATTAAACCCTGAACTATTATTAGTAACAGTGAGCTTCCTTTACTATATGAAGATCCAGTACATCAGTAATGTTACTAATAGTCCAGAAATAGAACTCCAGATTTCATGTCATCTGTTCATGCTTGCCCGTAGCCCATAAATCACCTTTTCATAAGATGCCATCTGAATTAATGATGGGATCCCTTCTTCCTCCATAGTTGAATGTGTATCTTTCCAAAGTCATAAGATAATTATTTTAGCAGAGATCAAGCTTATTCTAACCAATAATTCAAAATACAGAAATAGTTTTCTATGATGCCTGTCTTACATACCCCCCACATGCATACTGTACACAATATTAGATACTGCAAATTTTTGTGTGCCTATATAAAAATCTCTAAATAAATATTAAGGGCCAAGAACCGCTGCCAGCATAAACTGGCATAGCTCCTGTGAAGTTTTATTTATATATATGGTGACAAAAGTTCCTCCTCTACCTTGGTGGGTCCTGCGCTTATTGGCAGATTTGCTCACCTCAGTGATCTTCCCCACAGTCTGGATCAACTCCTCCTGTGTCTGATCAGGAGTTGGGAGGTTTGGGGGGAACCTGGGCCCACCCTCTACTCCGGGTTCCAGCCCAGGACCCTGTGGATCACAGCTGTCTATACTGCCTCTTGTAACAGCTGCATGACAGCTACTTCTCCATGGCCTTCTCCAAACACCTTCTTTATTCTCACCACAGGACTTTCCTCCTGGTGTCTGATAATGCTTGTACTCCTTAGTCCTCCAGCAGCACACTTTCTCCCTCTCCCTCTCAGCTCCTTGTGCCTCTTGCTCCCAGCTCCTCACACACACTTCCTCTCCTCTGCCTCCTCCCTGACTGACTGGAATGAGCTCCTTTTTAAACCCAGGTGCCCTGATTAGCCTGCCTTGATTGGCTGCAAGTGATCTAATCAGCCTGTCTGCCTTAATTGGTTCTAGCGGTTCCTGGTTAACTCTAGTGCAGCCCCTGCTGCTGGTCACTCAGGGAAACAAGAAAACTACTCATCCAGTGACCGGTATATTTGCCCTCTACCAGACTCCTGTACCCCCTGGCCTGGGTCTGTCACTATACATATAAAAAAAAAAATTCCCTCTCACCCCTATGGTGGTAGTGTCTTCCTTCACTCGCGGTCCTCTACCAGAGGCCTGGAGTTTGAGGGTTCTGCGCAGTATCTTAGCTGTTCCTAGCACTGCACTCTTCTGGGACAGAGAGCTTCTGATGTTTTCCTGGGATCTGTTGGAGCCCACTCACCCAGCTTAGGAGTCACAGCCCCGAGTGCTCCTACCACCACTGGGACCACTTTGGCCTTCAACTTTCCACATCCTCTCTAGTTTCTCTTTCAGGCCTGGTACTTCTCCAGCTTCTCATAATTTCCTTCTTCCTGATTTGCTGTCACTTGGCACTGCTATATCTGATCACCACCGCTGGTCTTCTGGTCCTTCTCATTACCACGATGTCTGGTGATGGCCTACCTGCCTGTCCGCTGATCTGGAAGGCCCACAGAATCTTAGCCCCTGCTATATTCTCCACAACTTCTGTGGAATCTCCCATCTGGTTTGGAGGTCTAGGCCATACGTGTGCAGGATGTTCCTGTACCAATGCCAGCCACTGGTTGTGCCGTTCAGTGTATGCTGTTCCTGCCTGCATCTTACATCCTGCCACTATGTGTTGGATGTCTCTAGAGGTCTCTCTTTGCACAGTCTGCACCTTGGTCCTCTTAGTGGGTAGACCCTGCTCACATGGATCTTGGTGCTCAGTGCTTTTCCTGTGCTGCTATGATCAGTGCCTCAGTGCTGATCTCTTTGTCCAGCCCTTTCCCAGCCACTGGTAGGATTTCCCAATGTCAGGCACCTCAGCATTGTCGATGGTACATCCATGCAGGTCTTGTTGCCATGGCACTTCTTCTGCTTGGTCTTCCTCCCATGTCTGCTGCTGCCTCAGTTCTTCTCAGCAGCTCATCTTTTGGGGGGCATCTTACTGATGTAATCCTTGGGATGTATCCGGGTTTCAATCCAGGACAGGGCTGACGCTCACCAAGCCCTGCCCGCCTTTACCTGCTGGGTATACAGTCTTGGTGTTGGACATTGCATTTATCAGTGGGTGGAAAACCTCCGGCATTGTGAGGAGCTCGGTCTTCATCGGCACGCCATCCATGTCCTCCTTTGGCCAGCCACTTATTACCAGCAGCGGGATATCTCTTGAGACTGGCCAGACAGGCAGTATTGTTTGTCCGGGATTGCGGTTAGGTATGTTATAATTCGTATCGCAGCTGAGCTGGCTCTTCAGGAGCGCTAAGTCCTCTAAGTACCTTTGGATTGATATTGTGGGATGTGTTGGATAGTCATCCTGCCCTGCTGTGAGTCTCAGTGCCAGTTATCCACTAGTGGACATCGTAGGTACAGACCCATCTGGACTACTTTGTAAGCATGGCTCTGGCGTGTGTTCTGCTACTCCGCCTGACCGCGTCTACATGGACTTACGATGAAGAGCAAGAAGACGCAAATCCCAATGATCCCAAAGGTATTAAGTCTAACCGACCCCATCAGTCTTGATTTACCTTCCCTCTCCTTCCCTACCACTCGGCCAACTTCTTCCATTCCAATGACATTCCCGATATCCTCACTGTAATCGCGTCAGGTGATTAGCACGCATGTCTCGTTCATTCTTAGATACAGCGATTGCATCCATGTAAGTAGGTGCTGATGTAGTTTCCAACTCCTGAACCTGTACCTGTATCCAGTCCTTGTGATTATCTGGCTGAGTTAGCCTATGCAGAACAGCACGACGTGTCACCTGGTATATCGCACTTGATGGCCACTTTGCAAGCTGCCTGAGTGACTTCCAGCGTTGTCTTCCTAGTCCCATGAGTTTTGAGGAAGGTCCTTATGTCTGTTGACTTGATATAGTGCCAGACATTCAACAAGATCCATGTGTGCGGCATTGATGTCGTAGGCTTTCCTGTAGTCAATCCGCGTGTGCTCAAGATTGTCTGTCTAGACCTGAGTCTTGGGCACTCGTCTATCTATGAGCAGACTTGGTGTTTTGAGCCTCTGGTGTTGTTCCCAATGCCTTTGAGCTGTGCTATGTACTGTCCCAGTATGGTCCTGTAGGCTTGGCGGTTGATGCCTATAGGATCTCCATGTGTGGGAGGCAGTTATTGGCCGGGTGTTGGACGGTTACTGTTCTCCTTGCATTCTTTCATGATCAGCACTTCCTTCCTTGTGTTAGCCAGTTGATGGACGCTCTGCTAAGCAGCTGTTCATCTGCTGCTGCAGCTTCATGCACTCGCTTTAGTTTTCTTTGCCAGTAGTGTGGATCATGTTGGTCCAGGGCTGTCCAGCTCTTCATGTTCTTGCCCGCTGTGGATGTCTTCTAACTGTGACCTGACTGGTTTCGTTCTGGAGATTGCTGTGCTCTGTTCTCAGGTCCTGCAGCCACTGCACGGTTATGAGTCTTCTTCTTCTCCCTTATGTTCTTCCAGTATGGTCAGTTTCTGCTGCTGGTGGCTCTGCTGTTATTGTGTTATTGCACTGCAGGGCTGGAGTACACCTTGATGTTCTTTGAGAACAGGGCATTTACTTTTTTGCCTTGCTTCCATAGTGTATCTCCCTACTAGCCGGGGTAGCCGTGCTGTGAACCCTTATGTTTAGCCACCGTCCCTCTGGCTAAAGGAGTTCAGCCTTGTTATGTTTTCGCACGTAGCCCGAGTCCTTTACTATCTCTACACCCTTCTGTAGTCAGTCCACCAGCTGACTAACGTTCTCTCCAGTCCCTTGATTTTATCTCTTTTTCCAACCTCAATCTCGCGGGGAGAGACATACTGTGTTCTTCTTTGATCTGTAGCCAAGCATCTCCAGATTACAGAGGCTGCAGTGTATACCAGTTCTTGTTTGAGTATGGTGTATCGGTAAGGTCATGACGCTCTTGCATTTCTTAACATACATCTGATTCGGTACTTCCCACTGAGCCTGAATCGGTCCGAGGATTGACTGTAGCTAGTTTCTCCATATTCTATGCCTCTATCAGCGTCTGTGCTCTGCAATGGAGCGTGCAGTGAGTTTCAGCTTCAGGGTGGGCTGCACTCCACTTGTTCTTCCAGGTTTTCTTGAGTCTGGAGTAGTGATTTGGTCTTATCTCAACTGTGAGAGCAGATTCCTCTTTCTATTTGAAGCTGGTTAACTAGCTGTTCTCAAAAGGTTGCGTGTAGGTTTTTTCATCCATAGATCCCCTCATACGTTTCATATATTCCCCTCTCATTAGGTCTACTGTTGTAGTAGCATTCCATCAATTCCAGGTTCTCTTGTCTCGTCCATGAATGGTTTGTTCCAGTAGCCCACTTATCGTCAGATTGTCCTGGTTCCTCAACATCTGGTGTGGACCTTGTTAATCCGGGCGACGTCCGAGCCGGCATGACTCTCCTAGTTCGTGTCACTCTCATATTTGAGATCGGCAGGTGAAGCGTTAGGGGGTCTTTTGCCCAAGGACCCCTACTGGAAAGTTGGGTACCCACCAGGATTTGAACCCCGGTCTCTCATATCAAAGGGCGGTCTCCCGTATCAAAGGGCGGCGCTCTTAACCACTACGCTATCCAATCGCTGTGTGCGTGTGTGTGTGTGTGTGTGTGTGTGTTATTTAATACTAGCAATATGATAGATTTATTTCTATAATGTATTATAATATTGTGTACAGTATGTGTGTATACATAATAATTTGGGATTGATGATGCATACAGAGCTCTTTCACAGGCTACAGCAGTGTTTCTGTACTCTGAAGAGATCAAGTACATATTTTCAGCTGCAAAGACAGGCATAATTATTAGTGCTGATTAAGAGGTATTTCTGTGCGGCTGAGCATTGGGGCTCTGCATGTGTTTCATTTATCTTGATGGCGTACTGTAACAGGATACAGCTGTCCAGAGGTCCTCTATAACCTGCTCCAGGGCCAGCACCTCTACACTGAAGAACATTTGGTACCAGTTCCTTAGCAGGGTGTGTGGAGAGGACTGTTGATGTACATGCTCCTCCTCAGGGAGAGAAAAATCAGAAAGGTCTCAAGGAACTAGAATCAGCTGCCTTCAGGAAGAAAGGACTCTAACCAGACCTTAATGTGTCCAGTTGACTCTCTCCACCTATTGTAGCATGTTTGCCTTGAAGCAAACCACGGATACTGCTATATGATATATAAATGGTAGATGTGTGCCATTTTTAATTGTGTCTGACTCAAGAAGGTAAGAGATGCACTTTTAATCTCAAATAAATATTAAAGGGCCAGATCCTTACCCAGTGTAAATTGGCCTAGCTCCAGTGAAGTCAAAACAGCCACATTCATTTACTCCCACTGAGGATCTGGCCCTAAATGTGCCACAAATGTGGACTGAAGGGAGAATCCAGGGATGCAGCTCTGTTCCATAAATCTGCATTTGAATACATGAGGTTAAATGTAACCTTTTCATTCTAACGCCACCACCTCCAAACCCACCAATGCCAGTACTAGAATTGGGCAAATCCTAAAGTGAAAAATGAGGGGGAGAGGTGGAAATGGATGTTTATGTGAATGTTTAAATAATCACTTCCATGTTTTTCCCGTTTTGTGTTAGCTTTTTGTCAATATTCTAGCATGGAGTTTTCTGGCAGAAATGTTTGTGGAAGCAATGAATCTTGGACAATATTTAGCTAAAGCAAATTCTGAATTCATAATCACAAGTGTTAGCACTGGAACTCTGATTCAAAGAGTTATGTACATCCAATTACTGAACACAAACGTACTATGCAATTTATGTATCCAGTCAAAATCAATCAACAAATTGCAAATACTAAGTATTCACATACCCTAGCTACAGACCAATAATTGTTTACCAGAAGTATTTGACAATTAATTTTGAATATCAATTACATTTCGTAAGCAACTCCAGGATAGTTGACTAGATTTCTGTTCCTCAGGTTTCTAGCTGTAAAATGGGAATAATAATCTCTCTTTTCTCTGACTTCTTTTTTGTCCTGTCTATTTACACTGGATGGTCTTTGAGGTATAGATTATTTCTTCTTATGTGCCTAGCATAATGGGGCCCTGATCTTAGTTGGGACCTTGATGCAGTAACTTTAATTTATTATTTACAGATCCAAACCTCAGAGCTTTACAATTAGAGACATAAGAGAAGAAGGTTCTGCATAGTGAACAAAGTTTGCAAGTACATGCTGTGCTGCAATTTGATTTATAGTGGCCAGCCATGTCACATCTGATAACTATGACAAGTCATCAGGATGTTGTGTTAGCGCATTGCCTTGGCTTTCAGCTCAGATAAATAGGTATGAGCTGATAACTCAACAGTAGCTCTGTGCTCCAGCTGCCTGGAAGTATTCCAGTGTAATTAACATTACCCCACCCTCAAGGTATCCAGGGTTCTTACTGCATTTAGATGTTACATCTAAACCAACATTGGACTTACACATGATAGCCTTGTATAGAAAGACTGATTGAATAAAAATGCAGTGTGGCAAAAGATGACAAACCACAGGAAAAGATTATGAACTTAACCAGGTAGTTTACCTTTATGTTTCAAGAACAACCTAGCCAAAATATTGCCTTACAATTAAACTGATTTCCATAAGGATAAGCATTGATAAATCAAAAGGCTGGTAAAGCCACTGGCTCCTAATCTGGGAGCCTAATACAGAGAAGAGTACATTTAACACTGTAATCATCTGGTAGGGTTTGTACAATGATCTCCCTTCATGAGATGATTTTTGGATGCTTTTTAATGTTACAGCTTTAAGGTCACTTAATCCATGAAAGCACCTTCCATTAACATCAAATATGAGTATCTAAAGAAAAGTTTCATTTCACAAAAGAAAACCCTTCCATGACTAGAGCTGATTGGCATTTTTTCCCCCCCTTTCAAAAATTTGACTTTTCAGTCAAACCGAAAGAACCAAAATAATTTGGCCAAAACCTGAAATATTTAGATTCGGAAATACCACACAGTGCCCTATGTGAGCTGAAGTTTGGCTGCCATTCATTGCTATAAGCTGGACACCCTGGTTGGACTACAGCTCCCAATATTCACCTAAGTCTCCCCCCTTTATCATTTTTGATTCAAGATTTTTGACCAGCCTTGCTCATGACCTACATTTTTGCCACATTGTGTTTCTTATCCATGAATATTTCTATAAGCATCTCTCAAGTTAAATCTAATGTAGCTTCAGCTATAATGTCTAAATTTGGCATTTTCAAAGGAGCCTAAGGGGGTTATATGTCCATGCCTAACTCCCTTAGACTTTTTTGAAAACCCGAGCCTAAATGATAGGAAGAGCTTCAGTTACCCCTAAGTTGGGCTTATGTTAACTTTACAGAAACTACTTCAGGCACATGGAGCAGAGAGCTACCACCTTGTGACCACTGATAGCTGCACAAGTTTAACAGGAGTTGTGGTAATCTAGCCGTCCAGTCCCAGACCTGGACTTTAGTGTCCACCAGTCTGGTCCTGTCCCAAACCTGGACTTTTTGCGTCCAAAGTTTGGGGGCTTACCTGAAACTCCCCCAAGCTCACTACCAGCTTGATATTCTCGCTGCCACCAGATCAGGAATTAATCTATGGGGCCTGATCCCCCTTTCCTCCCTCTGGTGTCCCCAACCCTCCCTTGGTGGGACACCCAGATTCCCAATCCTTGGATGCTAAAAGCAGGGAAAATAACCCTTCCCCCTCCTTATCAGGCGCTTGCCTCGCGGGCTAACCTGTGGTGACCAGAGAAACCAGCTTTTCTGCTTCCCTCAGGACAATGGAGATGCAAAATACCCACAGCTGGGCTCTGCCACCCCCCTTGCTCCAGGAACGAGGAAAAACTGTAACCACCAGAGAACAGAGAGAATTCTTCGTCTCTTTCCCCGTAGTCTGCTCTTTCCCTGGACCCCAAATAGGAAAATAGCCACAGCCTGGCTTTTCCCTTTGCCTCCCTAGGAAAAGAACTTTCACAAGGTTTAACAAGAAAAACTTTATAGAAAAAAAGAAAGAAAATATAAAACAATCATCTTGCATTAAGAAACTCAATACAGGCTCTTGCTTATAAAAAATAAAAGAAACAGTCTGATTTAAAGATAGCCCAATTAACCAGCACAACAAATTAACATACAGGTAAATACACCCCAAAGACCATCATAGCTGAATTACTTTGCGGTTCCTGGTACTTACAGATGTTTAGAAGAAGTATTAGGAGAGAATTAGAAGAAGACTTGTTTCCTCATAGCTAAGAAAACAACAAAGACCCCGAGTATACAAATTCCCGCCCCTGACTTTAAACAATCCAGTTCTCTGATTGGTCCTCTGGTCAGGTGTTCGGTTACCCTTTTCAGGTAAAAGAAACTTAACCCTTACCTACCTATCTCATTTATGACACGCCCCCCAAATCACCGACAGTAGAACTTTCACTGGAGGTGGATTTCTACCTAAAACTTTAAACTAAACAGAGGAATACAACACAGCACATTAGAAGTAAAAGCATGCAAAGTACAAGACTTCAACATTGTCAGGAAAAGTTTTAACTAGTGTATTCTGGGAAACTCTCCACGGGAGAGATGCCAGTCAGCTACTTTGTTTAGAAGCTCCTGAAATGTGTTCGAATTTCGAAATCAAATCTTGGAGAGCTAGACTCCACCGAAGAAGTTTCTTGTTGTTGCCCTTTGGCTGTATGAAGCCACTTTAGCGCCAGCATGGTCAGTTTGTATGCTGGA
The DNA here is from genome assembly GCF_003597395.2 of Chelonoidis abingdonii. Taxonomy (NCBI): domain Eukaryota; kingdom Metazoa; phylum Chordata; order Testudines; family Testudinidae; genus Chelonoidis; species Chelonoidis abingdonii. The sequence goes on along the minus strand of NC_133773.1, from coordinate 16,133,282 downwards.
ACCGCCGTCCCCAAACGTATGGGCGTAGCTTTTCCAGGCGCGTACACAATGGCATAGCATTCCTTTCACTGACTGACCAGTGACTTTCCTCTCAGATAGTTTCTTGCTGAGGAACACGACAGGATGGAAGTTCTTGATCCAGGTCCTTCCTGCATAAGAACTGCTCCTATACCACGCTCAGATGCATCGGTGTTACTAGGAAGCTGGTTTGTCAAAGTCTGGGGCCCTAGCACAGGGTCAGACGTGTGAGTGTCGCCTTAAGTTGGGTAAAGGCTTCCTGACACTCATCAGTCCATTTAACTGTAGTTGGCTGGGGCTTTTGGTCAGCGTCGGTCAGTGGTGCAGCGATTGGCTGTGTAGTGTGGTACAATCGCCTGTAATACCCGCCAAGCCTAAGAAAGATTGGACTGTTTCTTTTTTTTTTGACTTTGGACAGGCACTTTTGGATAGCCTCCACCTTGCCTGTAGGGGGTTTATGGTTCCTCGACCCACCTGATGTCCCAGGTAAGTCACTCTGTTTTGGCCTATTTGACACTTTTTGGCCTTAACAGTTAGTCCTGCCTGCCTGATACGGTCAAAGACCTTTTCCAGGTGTTCTAGTGTGCGGGCCAGGAGTCAGAAAAAATGGCCACCATCATCGAGGTAGGCACTGCATATTCTCCCAGTCCTGCTAGTAGACCATCTACCAGTCTCTGAAAGGTGCGGGTGCATTCGCAGCCCGAAAGGAAGTACATTAAATTCATATACCCCTGCAGGGGGACGAAATGCTTGACCTTTCCTTGGCAGGTTCATCTTAGTGGTACTTGCCAGTACCCCTTGGTTAAGTCTATGGTAGAGATGAAGGGGTCTCACGTCCCATACTTTTCCAATAGTAGCTCATCGGTGCGTGGCATTGGGATAGTTGTCTGGACGAGTTTTACTGGCATTTAGCTTTACGGTATTAGTCCACAGCAAAAGCGTATTTCCCATTCTGGTTTGGTACCAGACACTACTGGAGATTGCCCATGCAACGTGGTAGATGAGCGGATTATACCCATCGTAGCATGTTCTGGATCTCCCGTGCTGTATAGCAGCTTGTGCGTGAGGGGACACCCGGTTAGGGTTGGTGTTCTAATTGGGTGAGCATTACCTGTGTCAATGGAGTGGTTTATGCCCGTTCAGTCTTGTCCTGGGTTAGTGGCTGGAACATTTGGTGCGAAGCTGAGTTGCACAGTCCTGGATTTTGTTGCCGCTGCAGACGTTCAGGGTGGGTGATGAGGTTCACCTTTCCACGCCGCCGTCCTTTTTTGCCGTCATGAGTAGACGCCATGCAGGCCACTCAGCGTCCTCTGCTCCCTGGACTGTAAACTGACAAACCTGTAAGTCTCTGGAATAAAAGGGCTTGAGAGAATTAACATGGTACACTTTGGGTTTTAGTGAGGAAATTGGGGAAATCTATGAGATACGTTAACAGCCTCCCAGGCGCTCTTGGACTTGTGAATGGCCCCTCCCAGGATGTTTCCATCTTATGGACCTGTGTGCGCCTTCAAGACCATAACCTTCCGTCCTCTGTCTTGAAGGAACGGTCTCTGGTTATGTTTATCGTACCAGGCCTTTTGCTCTCCCTGAGTATCCTGTAGGTTTTCTCTAGCAAGGGGCTAAAGAATGGCGGAGGGTGTTTTGTTAGGTTGCTCCACAAAGTCCAGAATGTTAGTCCCTGGCGAAGGTGTAAATCCCTCCCATTGGTGCTTCACCAACTGTAATGGCCCCTTAACTCGATGGCCATACACAAGTTCAAAGGTGAGAAAAACCTAAAACTGGGATGTGGTACAGCCCTGTAAGCAAAGAGCAACTGCTGCAAATACTAGGTCCCAGTCATTGGAGTATTCATTACGAATTTACGGATCATGGCCCCCCAAGGTTCCGATTTAACCTTTCCATGACGCAGGCCATTGTTTGATGGTGGTATGGGGTGGCAACCAAGTGATTCACCCCATGATTTTTCCACAGGTCCTCCATGGTGCCTGCCAGGAAATTAGATCTGAACTCGGTAAGGAGTTTCGGAGGCCAACCGCCCTGGTGAAAGATGTCGGTTACAGGGCTGGCACACTGCTTTAGCTCTGGTGTTAGTTTACCCTAGAGCCACTGCTTCTGGCCCTCGGCAGTAGCCAAAGTCACGAAAGTCAGTACGTACTGCTTTCCCTGGGTGTCTTTCTCGGAAAGGACCCAGAATATCCACCAGTCTTATCGCTGAAATGGGACCTCAATTAGGTTGGGGAGTGGCTGGAGAGGGGCCTTGGCCAGATCTTGAGGTCTTTCCCGACTCTTTGTGGCACAGCTCACAAGACTGGACATACCGGGCAACTTCCTTGCCCATCCCTTCAGTGGAGCTGGAAGGATTCCCAACCTGTCTTTGGTTCTGTTCACCCAGCATGACCACTGGGATCGATCATGGGCTAAGCTTTAAGAGCTTTCCCCTGTATTTAGTTGGAACCTAGGCAACCAACCGCTTGTGCAGTTGCCATGTCTTCCTGGACGTCCACCAGAAAGAATTTCCTGTATAAAAGTCCTTGGTCTATAACAAACCGGGATCTTTGTCAGAAGAGCTGAGAGAGGCGGTGGCGTTGCTCCGTGCCGCCGCCCAAGCTGTCTTCGAAGGTTGTCATCTGCTTCCTGCTCAGGTCTGGAACTGTCCCTTGAAGTGGCTGGGAGGACTCCAGTTCTTCCTCAGAGCTGGGGACTTGGCTTGCGTCCTTGCTGGAATGTGATGGGAACAGGTGTTGGTTTTTTTGGATCTGTTGCTTGACCGCCTCCGCTTGGAGGTTGTGCACCTGGTGGTATTTGTTCAGGCGTCTGGCTGGCCTCAGTATGGTGTCGTTATGGGTTGTCTGTTGTTGCTTCTGCCCAGTTTCAGGCTCGTTGTGTCCTTCTTGTGTTGCAGGTGTCGCTTTGGGTTGAGGTGTGGTTGCGCTTGCTTGTGGCTGGTGCTGGTTGCTGTTCCAGTTCAAGGGTCTGGGACTGGAGGTGTTGTGGCTGGTTCAGCCGTTGACCATGGGATCTCGGTCCACTACCTCAGGTCTGGTCTCTGGTAACCACAGACAGGTTCTCTGTGGACGCTCAGGAATAGGAATGGTCTGGAAGCTTGTTTCCTGGTTTGGCTGCGTGTAACCATTACGCTTCTCTCTGGGACTGCTTAACTTGATTGGCCAAGTCTTCCCCCAGTTAGCATGGGAGATGGGAATATGTCATAGACTGCAAACCATGTCCACATTTCCTGACCAGCCTTTGTACTGAAGACAGGGCATCTGTTCAGCTGTAGCGCAAGTCCACAGCTTGTGACCATGAAGGGGTAAATGGTCACTTTTGGCCCCTGGTTGATGAGTTTGGGGATCGACGAGGATTGGTGGATAGCTTTCAGTATCTACTTGTGCTCCCGTTGTCTCTCCACGTCGGTAAATGCCTTCTTTCCGCCCACTCTCAAATTTTCCCTTGCTCCTAAGGGATTTGAGAGTATCTGGGCTGGGTGTCTTAGGTGCTGGGGGTGCAATGACTTGCACCCGGGTGGGGTTATTACAGGGCCTGTGGCCAAGTTGGCTTTGATATGTCCCGTTTCATTACAGTGATAGCCATTTTCCACAGATAACGGGTTACTGGATGTGAAGGAAGTTACTGGAGACTGGTGAGGTGGAAAGGATAGGGTGTGTCTGTGGCTTTTCTTTGGGTTTTGTAGGTGGGGTTTTGGGGTTGCCCTCGGTTGTAGGGTTTATTGCTTGGGTGTAGGGTTTATTGTCTCCCTTGGGGTTTTCACTCCCCTTTACAGTAGATTTCTTGCTCTCTGCCACTGCCATCCATTTGGCTCCAATCTCCCCCGCCTCGGTGAGAGTTTGTGGGTTTGCCATCTAGGATGTACCGTGTTATTGTCCTCAGGAACACCATCCAAGAACTGCTCCATGCATATGAGGTGGCGCAAGTTTTCAAAGGTTTGAACCTGGGTTCCTGATATCCAGGCGTCGCAATGCTTCCCAACGTAGTAGGCGTGGTCGGAAAAGACCCCTCTGGTTTCCACTTTTGGTTTCCTGAACCCCGACGGGCGTGATCCGGGGTTATCCCAGTCTGGATCTGGCTTGGTTTGAAACAGTTTATAATCATTTCATTTGTTCCTTCGGCATTTTAGCCGCCACATTGCCAAGGGTCCACTGATGTGTGACCTCAGCTCTAACATGTACTGGTTTTTCAGGGATGTTGTACCCAATACAGACCCTTTTCGAAAACTTTTCTAAGAAGGTCTCCGGGTCCTCACCTGCCTTGTAGCTGGGAAATTTCCTGTGCGGTTGTGAACAAACACTGGCGGCGGAGGGTTAGGATTTGTTTGGGGGTCTGCTGCTTAGCCGTTTCTAATTCCAAGGCCTGCTGTGAGCCTCTCTTTGTAGTTTCTATCTGTCTTTCTGTTGTGAATTGCCTCTTCTTTTTGTTGTTTTTCTTTTCATTGGATCTGCCTTTTGGCTTTCTTGTGATCTGCCTTTTTGGCTTCTTGATTTATCTCTCTGGTGAGCTGCCTCCTGGGCATCTTGTTCGTGCCTTAATTTCAGTTCCCAGCTGTCTCCTATGTTTATTTTCGTTCTTGGGCTTGTAGCGGGCTCATTTCCTTTTTCTGTTCTCTTATCTGGTTTGAACCTCATGGTTTTCTCTTTTCTTTGTGTTGGAGTGCCCTTCTTGGTGTCTGTTGTTGCAGTGAATTGCTGGCTTTCTGCCTGACTGATGAGTTTGTCCCTACTCTGTTGCTGGTTGGCATTTGAACCAAACAAAGCTACTGTATTTACCTGTGTGAATTTGCTGGCTGGGTACTTGAGTTTCAATGTTTAACCAAGTATCCTGTTCTCTCTGTAATGCTGACCCACATACATTTTTTTTTTTCTTTTTTTTTTTTTTGCAATGCTAGACTCAAGGAAAAACCCCACTGTATTTCAGCTGCATACAGCATCGCGGATAGTACTCAAGCATTCAGAAAACTAGTTCCAACTCTCCATAGCCCTGTTAAACCCTGTCTTCCCTTAAAGGAGCAAGCTGCCAAAGCAGCAGCAAAGGAGAAAAACAAATTTCTGCTGTCTGGTAAAACCAATCTCTTCCCCCTGGACTGTGAGATGATTGCTAGCAAGCCCTCTGAAAGAGAAGCTTATTGTTCCAACCTCTGACTCTGGATGGCTTCTTTAATCATAACTGCGAAAATGCTCCTGTGAAACAGCAGGGGAAAACAAAGTCAAAATTTTTTTTCTGTCTGCCCTTTAAAACCCAATTCCTTCTCCTGCTAAATGACCTGCAGGGAAAAAAAAATTACTGTAGCTTGGCTTCCCTGGATTTATACTTCCAATCCCGCTGGTAACTCTCGTCATCTAGCCGTCCCAGTCCCAGACCTGGACTTTAGTGTCCACCAGTCCTGGTCCCCAAAATATTCCTGGACTTTCTGCGTCCAAAGTTTGGGGGCTTACCTGGAAACTCCCCCAAGCTTCACTACAGCTTGTATCTCGCTGCCACCAGCATCAGGAATTAATCTATTGGGGCCCTGATCCCCCTTCCTCCCTCTGGTGTCCAACCCTCCTTGGTGGGACCGCCAGATTCCCAATCCCTTGGATGCTAAAAAGCAGGGAAAAAAACCCCTTCCCCCTCTTCTCAGGCTTGCCTCCGCTAACTGTGTGACCCAAGAAGCACAGCTTTTCTGCTTCCCTCAGGACAATGGAGATGCAAAATACCCACAGCTGGGCTCGCCACCCCCCTTGCTCCAGGAAACGAGGGAAAAACTGTAACCACAGAGAACAGAGAGAATTCTTTCGTCTCTTTCCCCGTAAGTCTGCTCTTTCCCTGGACCCAAATAGGAAAATAGCCCAACAGCCTGGCTTTTCCCTTTGCCTCCCTAGGAAAAGAACTTTCACAAGGTTTTAACAGAAAACTTTATAGAAAAAGAAAGAAATATAAAACAATCATCTTGCATTAAGAAACTCAAATACAGGCTCTTGCTTATAAAGAATATAAGAAACAGTCTGATTTAAAAGATAGCCCAATTAAACCAGCACAAACAAATTAACATACAGGTAAAGTACAACACCAAAGACCATCATAGCTTGAATTAAACTTTGCGGTTTCCTGGGTACTTACAGATGTTTAGAAAGAAGTATTAGGAGAGAATTAGAAGAAGACTTGTTTTCCTCATAGCTAAGTGAAACAACAAAGACCCGAGTTTCCCCCGTTTCCTGCCCCTGATTCAAAAAAAATCCAGGCTTCTCTGAATTGTCCTCTGTCAGGTGTTACCGGTTTCCTTTTCAGGTAAGAGGAACTTACTACCTATCCATTTATGACAGGAGTGATATATAGTTCTACGTTCAAAATGGCAGTAGGGAATGACCAGGTTTTACCCTTTCTCTGGCCATTGCTAAGAACGCTCAAGAACCTGTTCTGCCATCAATGAAAGCATAGAGCCTAGGAATAGGACCTTCAGGCTGATACCATGGTATATATATATCCATAGTATCTCTCTCTCCAACCCCATAACACATGCCCAGGAACTCCCTGTTTCGCATAAAGAAACTACCTGAAGAAATTAACTTTGTTTCATTTGTAATGAATTTCCATTTGCATTTCTAGCTATATTTAAAACCAAAAACACTGCAATATTTTATATGGTGGAAAGTTTCATTGTTATATATTTCCTGTATAACACAGAGTATCTAATGGTACTGACTGCACCCTTTCCCATAGATAATCTAAAATTAGTTTTGTCTTCTTCTTTATATGCCAGACCTCAGACATTATGAATTGGTGGGAGAAAACAGAAGACAATGTTGGAATGTGGACTGCGAGAGCAGTTTAGTTGTCATAGCTGCCATTGGTAATTTTTATTCTGAGGAACTAGCACTGATTCCTTGTTTTCTGTGACCTCTACCACTGTTCATCAGTTACCTCTCATGTAAGACCTAATTCTCTAACCTTTACTCATAATGTATAGCCTAATTCTGTAACTAGTCCCATCGATTAAGTATTATTTGAGTAATACTAATACTGTGTGGCTCAGCCCAAGATTAAGGGATCTACGCGGCCCCAGAGATAATCATAGGAGCTCCCCAAGCTAGACTACAAATTATACAAGTTACCATAACTCATGATTTAGTAATAGTTGAGAAGCTTGAAGTATCTGGTCCACAGTGTGTACTTTTATTTTATTCCTTTTTCCTTTCCCATCTGCCTGTCTTTCTTTAAAATGTATGTATTGATGGGAGAACATTCGTTTAAATAATTTGCAAGGGCCTGGCTATACATATGACTCGTAACAAACAAAAATCTCTTCTTGTGCAGTATGCAATTGCAAGCAAAGTTGAGCCCAGAGTATAATAAAATCGAGGTTGAAGGCAATTTTTAGTACACATTTCCATCCTTTTTAGCTTCACAACATTTTCTCTTAATAACATCGCTGGACAGTGCCATTTGAAAAGTAATAGACAGATATTCCAGAATACTATATCTGCATAACAACAACAAACATATACGTATACATAGTAAACAATAAGCCACATACTCTCCTTGTGGGTTAGTTTTATTATATGTATGTGAGCGAAGGATAAATTAAGGAACGCAGAAGTGAAGTAATTTGCCCAATATCAAGGCATGTCGAAGTAAAGCCAGGAATAAAACTTAAATAACACTAGACACATTATGGGTTCAGTTATGCCATCTAGTCCCAGCCCAACATTAAAAGGTCTACATGGCCCAGGAGGGAATACTAGCTAGGCTATAAATTATACAAGTTACCATAACTCATGACACAGGCTGAGGTAACTTAGAGCATCACAAGCTTAGGTGAGGAAGAAATGTCCCCCATGATATAGCTGGACTGCAGAAATACAGCAGGTGTATTATGTTAGGTTTCTGACTTCTTACAAAACATCCAATCACTCCATCACAATGGTCACTCCAGAGAGAGAATATCAGACTAGAGGAACCAATGGTCATTTATTCATAGAGAGGGTCAAATAATATTCACAAATAATTCATTTGACAATATACGTATCAGTTGTCAATTCAAATCATTTTCAGCTACATTTCCCCTCTCTTTGACCAGCTCTACTTATACTGTATGACAAATCTTCATGACATGAGCTTTAAATTCTAATGTATTGTTGGAAACATTGGTTCAACATTAATACCTATGTATTAATTTATGCATAGTTGTTCACCAATCCTCTCCTCCGTTATCACGTTGATACAATCGACTATTACTTCATTAGCAAACAATGGGCACAATCCTAAAGTCCTTGCGTGGGCAAAAATTCCTTTTGAAGGCAAGAGAAGTTTTGCCTAATGACTTCAGGATTTGGCCTAATAATTGTAATGATCACCAAAAAAGAAACAAACCATAGTTGAGAGACTTCTATGGAAATCATTGCCAATATTTAAATATAACTTATTTTCTACCTGCAGAATATTGATCCAGATTAACCACAATAAAGGTCAGAGGGCAAACTTCAACTCCTTCTGCTCTGAGGCCTTCATCAGCTTTAACCAACAACAGGGTTTATGACAAATGAGAAGCCAGGCTTCCAGCTGAATTTCAGTTTAGTTATTTTTGTTTTAATGTATGTGTGAATCAATTAATCCTGTCATAGAAGGGCATCGTAAACTGTGTGCCAGAGTTAATGAGTCAGACATTATCACATCATTACACCAGCTGGCATAATGTAGCATGTGTTGTTTGTCATAATATACACTGCCATGCTTAACAACCATTAATTGTTTACACGAGCAGTCATATTTTTCTTCAAAGAACCTTCAGCGACTAGTTAATATTTTGAAAGCTTCTTAAGTGAGTAACTCTTACAAACTAAAAGATAATAACAAAAATAAGCCACTCATGCAGGAAGCTAAACAAAACAGAATCACACGTCACGACAATTAAAGCTCCGTCTCTGTCACCTTAAAAAAAGAATACATTAATGTCTCTGATTCCTATAGGTTCCATGAATTCAATTCCCATTGGTTGACATCCCACTAATAATAACGATGACTAGTCTTGTCTCTATATAGCATTGACAAAGTCCTGTTCTTATTCTCAAATACAAACTACAAAAAGCAGAAGAAGAGAAAGAACTTAGGCCTATCTCTTCTCTCTCTCCTTGATGTAAATCAGGAGAAACCCTACTGAAGCCAAGGAAGTCACATCAGCATAAAACTTCTATGAGATCGGATCAGGCCTTCTCTTTATAGGTATAAAGCTTTAAAGAGGAGGTGGTTGTGCCGTGCTCTGCCTTTGCTCTCCCACCCATAGATCACCTGGGTTTGTCAGCTGAAAATAAAGTAATCATTTCTATTTTACCATAGTAGTTTGGCTGCTAGTATTTTCTTGGCTGACTAAAGACAACATTTGGCCATACATAGCAACAAATTCAGATTTACCAGCTTTCTATGAATTGGATTCGGTCTGCTTCTGGCCAGATTTGCAGGCCATATGGCTTTCCAGAGCCAAAGGCTAATAACGTGTTTAAGGGGGAGATTACTGTAACAGCCAAGAACACTGATTTTGACCACAGGTACTGTTTATGTATATCGACAGATACTCCTCCTGCCCCCCCGCAAAGAAAACAGTTAAATTGGAGTTAATGGTTTTAAATACATCAATTTTCTATAGGCAAGCAAATAAAGACCCTTAAATAAGCACTGAAGTGGAAAAAACACATACCAAACATTGAGAAACCCCTAAGTTTTAAGGTAAGTTATTTTATTTTTTTAAACTGAAGAGTACGGAAATATGGAGTATCAATAGTTCAAACAACCTTAAAGTACTGCTAGTTTGATTTAAGTGGCTTATGACTGCGAGAAGTACAAAACAGTTTGTTCACCTCCTGGAATTAACATCCACTACTATTTTAAGTGTAACTAGGAAGCTCAGTGCTGCAGCTGCAGGCATGAGGATGCCATGGAAGGTAACATCTCTCCTGACATCTTAAACCCCAGGTGCTGGCCGTCTCATGCCTATGGCTACATCTAAAATGGCTTCCAAATACCCTATTGGCCTGGATTAGGATTTAATATCCTGATTCAACAAAGCACTCAGGTATGTGCTTATATGAAAGAATGAGTAGCCCCGCCAAAGTCACATGCTTAAAGAGAAGCATGTGCTTGTGTACTTTTGCCTAATCAGGCTATACCCAATGTATAGTAATGGAGCTGGTTACTGGACTAGTTTTGAGTGCATTCTAATGTTTTTATATCTGTAACTCCAGTTTAAGTTCTATGTCAGGGAATTTCCTTCACTTTTTTATACTGTCAACTTACAAAATCCCTGCGCTACATAAACACACATATTCACCAACAAATATGTAAAATAGAGTCATTCTAATTTGACATTGGCATTCAATAGCATGCAGCATTAGGGTCTCTTGCTTGCTAGAACCGTGCACTGGACGTCAAAATTATTCAGTCTAGGTGGTAATACCAAGAACGCTGCAGGAATTCCCATAGACCTCAGGAGCTCCTGGGGCATCAGAAGCATCTAGCAGAAGCTGCTGAAGGACTTACTATAGAATCGTAATGTATGTTTTATTCCGACTGTCTGCTAGAGGGTTATAGTGCTTAGAAGCTCTGCCAGAATCCTGAAGTTCATCGGAAAGAATACGTCAAGTTCAACATTTCTCCATTTCTGCTGAAGAAGCTTAAATAGGTCTCCTTAAAAGTCTGCAACATGCCAAAGAAGAATTCAAACACACGTAATTCTCCAGGGATTATCTTCCCAATAGGTTGGGACAGCCCTAGAAGACAGTAGGAGGCAGTAGAAATCAGCAAAACCTTCACAAATAACCAAATCTGAAGTTTCTACACGTCACTGTTTTCATTTTCTTAAGATGTGATATGACAAAGAAGCATGAGAAGAATATTAACAGCTACATGGGAGAAGGATCATATCTGGCAGCCAAACGCCTGTAAATTGTCTTAATATTCTCCACTCCTTTTAAAGTAAAAAAATATATTTTGCTGCATATGGTGGATATGTTACGCTGCACAAATCTACGTTTGGAAGTATGATATTTTCTTCAGCTCCCCTCCTAAGACTGCTGTGTGGTGCTGCTGGTCTGGTACAGAATGGCTGTGGCTTTCCATCCCAGATATAACAACTTTTAAGGAGTAGGTGAAGTGTGTTTCCTGGACATGAGCAATTCAAATCTGAATGCAATGCTAAAATTCTGCAGACTCCAGAGCAGGTCAAAACACTAGGCAATTCTGAGAGGAAACACTATAGCAGGGTCCCAGTAGTGACAGAGCTGGCGTCCACCTGAAATCTAAGAGAGAGAGAAGGCAGCCCCTAGGGTTGCCAAAGATTGCTGCTCACTTCTGGCCACATCAGGTTGCTATTGAGCCTCCATTCCTTTCCTAAGAGAACTAAAATTACCTCTCCTTGTAAAGAGAGATGCTAGAGTACAGCAGACTGCTTCACAGACAGGAAAGGTCTTTCACAAACTGTGTGATTTCCTGCTGGAGAACTCCTCATTCCTTTCCTCACTATGTTAATGTACATCTATTTCTGTGCTCTGTAGGGATGGCTGTGCTGTTTTTCAGTTCCTACGACTGCATGGTCAGAACCATGGCAGTAAAGAGCTGCAGGCCCTGACACACCGATGGCTTAAGAAGCATGAGGCTCAGAGATCCTAGGAATTAAAGTTCTTGTTCTGATGACATCTTGAATAAGCTGAGTGAAACTGTCGTCCCTTCCCTTAATTCTGCAAACTGACCCAGATACATGCATGGCAAAGAAAATCCTCTCTATATCATCTTTAGATTATGTTAAGAATCAAAAGCTGCTGAAAATGATAATAAATATCATTGCAATTCATTACAAGATGACAGACATGCAGAGTGTGGGCTGGTTCCTGTCACATACAAGGAATCTTGTTGGTTGGAAAGCTGTCAGTAGTGTCCACTTCGTCCCATATATCAAAAAAAAAGTTGATACACCCCCCGCAATACTACCCTGAAACTCTTTAACATGTTCCCCTAGGAAAGTACCTTCTTGCTGGCAAACATAATACCACACAAACAAGGGAGCGATCCTTGAAAGGAGACATCCATTTAGAAGTGCAATCCCATTCATCTGTCATTGTTCAGATTATGATAAAGCTTAAGTGCCATGGTTTTACAGGGAGGGAAGGATGGGCTTGGAGGCTTGGCCAACAACATTCTCTGTATGCTCTCAATTAACGTTACCAAAGATTAACTGTCACTAATGAGCATTGTTCACATGGCTCCATGTGCATCACTGTCATATTTGCCTACATTCAGCCACCCAGTTACTGAACAGGTGCATAACTCAAAGCTCTGAGGAAAGAAAAAAGTTGTTTCTCCACGTATGCTATGTCAATCCAGTACCATTAGAATACAATCTGTCCAGTATCTGTGGGTTGCTAGGCTAACATAATCAGCACATGGCTTTTAGCCCCATTCTCAGTGACCCTTTGAATACCTGCGTTCTGTGCTTCTGAAGCCATCCGGAGGATTTCTCCACCTTTTGGGAGAAACATCAACCATTAAACAATGCAAAAATGTCTATTTCCCTATTACAGAAAGGGAAACTTTTCCCCTCCCAAAAAATTATTTTTAAACTGGAGCACTGGCAACATTGCACTGTGTGGTGAACAGTTCTGGAGTGTTAATCATCTCCTGATATGAGATTAATACATTCTAAGACCATCAGTTTTGCTTTTCAAAATTGTGTTCATCCTGTGTACATTTATGGTTTTAGGGTCTGTGTTTTGAAATGCGGAATTCCTGCATCTTAAACCTGGAATTTATCTTGTAAGTCACGCAAGCTAGAGATGGATCAAACCAAAACCCAGGATCTGAACAGGACAGACTTTAAGGTGACTCTCCACTGCCATTTTTCATTTACGAAGTGAGACTGAAGAGTGGATGTAAAACACCACTAAATCCAAACGGTATAAATGATGACAGTAGGTGCAGGACAGTGGAGAACCCCGTCCATAACTGAATGTGTTTACATATGCTTTTATTTTGTACTTTTGCAGAAAGGGAAAGGAAGATGAGATAAAGAAACTGAATAGTTTAGGTTTCAGAGTGGTAGCTGTGTTAGTCTGTATCCGCAAAAAGAACAGGAGCACTTGTGGCACCTTAGAGACTAACAAATTTATTTGAGTATAAGCTTTCGTGGGCTAAAACCCACTTCATCGGATGCATGCAGTGAAAAATACAGTAGGAAGATATATATACACAGAGGACATGAAAAAATGGGTGTTGGAATACCAACTATAACAAGAGTAAGCAGGTAAGGAGGGCTATTATCAGCAGGAGAAAAAAAAAATTTTTAGTGATAATCAGGAATTAGTAACTGGCAACACAGCCAGTGAGAACTCCAGCATCAAATCTCCGAGGTAAATCTATCTGCACTGGAGTAAATTGGTAACACAGGAGCAGATTACTCCTATTGGTGAATAATTGCTTGCATGAATAGTCTTGTTGACGATTGTAACCGCTCATCAGTGAGAGAAAAAGGTTTACAATTATAACAAGAAAGACAGAAATGTGTCTTTTATAGACCAAGTAGGAATGGTAGATAGTCACATATCAGTAGCAAGTGAGTACCTGGATTATATTTTAGACATTCCAGTTCAATTCGTAAACCTTAGCTTCCTAGAACAGAAAAGAGAAAATGCTTGTGGCTATGATTTAGTCTGTGTCATTAAGGGACAAGTACTCAGACCCTTTTGCTCAGTAGTACCATCCTCCATAATAGTCTCATTTATTTCCCTAGAATAAAGTAATCCTTGCTGGCCAGATTCTGATGCCCTTCAAATCGTAACACCTTCTCCATTAATAGTCCCATTGACTTCAGTGGGGCTATTCATGGAGTTGGAAGGTAGAGCTGGTTGAAAATGTTCAAGTTCAAGGTAGAGCTGGCTGAAAATGTTCCAAAATTACCTGGAACATGTCCATCTGAATATGCCATTTCATCCAAAATGAAACATTATTTTGATATTTTGTTTCAAAGTTTATTTTACTTGCTAGACTACAGCTAGACTATGTCATTTATTTTTTTAAAAAGTCTAAATTGGAACAAAACATTTCTGTTATCTAAACAAACAAAGTATTCTGATGGATCTGAAATGATTTTTTTTCCCTAAAATTTCATTTCATGGGTAATTTTGGAATTTTTTTTTGTTTTGTTCAGAATCTGAACAAGAGAGTTTCCGACAGAACAAAAGTTCCACATTTCGGTCAGCTCTAGAATAAGGTACTATTCAACATGCATATGGTTACTAGAATCTGACCCCAAGTGAGTAAGTGCAGCAGAATCTGGCCTTAGGAACCTGGATTGCTGTATATAAGAAATATTTGGGGGAGAGAATTCCAACCATATATCATACCTGATCTGCCATATGTCAGAGGACATATCAAACCTAGGATGAAATGAGGGAGGATTTTTATTTTCATAATGAAACTGAAGCCTAGAGAAAGTAAAGTCAGATCAGTATACTCTCCTGCTCCATATTGAGGAAATGATTTTACCTCTTAGTTGGACTTACAGTAATTGTATAAAGGCTTCCAATCTCTGAAAACTGTAATGAAATCTGTAATCCTGACCTGCTGGATATGAGCTATACAATTACTCTGAGTATATTTAGAATAAATAATCCATTCTCATAAAGCTCCAAATATTCATAGCTTCTGATACAGGACACCATGTCCAAGGGTTGGATTATGATTACTTCTGCAGTGGGGGGAGGCGGGAGGGTGATGTCTGATTTTTGATAAGCCCTTTAAGACAGCTCATCCTTTCTCTTTGATAGTGTAGGAGCCATTGTTAAGTCTTTGTTTTACTTGAGATCTGTTGCGTAAGGAAAATAAAAAGGAAACAAAAGGGTGATAAAGGGAGAAAGAACCCTACAGAGAAATTAACCAAAATTAACAGCTGCTAAAAGATACAAAGTTTCTACCATACAGGAAAATCCACACCCCTGAGTGACTGTCTGCAGTTATCCCGTTGGCGGAGGTAGTGTCTTCACTAAGTTCTGTATGTGTAGACAAACCTATCCTGGTCAACTGACCTACTAATATTGAATTAGATATACTGTGATCTACAGATCTCTCCTAAGAGAAACTAAGAGACCATTTAGGGGACATGCAAAAAAAAAAAAATACTAGCACAATGGGAAGTATTTTAATAGGCGAAGGTTTGGTGGTTGTTGTTTTAAACTTCTCCACTGTTCTATTGTCCAATACTTCATCAAGAATGAAGTTCATTCACAGTCCCTGTCCGCACAACCCTTAAGCTATATATTTAGGGCATAAGCTGTGCATAGGGCCCTGTGTGAGCATGGTTGTTTTTTTTTTTACTGTATAAACCTTGATTCAGCAAAGCACCTAAGCACAAGCTTAAGTTCATATCTATTCAGCACAGCACTGAGGCTCAGATTTTAATAGGTATTTAAACATTGCTCTACCCAGTGTTGCAATGCCTAAGTGGTTTAGAAGCCTAAGTCTCATTTTTCAAAGGTTATGGGAGCTTGGAGCCTGAGACCTGGTCTATGCTTAAAAGTAAGGTTGACAGTTACATCAGTCAGGGGTATGAAAAAAAACACACCTCAGACTGACATAGCTTCGCCAACCTAACCACAACTGTCAACACGTTCTTCCATCGGCAAAGCTATTTGTCAATGTAGCCAACTTTGTTCAGGGGGGTGATGTCCCTATACCAATTTAAAAAAAAGTTTAGTTGGGATAGGCTGCTTCTATGGTAGAGGGTTATGCCAGCATAGGTATAGCAACAGTACTCTGCTCGCATAGTGTACACAAAGCCCAAGTCTCATTGAAAATCCAAATCTGTTAGGCATTGCAATGCCGAGCAAAGTGACGCTTAAATACCTTTAAAAATCTGGGTGTAAGGGCCCTCACTGAAGTCAGCAGAAAGACTCCCAATGACTTGGGTCAGCTCTAATCATGTGCTTAAAATTAAGTACATACAAATATCCCAGTGAAGTCAACAGAACTTTATCTGACAGTGAAAGTTGAGCATGTGCTTAAACTGCACCAATGAATAGGGATAGATACAGCTTAGTGATGTGCTAAACTGAGGCCTTTGTTAATTGAGCAGGTTGAAAAATGTTCAAATATTTTGGTGAAAAAAAACTGTCAAAAATTTAACTTTTTAAAATATTTTCAACCAGAGGGACAAAGTGCCCTTGATTCTAGATCTGGATGTTTCTAAGGTATCAGACTTTAAAAATTACCATACTGGTACGTATTCAAAAGGCTGTGCAGTTGATGTAACAATTACTAAGGCACACAGTTTTACTTTTAGAAGGATATAAAAATAGATTTTGAAACACTCTCCAAAACAGTGTCTTGTGAAAAATCTGGTCTGTGCACGATATTTATTGGTGTGGCATGGAAGTTTTACTGGCACTCCTTTGGGATGATTTGCAAAAAACTCACTCGGGGTAAGAGTCACTTCATATGCATGCTGACAAAGCCTTTTTTTTAACCACACAACACTTACTCCATCCTTCTCTACCACTGCTAACACCATCCTGTCTGTATTCAGGCCAATAATATTAGTAATCTTTTACTCCCCACTATCCTTTGCCCTCACATTTCTAGGAAGTGTCCAAATTCTGTTGTTTCTTCCTCTATAACATATCTAAAATGTAGTCTTCCTTCTGTCCAAACAACTCTGTCCAAGTCCTCTTCACCTCATGTCTTGATTACTCACCCCTCCTCTTCTCTTTGCATACTAAATTCAGTTGCTAAGATCATCTTACTCACCTACTGATCTGAACAGATCCCCCCCAGTTTGAACCTCTCCATTTGCTCCCCTGTTTTACTCCACCAAGTTCAGTTCCTCACCTTGAGGGATCTTCACAACTCCACCCCTCTCCTCCTTGACCACTTTTGTCTCTCATCACCCCTCTTATGCTGCCACGACCTTCCTTCTACACCAGCCCAAGCGTCTGGAATACGCACCACAAACTGACCCATCAGATGACTACCGTCTCGTCCTTCAAACTCTTCCTCAAGATCTACTTCTACTGTGGTGTCTACAAATCTGCCAACTAATTAGGTACATAATGCAGTATTCTGTATTTAACCATATGGCTCACAATTAATACAAACACATAAAAATGATCACTATAGTGTTGGAGCTTTCACTGTAAAACAGAAAATGTAATGCAGTATTTGTTTCTGGCAAGTTCTAGTCAAGGCTTTGATATATGATTCCCTCTGGAACAGATGAAAATATATTTGGTACAAATCAATAAGAACAGAATTCACTGGAAGAAAAAGGTATCAGGAGCTCTGGGAATGTGATGTCAGGCTCGATCCTGCAGCAAGCTGAGCTCTCTGGCCCCAATGCAGTAAAAACTCTTAAGCACGTTCTTAACTTTAAGCACATGAGTACTCCTATTCCTGCTTAAAGTTAAGCACATGCTTAACTGCTTTGCTGGATCAAGATCAGAGTGCTCAACACCTTGCAGGATCAAGCCCATAGGTACTATTCAGTTTGGAAACTGTAAGTCTTAATAGGCCAAGAAGCAACATATAGAGAGAATACCAGTCAACTGGCAATATTCAAAAGCAGCAGACAACAAGGTATTATGGGAAGAAATAAATACTACTGGCAACCTGTAGGACAATAGGCCTACCAAATTCTCACAAGCCCATAGAAAGTTTCTGTGCCTGAAAGATGGTAACAGCTTGTCAAAAAGGCTTAAAGCAGCTGCCCGCATGGCTCCCTTCAGCTCTCAAGAGCGTGGCAGAGTGTATTGTCTGGCGTAATCATGACACCGATCTGCATGTGTATGTCTTCAATAATTCATGTTGCAGCTTGTCTCACTGTGGAGACAGATGTCAGCGAAATCAGTGACAGCCGATCATGCTGATCCCTCACATAATCATGTGAGAGCTGATCCCACGGTGACACTGAGCCTTGGGAACATGTCCATCAATACAAGAAAATATAGATATACATGTGTATGTATGGGTGTAAAAATATACTCATACACTCACAGTATCACAGTCTATTTCTCATATATAGGTGTCCATCAGAGGTGTCTCCTCCCTCCTGTTATGTAAATCTGCATAGTTCAGTTAAAGGCAAAGAAGCCATGCCGTTTAAATCAGCTGAGGATCAGGCTCACCATGCATATCCTATTATGAGTGAATGGTCACATTAAAACGAATTGTGTCCTCTCACACACACAGTATGCATATCACACTAAAAGCCGCCACCACCACTGGCTTAGTGTAGTTGATTCAATGGAAGGACAATCCTTAGCACAAATCCAATGTTTCTGGGTTTCTGTTGTTCCACTATTGTTAGAATGTGACAATATATTAGATCTACCTGTTAAGGAATGAGGGTTCAGCAAATATATTGACAATGAAGCTTTGGTCAAAGACCAAACAGTTACTCAGTGTATTCTTGTCTTACATGTTCTTGTTATTAGATTTCTGAGATCATATAAAAGATTGCAAAAGAAAAACAATTAGTTACACACACTTCAAGGCCCCATTGCGCTGCCAGAGAGGTGTAAAGTGACTGTGAGTAAGTGAGAATCAGCTCCTAGACGTTACATGCTTTCAAAAAAATCAAACACAGTTAAGGAAATAACTTTATGAATGTAAAAATGGTTTTCTGTTTTTTTTTTTTGTTTAAGTCCTTAGTTATTAAAAAGTTGTGTCTTGATATTCTTTGGCACATATTGTTGAAAGTCTGACTCATTAATTATGCATGTAAATGTTTAGCTCCAGTTATATTAGCTTTATAAATAAGTGTATTGATCTTTGTTTGTTGAATGATTGGTGGATTGGCTTTTATCTCTGAAGCTGTAATGCAGAAAATCTAGGGCTAACTTGACTGACTAAAAAGTACACTGCTAAACCATCAGACACATTTCAGAGGGACAACCCTTATTCCAGACTCCGTTATACAAGGAAAAGAAGGGTTAATTTGGTGATGCTGGTTTAGGCTTTAGCTAAGCTTTCTAAGAGAAAAATCTATCAAGCATGCTTGTCATGGTCATCTCATACATCTGTGCTGGAAGATGTGACATATCTAATAGAGATATTTAGAAATGAGACGAACAAAAATCTCTTAGGTCTGAGCATATGCAAACATCGGTGATGTTCTGATAAGAATCTGAACTTTACAGAAATTGGAGGCTGCTGCTAACAGTCAAACCAGATGCACTGATGTAAACAACCCAAACATTTTGGAAATTTCTCATACAGAACTGGATTCTACTACCAGAGAGGAAACTTTCACTAAATGACTCAAATAATATCATGAAGGCCCCTTTGAATTCTCTTAAACCAGTCCTTTTTGTCTAGCAATTATAAAATCCCTCTGTTTGCCTAGAACATAGCCCCCATGACACTGGTTGTTATGCTTGCTTGCAATTCTGCACTGCAGAGTGGTGAGATATGGGCAGATATCAGTGCCCTAAGAATATGGTTTTCTGTCTTTTTTTTTTTAATCATTTTCCCCCTTTTGTGATTTTAGTGTTTAAAAGCTACTTTTCTTCCTTGATGATTCCAGCAGCAACCTCATCTAAGATCAGTGCATTTTTAAAAGGACATTAATTTTTCATTATACTGGGATCAGATTGTTTTTGAGACAACATCCTGCCTGAGTCAAAGTATCTCATTAGAGCTGCCATGCATATTGTTGTCTAACACCATGTGCCATTTTTCTTTGGAAAGTACATTTACATAAACATTTCTAATCACAGCCCTGTAAAGAGACGCAGTATAATAATTTATGACTTTTAGGTAATATGTCATATGAATCTCAACATATGGCATTACACTGTACGATGGCAATCTTGGCTCTTCTAAAGGAACCTGGATAACATCCAGCCAGACGCGAACCAGCCAAATGCACTAGAAAACCATATCAATGCTAATCCAGGTTTACACCTTTCATTCAGCACTCGGAGCTCTCCACCAGATGGCTTCATGCAGGAACACTAATGTTAGCAAAATGCCAGAAATCTTTTGCTTAAACTCCCCCATTGTTCAGACATACTATTTCTCAAGCACCAAAAATCAAAATAGCATTAATGAATTACAGCAATAAGGGTCTCCAATCACTAGTGCAGTGTTTGGTTTTAAGCAAAAAACCACTCGGTCAATAGGAAATTAAGAAGTAGCATGTAGCATTATTAATAGCATCCACATAAGCTTTCAGCTCATGGTCATTTAATTTATTTGCTCAAATGAGTGTCAACAGACAGGCTATGGAAGTGCATATGGAATGCCTGTGCTGTGGACATGCAGTTGCTACTAGAGCCGTCAAGTTTTTTGGGATGGAAACATGCAAATTAGGTAACACTGAAATAGCACAGACTCCTGTAGATTTTGCCAAATTTTTCATATCAGACAAAAATTTAAAAAAAGTTTCCCAAAAAAATGAAACAGTCAGTTTTTATATTTAAATGAAACATGTCACTGTTTTGGATTGAAATGACTTGATTTCAAAACTCCCTGTAATCTTACTTTAAAAAAATTAAAAAACAAAACAAAATCAAGAAACATTTTTTTGAAAACAAAATTGAGTTTTCAATTTGCATAAAAATTCTGATTTTGGTCCCAAGTAGACCAAACCTTTGATATTTTGAAACTACCAGAGAATTGGAGGGCAGAGGGAAGGGAGGAAGAATCCAATTTTCACTCATCTCTAGTTGCTAGCGTATGTGAAACTACTGTATCATTGATTTTGCTGTAGCAATACACTGACCTGTAGAAAAACAGGAGTATTAATTTTGGAGCCACATTTTCAAACTTGGATGCCTAGGTAAGGACCCCCACAGTTCCACATAAGACTGCTCAGAGAAGCAGTAGGTACACAATGTAATAGATATTTGGCAAATATAAGCAGGTACTTGGACATTAACAAGCCAGTTTTTCCACAGGGTCTGCAATCAAAATTAGAGCTAGATTTGCCACGGAGCTCAGCACTCAATATGCTGAGCATTTCTGAAAGTCCAGCAACTTATTTAAGTGCCTAAGTATGAGTTGAGCTCTTCCAAAACAGCTGTTCCAATTCCTTGATCAATGGGACTAATTGTGGAGGAAGATGTTACTCAGTGTGAGTAATGCTGTCCCAATCTAGCCACAAAGGAGGTACTTGTGCACCTACATGCAAATTTGAGAAACCAAATGTAGAACTAGATGCCTTAACTAACATACCCAGGTTTGAAAATTGTGCGCTAGGTAGCTTTTCTATGCTGTTTCAGTATGGTATATATGCAGGTTACAGTTAGGAACATATCTGCAGGAACATATTGTTCTTACTCTCATGCTTTATACTGTAAACCTACTATGATGCTTAGTAACAGTACATAACAGTATGTGAGTATTCAGCTTATTTGAGCAATAACTATTGAATCAAGCAATGAAGTAGGCTGGATGAAATCTAAGGGTATGTGAGCAGTGTTCGGTGGGCAGCGATCGATCCAGTGGGGATCGATTTATCACGTCTAATCGACCCCCGAGCGCTCTTCCGTCGACTCTGGTACTCCAGCTCAGCGAGAGGCGCAGGCAGAGTCGACAGGAGAGTGTCAGCCATCGACTTACTGCAGTGAAGACACCACAGTAAGTCAATCTAAGTACATTGACTTCAGCTACATTATTCATGTAGCTGAAGTTGCGTAACTTAGATCGACACCCCACCCCCTGTATAGACCAGGGTTAAGTGACTTAGAGAGTTAGCCCATGTAAAACATTGATAATGCTGGTAGGCTGAGAAAAAATAGATAGAGGAAAGCAGCAGAGGTAGTAGTATCTAGCCTCTCGGTGGAGGATGTGGCCTGTCTTTGTTATTTGTCTTGGGAATCCTCTTGAATTCTTGGCTTCCTCTGGATGTCCAGATGGCAGCAGTGGCCGAAAGTGCTTTCATTCACCTGTACTTCATGAAAAAGATACCACCCTTTCTTTTGACTGTGACCTCCCCACGGTCACTCATGCCTTTGACACAGGGATTATTGCAATGCGCTCACCTGTAACAGGGGCATGCCACATCGGTTCTCCAAAAGCTGCATTCGCTTCCATTTAATTTCCTAGCATGATACAAGGGGTGCTCTAGTCCTTTTTGGAGAAGCTGAGACCATGACCCCCTGCGTTTTGTACAGCACAGCTCCACAGGAGCTGCCAGTATGTGACTAGGCAGGAGCTATAGGGTGGGACAGAGGCAGGTGAGAGATGAGTGAGAGCCACTGCCTTGGGGATACACAGAACATTGCTCCAAGAGTGGAGGTATAGGCAATATGAGCAGATAGGGAAATTCCTTCTCCCCAGCTCGAGCAAAGAAACCCAAAGCTCAGTTCATTACTAATGCCATGTGCAGCCCACTGATCAGCATGTGTTACATAAACAACGAGGAGCCCGGTGGCACCTTAAAGACGAACAGATTTATTTGGGCATAAGCTTTCATGGGTAAAAAATCCACTTGTTCAGATGGGGTTCTTTATCCATAAAAGCTTATGCCCAAATAAATCTGTTAGTCTTTAAGGTGCCACTGGACTCCTCGTTGTTTTTGTGGATACAGACTAACGTGACTACCCCTCTGATATGTGTTACATGTTCCCTCTCCCCAGAGTATGAGAGTCTTTTACCACTCTCAGCTAGTGATGGGGACTTTTTAGCTCAAGCTGTAGCAGCTCACACTTTTAGCACTGGTGGTCTTTGGTTCAATCGCTAGTGCCAGACAAGATGGTGGCCATTATATACATGCATGATTTGAGTCTTAATTTAGCAATCAACAGAATTCTGCTCATTATTGGCACTAACGAATCAGTCTTCAAATGGGGAAAACTGCAAATAGATCTTTACATGGCAGGAACTACCATAGTGTCCTATGACCTTGATTGAAATACTTTGAGCATTTGCAATGATCTTAGTATGTCTTTCTAAGAGTGGGGTTTTCAAAAGCACTCAGTATTTGCCCAGCTCTGCTCTCATTGAAATCAAGGGTAAAACTCCCATTGACTTCAAGAAGAGCAGGTAGCTAGCTCAATGGTGAGCGTTTTTGAAAACCCCAGTCTCCACAGATGCAGTTTTATTCCCATGGATTTTATATTTATTTATGCACTGTCTGTATTACCAGAAAATTGAAAGATACATTATCATGGGTTCTGTTCTAATGGCCAGTGATGTCAATGGAGAGCTTTCCATTGGCTTCTAGGGGCATTAGAGTAAGTGCCACTGTTTGAAGAAATGAGAGAAAAGATGGTACAGTGATTAGGACTCTATTCAATTCCCTGTCCTTTCATAGACTTCTTGTGTGATCTTGGACACAGGGGCGGCTCTAGGTATTTTGCCGCCCCAAGCACGGCAGGCAGGCTGCCTTCGATGGCTAGCCTGCAGGAGGTCCCTGGTCCCGCAGCACGCCTGTGGGAGGTCCGCTAAAGCCACGGGACCAGCAGACCCTCCGCAGGCAAGCTGCCAAAGGCAGCCTGCCTGCCACCCTCACGGCGACCGGCAGAGCGCCCCCCGTGGCTTGCCGCCTCAGGCATGTGCTTGGCATGCTAGTGCCTGGAGCTGCCCCTACTTGGGCAAGTCTCTCTGTGCCTCAGCTCTCCAGGTGTAAAATACAGCTATAACAGCACTTCTCAGGAGGGCACAGTGAGGATAAACAGATTACAGGTTACAAGCTTTAAGATATTATGGTGTTGGGGGGCCATAGAGGTGCCTGAAAGAGAAATTGACAAGATTACCAGGAGGTGATACTCTATGGGCAAAGAGCCAGCTCCTCAGCTGATGATGAAGCTGCATTGAAGTCAACTGATTTACACTAACTGTGCCTCTGGACCCAAGTCATGATCTGACTTCTGCCATCAAACTTTGCTTGTGCATGCAAAAAACAAACCATTGTTGTGTGTGAAAGTATGCAGATAAGTGCCCATTTGGATTTGTTCATGCAAATGAATTTTTTTACATAAACAAATGAGAGTCACATGCTAATTTTGTGGTCACAATTTAGGAAGCTTTGTTGAAGGCTTGACCTAGAAATTAACCTAATGCTGTTAGAATGATTAACAACAAAAGCCGACAGGCTGGGAGTATTTAACAGAGTTATGCACATTGGTCAGACAGAGATGTGTTAATCAAGCTTTAATTTCCACCACAAACAATGCTCCATGTGAAAGTATACTATGAAAAGAACTGCAAAAGACAAAAAACTCAAAAATTGTAGAATTATTGAGTAGATAAATCCTAGCATACATTCCTTTACAAACTAGAGAACAATTATTTAACACAATATTAAAATGTATCCACTTCTGGTGTGGAGTGTGGTGGCTGCATTACAGTGTTCAGCAACATTACACAAGGATGAGAAGTGGAAACATCCTCTAAAAGAAAAGGGTGATTGCTTTAGGAAAACAAAATGTAGTTACCTAACTTGGAACTTGGCCAAGACACCAGAGTTAGCACTGCTACTCTTATGGAAAGATCCATAAGGTTTAAGATGCCCAATTTACTTCCCATTAGATCAGTTTAAAAGACAACAGTCCAGCCCGGGATCTTTGCAAATAAATGATTAGGGCCTTTGGTTTAGCACATTACCCTCTAGCACAATTCTCAGGCTCTGGTGCAGTGCTGACTCAGAAGGAAAAGTGAACCCTTCTGAATTGCCATTATAATACCCTGCAGCAATCTAACATTTTCCTTGGATCTCTCTCATCCAGTTACTGGCTTAGCTCGATGCTATTCAGATGGGGAGATTTGATGAAACCACATCCCACTGGCGGGGGTGCACTCACACACCTTGAACACTGCCAGACTCCACTACTGCAGTTTACCTTTTACACATTTTGCCATGTTACTAAACATGATGCATTTGCATTAGAGCTTGTTGAAAAATCCAAACATGTGGGTGGTTAGGAGGGCTGTTCATATGGGAAATTGCAGCTAATTTGCATATTGGTTGGTATCAGCTGCAGATCGCTCAGATTTTGTTCATTTTGACTCACGACTCAGCTCCATTATTACAAACAATTTAAGCGATTCGAAAAAAATTCACTTTCCTTGGGTTACTCAGGACGCGGGTTGGCCACTCATTTCCTCTCTCTCTGGGGCAGATGGATAGGGAGTGAGAAAGAAGAAACAGGTAATGGGCAGGGGCTGAGTTGAAGCATGGGATGCTATAATTTGCTTCTGTAGGCCCAGAATAAGCTAACACTTTTCACGCACCCTGAAGCAAGTAGGATAGAGAGCACTAGTAGTGACTCAGAGGTGTAGTTCATGCACCATCCCTTGCTCAGGGTTGTGCCTGAAATCACAATCTAGCCACAAGCAAAGATTCATTTAGGAGCAGACTGTGGTACCTTTGCTCATACTGAATAGAACCTTACACTACGTAGGCTTACCAAAGGAAGTGGGACCACTTGTGGAATAAGATATTATTCAGTATGAAGAACTGACCAAAGTATCAGAATCTGGCACTTAAGCACATACTTAACCTTAACTTTAAAATGAATGAAGTCAATGGGATTTAAACACGTTTAATATTACGCACAGGCTTAAGTACTATGCCGAATAGGGATGAACTCACACACGATGAAGTACTTTGCTGAATCAGGGCCTAACTGCATAGCACAACAGGAAACACAAAACTATACAACAGAAGGGACATCTAGAATTAGGAAGCCAATACCGACACAGAAGTGTGCACTCAGAGCCAGTGTATGAGGTTTACCTGCTGTCATATTCGCATCTGTTTCAAAACAAGGTGCCAGAAACCAGTAGGAAAAGGGCAAAAGTAAACACATACATGCACTGCTAACGATTATATGGGCAAGTCTAGTCCCCGGAGAGTCTGTAACCTACACGCTTGATATTGTCACACAACAATTTCAATACAGTAACAGGAGGGTCTCCAAAGCAGGGCCGGCTCCAGCTGTTTTGCCACCCCAAGCAGTGAAGGGGAAAGAAAAAAAGCCTCAATCAGCGGCACTTAGGCAGCAGCTCAACTGCGCCGCTTCAATCTCCAGCGGCAATTCGGCAGCGAGTCCTTCGCTCCGAGAGGAACTGAGGGACCCGCCGCCGAAGACCCAGATGTGCCGCCCCTTTCCATTGGCCGCCCCAAGCACCTGCTTCCTGTGCTGGTGCCAGGAGCCGGCCCTGCTCCAAAGAGCACACTTACAGTGTCATGCCCCTGATAAAAATGCAACTGTTAAAGAGTAGCTCCTTGGCCCTAGAAATAGATTTGAAAATGAGTGTTTTGACTTAGCATCAGGCTGAGGTCGGCACTACATCCCTCGAAGAGAGAATATGAACAGTCTGGAACACACGTGTGGCACTCACACATCACCTGCCAGCTCTCACCCAGGCTGCAGTTATTACCTAAGAATTGACAAGCTCGTAGCTGGAGACCAGACCAGGTCACCTATATGTTAGTTTTGTTCAAAACAGGTATTAGTCCTATAAGAATGTATTTAGTGTTTAAATTGTATGCAATGCTTGTATGTTGCTGCCTGTACTAATCTCACTTGTAATATCAATATCCCATGTTATATGGTAATATTTAAGCGTGTGCTCTGTAACTGAAAAAATGTTTGCTCTGAAACTCTAACCCCCGCCCACGCCCCAGTCAGGACAAAAGCATTATCAAGTGTGACATACCAGTTTGCCACAGGAGGTGTTTTCTCCTGTCCAGCAAAAGAAGACCCATAGGCACTAAACAAACCACTCTGCAACATCAGAGGACAAAAGACTTTGTTGATTGCTTCCCTCTCTTTCCCGCCAAACCCCAGCCCAGGAAGAGAAGATGTGCATGCAAACTCATCCCATCATCTTAAACTCTGGGAGTAGGGAATAAAAATCCCTTACAAGAAAAAAAAAAGAATTTTTTTGGCTATTTGAACTCTGACAGGGCCGGAGACTCTAAACTGAAGCCAGGGATACCCAGGGGCTGCCTCCTGGGTCTGTTCTGAAAGACAATACATTTTTAGCTAGTTTATTACAGGATTGACTACAAGCATTGTCTTTGATGTAGGCTCTAGAGTGCCAGTTGATCTGGGGTAAGTTTTTGGTCTCTTGGGACTGGATGCAACCTGAATATTGCGTGATTTTGGATATAAGTGACCATTTCTCACTAAGTCCAGTTTGTCTGGGTGGCAAGATAGACTGGACAGTCTCACAGGACTGTCTGTGACTCCATGGTAAGACTGTAATAGTGATCCAGGAGTTCACATTGGTTACTGGCTTTGTGAAATCTATTATAGAACACACTACTGGTTTGGGGTGTCTGCCCTAAGGCAGGCACTCACAGTCTTGAGCCACTCTAGACAGCATGCCAACATGGATTCTCCACGTTCTTATTCAAACTTCCAATCCCTAGTCACACAGATGACTGCATCACATAATGCCTCTGAAATCAATTAAAGAAACTCCACTCATGTTGAGAAATGACGTAACTACCAGGACTCTCAGACAGGGGTACCCATAGACTGCATCATGCAGACTGTTTTGAATTGTGATGCCTTCAGTTAACATACTGGACGCAGAGATGCAACAACAACTGCAACAACAAAATCTCCTATTCAGGAACCACTTCTGTTACAGGAAGCAGCTGATTAAGAATTTTGTGCCCTCTCCTCAATACATTCCTCCCTCACCTCTTATTAATATCACAGAAAAAAAAATCCTTGGCTTTCTGACTGATAATATACCACATGATGTGCTTATGTGTACAAAAGGCTCTCTTTGTTAGAGCTATCTAAGAACAGAGCATCCCAGTTCCTGAACACCGCCAACCATAGGGGATGTGCCCTTTGCGTGACACATAGCAAGAGCACATATGTCAGCTTTTTCTTCTTTTTTAAAACCATTTCCCAAAATGGGGCTGTTCATAGCACGTAACATCAGACAGCTGTCAAGGGGAAGAAATTTTTAAGCATCCTACTCTGAACATATTTTCACAGTGGTTTTCAAGACAGCACATTGCTCCAGATATAGAGAGAGAAAAAAAGAAACACAACCACTTTTGCCTTCAGAACCCTGTTCTTCTTTAGTAGACAAGGCTTCGGCAGCCACAATGGCTTTATTAAAACACATTTTATTCAGGGCAAAGGCTTTGAATATTCAGCAGGGCTCCAGGCTAGAGATTCTCTTGCAGCTAGGTTTCTTGTCTTCCAGGAAGCCCTTGACAAAGGTCACAAACAATTTGCTCATTCTTCTTATTAAAATAAAGATGGAAAGCATTAATGATAGCTCTGCCCAGCAGCTAACTTCATCATCTGTAGCGCTTCCAACATATGCTTGTGAGATAATGAAAAATATAGCATTAAATACAGTGGCAGATTGAATCTTGTTTCAGGGTAAATATAGTAAGTCATTTTTTTTCCTCCTCATTTCCTCAGAACCTGTTTAGCATTAGACTGTTAATATCATCACTGATACATGACAAAACCATTGCATAATATACTGCATTGCAGGTCAACCCACCCATAAAAGTGAGCAATGGCAAACTATGAACATTACTCAGGCATTCATAATAATGAAGTGCTCCAAGCCAGCCCTCCTCCAGCATGTTTCCATTTACAGACCTTCAACCAACATTGCTTCAGATCAGGCCTAGTGTCCCAGCTTTTCACTCTTGGTCAGGTTTAAGGCTTCTGTGATCATTTGGTGGCTATATCGCCAAGTAATGGCCAACCTATTTTTGCATGATGACATTCATTCTTAAATGGATCATGGTTGTGTTGTTTAACGGCAAATACAACTCAGTGTGGCTTTGTTGAGAAATAAGAAAGCTGATTTTTTAAAAAACAGGGTGGGCGGTGTTTCCATTAGAAGCATAAACAATAGTATTCAATCTTCCTCCGTCCCCCCAAACACACTTGCTTATCCTAGATCCATGAAGGGACTCTAGGAATTGCAATGCCTAACTTTTTGGCACCTAGAAAAAAAAATTCACAGGAACGACAGTGCAATCCTCAAAGCTGAGTTAGGTGCCTACACTCCTTCCATAGTGAATTGGGTGGGAGAAACAGGAGCCTAAGAATGTGGTCTACAAAAACCAGCACCCTAGTCAGCCAGTGGGAGGTGCCCAGGAGAGAGGTGCACGCTAACCCCCAGCCATCTCTTGGAAACATGCGCTTAAGTCTGAGCAAACTACAAATGTGAACCCTCTGCTAGGAGTCAGGCAACTTAGGCGCCTAAAGCATGGGATGAGTTGTGTGCCACCCTCCCCTCCATGAGAGGCAGCCCATCTTATAACTTTTAGCCCAGTGCTTAGAGCACTCACCTGGGATATGGGATGTCCAAGTTCAATTCCCCCCTCTGCTTGAGGGAGGAGAAAGGATTTGAATAGGAGTCTTCCACCTTTCAGGAAGGTGCTCTCACCATTGAGCTACGGGATTTTCTAATGTGGGATGACTCGGTTTTGTGTTTTTCCACTGAAAAGCTCCTTGTCTTATTTCTGAGAGTATGTACACACATGCTGTATGGATACTGTTTACTAACAGAATAACCACTGAACTGAATACATTAAGGGGAAGCTGGATAACACATGAAGCAGCTGCTGTAGCCTTTGCAGGATGACTACACTGATGTCCATACTAAACCTGCAAAAAATTAGGGAGGGAGGTAGACTCTGTTTTGTGAGACGCAACTCACTTGAACCTTGACCAATCTGCTCCTACTGGTGTATATGGGGCATATTTGAAAAGTGCCGTTAGGTGCACCTAATTCCAAAAGCACATGGCTTACAAAGATGGCATATGGCTCCGCTGCTGTAGTAGCCCTGAAATCTAATTAAACGTGGGCATTACAGCTACCATGGATTGCCCTAAGGTGGTTGTTTTTTAATGCTCTTTGAGCCTAGCCATCATATGGAGCACATAGCCCAGTGGCTGCTCTGACAAAAATAAAGTGGCCGTGAAAC
The DNA here is from genome assembly GCF_003597395.2 of Chelonoidis abingdonii. Classification (NCBI taxonomy): domain Eukaryota; kingdom Metazoa; phylum Chordata; order Testudines; family Testudinidae; genus Chelonoidis; species Chelonoidis abingdonii. The sequence goes on along the minus strand of NC_133773.1, from coordinate 16,103,368 downwards.
TCATTACATTTGTTGTTGTGCATAGTGTGCAGCTGGAAATAGAACTGACTGGGAATTTTTCAGGGGTGCTTTTTTGGTTGGAAAATGTTGATTCATCAACACTGAAACAAGGAAAGGGTCGGTTTCAACTAATCTCCTGCTTCAAATAATTTTTGAATTGAAATGTTTTGAAAATTAGTGAAAAGGTTGAGTTTTTATTCTAAATTACTTTATTTAGAAATTTTAGTTAATTGAGACTAAAAAGGTTAAAAAAGAATTTCAACATTTAAGATAAACATTTAGAAATTATCTGAAGGAAACTTTTCAATTGACCCAATCCCAAATATTTTTGGATTACTGGTTTGCAAAAGTTTGAGATTTTGACTTTTCAGTTCTGTTTTGGGGTAGAAGGTTTGTTTGTCTGGGGTTTGTTTGACATCTCAGACATTTGTCATTTCCTGTCTGGCTCTCTTTGGAAGTTGGAACATGCAGAGCTGCGTACACTCACCATGTGTGCAGAAGCAGACACCATTTTCAAACCCAATGATCAGGGCTGCAATGCAATGGCAGTCTTTTACCCGCCAAAACTGTCTTTGATCATCGTGAAGAATTCAAGATACATTAAAAAAACAAAACCTGAAAGTATGTGAGTTTCTAACCATTAAAGAAATGGTTCTATTAATATACAGTAACCTTAATTTTAAGCTGCTTTTCTTGCTCTCCAAGGGCCTGACACTGCAAAGCCTGTGTAATCAGGTAACCCCCATTACCTGCCCTGAGACTACCTGCATGAGTACGACTGCTTACATAGATAACACTTCCAGGAGCAGTCCCTACTGCATGGAAGTTAGTTAGTTTTCCAGAGTGTAAAAGGTTTCTCAAAGGCTAGACTGCGACATGGACTACACACTCACACCAGGGTGTAAGAAGAGATAAACTCTGCCTGTTATGCCTCCATCTGGGCTTCCCATATCTGAGCTGATGTCCTGCAGAAGTGAAGCATGAGTGTTTGCTCCCTCCCCAGAGGAGGTGGGGTTTGGGGGGGGATGGATGGGAAAAGACTTGGCTTCACAAGCTGGTTCAGTGGGCTTCGTTATTTGCTGCCTGTGGCAGGTTTTCCAATGACTCAGCCCTCCGGCCAAGTCATACACAGTCCGCATGTGAAACAAACAGAAAACAAACACACACACACACGCGCGCGCTCTTCTGGGGTAAACAGTCCAACAGGGCTCCCTTCATTGGCCTCTTCCTGCAGCCCTCCCTGGGCTCATTCCAGTCCAATAGGGCCCTCTTTTGGTGTCAGCCTGCCACCCTGCCCTGGGCTCAGTCCACAATCTGTCCAAGAGGGCTTATCACAATGCCCTCGTCGGCAGTGTTTTCACCTGTAACCCCCTCCTAGGCTCAGGTCCTCAATCAGTCCAACAGGGCCTATCACAGTACCCTGGGCTCGCTCAAGTATTGTCCCCGGCTCTGATATGGAGCCAGGCCCCCAGGGCTTCCTCCCTGGAAACTTTTCTCCTGGTGCCCCAGCTCTCCAGCTGAGTCACTGTTTATAGGTCAGCCCCCTTCCAGGGGGTAACAAAGTTCAACAATTTCTGGGGTTTCAGCCCCTCTCGGAGCTACTGCCTAGCTCAGGGTTTTAGCCACTCTGACTCTGGCTGATGTGGGGGAAGCCTGTAGTTAGACACCGGCTGCTTCCCATTAACTATTTAATACTGTATTTCCCACTTCCCTTCTTAGCCCAGCCAGTACCTTCCTTGTAGCCTGGTTCCAGCTCAGACCACTATCCTTGCTCCTTGGGCTTCAGCCAGCAACTGAATTGCTCTATCCAGCAGCTTCGTTTTATATGAGCCTGCTGGTCTCTAACTGGCTGTTTCCCCGCAGCCTCTGTATGCAGCTTGGAGGATTCACCTCTACTGCTCTTTCCTGGGACAGGGTATAGTAGAGATGGCAAGGCCTTCAGCCAGGCCTCTGGGCCTGGTACACTTTGTCACACTTCCAGTATAAGCCAACAGCAAATAACAACACACAATGATTTCCCTTTTCTCCCAGGGCCTGCCAGGGGAAAGGAGGAAGCTGGGGACTCTGATGGGCAACCAAGTTACTGTGCCTCCTGGGGCTGGGTCCTGAGGTTGTAACACCCATTACTCAGATCTGTGCCTTTTCTGTAGTATTTCTTGGAAAGGTTTCAATCTATATTCTGTTAAGAACTGAACAACTTCTCAATTGGTTCTTATAATGCATTCATTACCATACTAGCTGAGTGCCTAGATACATGAGCAAATCCCCAGGCCAAAGGAAACAAGAGATACTGGGGTTTGACCCCAAGGCCTCATGCATGCACAGCAGGTTGTTTACCATTGAGTTCCTCCCAGTGATTTCCCTACACACGCACCCTGAATTTCCCCAGCCCCTCCCCCCCCCCCAGTTTTGTGAGCTAGTTACATACCAATTTAGTGACTGTTTGGAAATATGAATTTAAACTGAACCATTAATACACACTTTAAAAGCTTATACAGTGTATGATAAAATATGTGTATCTGAAAAAGT
>NC_133773.1:16069058-16098919 GCF_003597395.2 Chelonoidis abingdonii | reverse complement strand
ATGACTCCAAGATCTCTTTCATGAATGTTAACAGCTAATTCAGATGCCATCATTTTGTATGTATAGTTGAGATTGCTTTCCCATGTGCCTTACTTTGCATTTATCAACATTGAATTTAATTTGCCATTTTGTTGCCCAGTCATCCAGTTTTGTGAAATCCCTTTGTAGCTCTTCGCAGTCTGCCTGGGACTTAACTATCTTGAATAGTTTTGTATCATCTGCAAATTTTGCCACCTCACTGTTTAGCCATTTTTCCAGATGAATACGTTGAACAGTACTGGTCCCAGTACTGACCCCTCAAGGATACCACTATTTATCTCTCTCCATTCTGAAACTGATAATTTATTCCTATCCTTTGTTTCCCATCTTTTCACCAGTTACTGATCTATGAGAGGACTGCCCTCTTATCCCATGATGGTTTACTTTTCAAAAGTTAATTTAAATTAAATACATTTTTTTTAATTATTTTTTTTTTTTTTTAGAAATCTAGATCTGTTGTGTGTTTTCGTGTAACTTGCATTTTCCTTATGTTAAATTTGCATAATTCTAACAAAACATTTACTTTATTCATATCTCTTTTATATATCTCATTGGACCTGACACTCCCCCTGTAAATTCAAACACCCCCTCTAATTTCAATTCCTGGGGAAACCACTGGTTCCTCCCCATTCTTTGGGTTTTCTGTGCCTCATATTAATGAGAATCACTCTGGGACATTTAGGTTTCTCATCTAGTGTGTATCAAATATTCAGACATCAGAAAACCATCAAGCTGTATTTTCATGCCACATTTATTCTTAGTGCCCTCCTCCCAATATGTCCTGCATTAAAAAGAGACAGAGGCAGACCAAGAAAGAATGAATCTTTTGTTTTATTGGGTTGGGCCAGTAATGGCACTAACATACTGTTCACATGAAGACATTCTTTAAGACGATCCATGTGCCCTAGATTACAGCTAATGGTTCTAGGAAGAGCTCTGCAGCAGCAGTTTGCTCCTCACCATAATTAGCACCAGCAGTTCCAGTAATTTAGTAAAGCAAGCCAAGAGACTAGTGACCAAAGTGTCATCTTTCTTTACAAGGTTGTATGGTTTGCATTTTCAATCTGTACTGTGTTGGTGAGGGTGAAACTGAGAGACAGCACAAAAGCCTGAGAGAGACAGAGTCACAGAAAAGCGGGGGAGGCTAATATTGAAAAAATAAGCTTGATGTTTCCTGGCTTGATTAAAAAACCAAGTCACAAACTAGTTTGCAACTGGTGAAGTGATTTTTGTGAATTGCTTTCCCAACTGAAACACACGCCTACATTCATAATGCTGAGCTGCTTTGCATAAAGAGTCCTGTCATGAAACAGAGGAAGTAACCTTGCTAAGTGCCTTGGCAGCTCCAACAAAATTGAGCTACTGGAGCTTTCCTCTGGCGCGCACACTTTCTGCTGAAACATCTCGCTGGCACTGTGTCCAGTCAAGTCCCGGTTAGCGTCCAGTCAAGTTTAATTCCAACTGGCAATTCCATTTTTCAGGGGAGCTCTGCAGTTCAGTTATGGGCAATATGAAGAGAAGAGGTCAGGAAGAAGAAGGACATACGAGGAGGCACATGAGCATATTTTCTAACATTACATACAGAATGGGCTATTCTGTGTTCTTGGATAGGAAATTAATCTTAATGATTAAAATAGCTTTCACTAATGAGGGATGTGTCAAAATATCCAGTTGAGCCAACTTCCCTCAACAGTATTGTCTCCAGGTAGCTACATCAGTGAAATCAGCCAGTTCAAACATACCGACTCAACAACACCATCAAACTGCCAGTTTGCCATGACAAGGAATATACTGCCCGTGTGACTAACACCACCAATGTGCAGATGGAGCTGAGATATATAACTAGGTGCGCTGCCATCGTCCTCTCTCTCTTTCTCTCTTTTCCTCGAGACTTGTCACTCTAACGCTAAGTTGCTAAATGTTTGCATAAGCACTCACTGAACTAGACCGCTCTTAATTTTAGTAGACAACTAATTATAACCAAGAAGATATAATGAAATATGTAACAAAGTTAGAAACTGACAACTCTGGTAAGTTCCAAGTATAACCTTATCCTAGATATGCCAGAAACTATACACTTCAAATGCAACTACAGAATCTTTTAAGCAGACGAGGGGGAAGCGTATAGTTTTTAAGTTCTCGTCAGCTGGGCTTTATTTATAGAATTATTTGTCATTGGGAAGAATTTTCTGATTTCCCCTTTTTCCATTGGTCTGTGGATTTGAGCTCAGTGTTTTTTGCTCTGCAGTTCAAAGGGACAGTCCTTGCAGAGCAGATTCCATTACCCTTACTTGTGGAAACAGTCCCATTAAAATGAATGGCTACTCAGCATGAACAGGAGTGGCTCATTCTGGCCCTTTGTCGGCAAACAGCTTTTCTGAACCCTTTTGATGTACTATGTTCAGATAGGTAGTAACCTCCAGTGGGTGAGTTATGCAAAGTGAAATGGAAATTTTTCCTGGACTGGCCAAACCAGAACAAGGAAAAAAAGATTGTAAACACCGACCAGCTACACTAATATTTCTCAGGGCTTTTCTACATGGTGAAGTAATATTCACCATGGAGGGGGAGTGATTTCCAAAGCACACTAACGTAAGTGCATAAGTGACTTAGACTTCTAAGAGTTTCAAGGAGACAGTCATTGTGACTTGGAAGGGGAAACGTGCAGAAAGAGATAAAGGGATTTGCTCAAGGTCACCCAGCCAATCAATGGCAGAACTGGAAATAGAACCCAGGTATCCTGAATTCAAGTCCAATGCTTTATTTGCTGGACATTTCTCTTTCTCTGTTCTGGATGTTTAATTCCTTATCTTTTAGCTCAAAGTCCTAAAACCTTAGGAAACAGGGTAGAAACCTTGGTGAACTAAAGGAAGAAAACTTGGGATCAGAAATATTGATAGCAAGGGACTATTGCAGTAACAGGTGTATTCATGTTAGAGGTGGGTGAATATGTCACTAGGGGAGAGGGATGAACTCACCATCACAGAAATGCCGGGGGGGAGGGGTGTTAATAAATTCACTTCCACTGTGCTCACAACTGTTTTCTGTCCACTGTGTGCACATTAGTGCAACTGAGTTTTGATGGCACAAATGCTTGCAGACTGTGCATTTTATGCTTGTATCATTGGATACTCATGGTGAATGAACTTTAAATTTACTTTCTGCAAGTATTTACAGCAGAAACCTGATATTAAGAGGTGCTGTTATTCAGACAGAGAACAGCAACAATACAGATGGACCAATCAACTTGAAATGGAGATTTCAAAGCCAAAGAATAAATAAAACTGGTGAAAAGTGTTATCAAACAGCAAAAGAATTGAGAAAAAAATAACATGGGCAGAAAATAAGAGGAATTTCATTAATTAAATTGAACAGTTGGCTGAAGAGAAAACAAGGAGATATTTTAATGCAAAAGTAGTTTTGATTTTGTTTTGCTTGGTTTTTTCTTTTTTACAGTTTTTCAAATTTTGAATTTTGATCAGCTCTCTATTTCATTTGAAAAATGAGGGTGAATTAGAGAAAAATTCCATCAAAAATTTAAAATATTTCCATCAGCTATAATACATTACTTCCTGGAAATAATTCACTCAGTTCTATTACATATTATTGCCCAAGTGACCTGAGCAATTAATCAGAATTCAGAGCCATGCTGGGTTGTTTTCATTTGGAAAAGAAATCAGTGATACAAATCAGGTACAGTGTTGGTCAGTCATCTTGTTTATTCACAAACAATGCACACATAGACCTGTTTCACAAAACATAGCAGAAAAACAGCAACAGGAAGTTTCCTTGATCAGAAATCACCAAGTTTGCCACTCCAGTGAGCTCTGTGCCCAAGAAGCTATGTCTCTCTGCTTCCTCTCAGAGTTGCACTGCCAACTCCTTCTGCAGGATTACTCCCTCCAACACACACACACACCCCGCCCCACACACACACATAACCGTTATCCTTGGCCCTGTGTTTGCAACCAGGAAAACCCATTTTAATCTACCCGGTTTTAGCTCTGTCCTGGCTACGTAACCTCCATTGCTTGCAGCTGTTTTTACTACATAAGGGGTGGTGGTGATTGTTCCTTTTGTGGAGCCTAAAAGAGAGTGCTCGGCAAACTCATTTGGCTTTAATGAAGTCCGTGATTGTCTCTGGATCCAAGACCCACCTGATAGCAGCCATTAACTTCTTTCAGCATAATAATACATACACACATACAAATACAAACACACACGTTTGAGATGAGAGATCCATCCTTTGTTACTAACAGTCCTAATATAAAGAGTTTATAATCTGAAGAATTAGTTTAGAAAAGTAGCTCCTTTTAGCTCATTCCAGCTAACACTTTACTAGACCCCTAATGATTATAGCTGTATGCTCTATTTCCACATGTAGTGACTTCTGCTACCACAACTATTAGCCATTCAGTTAGGTCCTTCTCTCTGAATCCTGCCCGTCAGATATTTTCATCTGAGCTCATAATTTAAACTGCGCCTAGCAGCTGACTTATCATCTCCTTTCAGTTTTACCACACTGTCCATTTAATCGTTATCCAAACATGCATAACTCAGTAGAACACATTTAAATATTAGTCACATATGTTCAGTGGACCAGATTCTAATCTCAGTTACACCAGTCTAAATCCATAATTGCTCCAGTGACATTAAATTGGTCCTTGCACTCCCAGCATGTATTGTCTGCCAATGCACCTGCGAATGGTCATGCTAGAAACCCTATGGGGGTAAGAAGTAGAGTTACTCCAGATCTACATTAGCATAATTGAGATCAGAATCTGGCCCAGTGAGCTGAATTCATATGTACTTCATACAACTTTAAACCTTGCACTAAGTGCGACCTGGGAGAGATTAAAGAGATTATGCTTCAGAACAAATATTCCTGATTTATGAACTCTTTTGGCTGCTGCTCTTCATTTCCAACCTGCTGAGTCCATTGATTACATCGCTGGCAAACACTAGGCTTATTTAGGGTGACCAGACAACAAGTGTAAAAAATCAGGATGGGGGTGGAGGGGTAATAGGAGCCTATATAAGAAAAAGCCCCCAAAATCGGGACTGTCCCTATAAAATCAGGACATCTGGTCACCCTAGGCTTATTTACCCAAAGAAGAGGAAGGAAATCCTTGTTAAATAACCTCTGTAAGGTTTGGGACTTCATAAAACCTTCAAGAATGTTAAGCCACCAAACGTGCCCCAGGCCAAAGGAAACAGCTCTGCAGAAGGCTTTTAAACTCATTTTAAATCCAGCAGAAGAAACTTGTACAAACACAGATTATCTACGCTTCCTTCTCCATTACAACCTAACACAATAAATACTCCATCAAATACAAAGGAGTTCTACAGATGGTTACTAGAGTAAACAGACCATCTTTCAAGGGCCAGTTGCAAAGTGACACACTCACTTTGTCACACTAGCTTCCCATTTAAGACTGAGCCGGAAGTACTGAATAAAGGAGCACTTTGCAGATGGCAACGTTTATACAGTACGTAGATCACATCTAGAGATACTGAGAGCTTGTACAAGGATCAGAATGTCCCCTGTGCTGTCATCTGTCATCTCATCAGCAGAAAGTCACAACAAGCCTCCTTGGTGGCGTCAGTAAAGCTTGCAGTACTTTGCCAAAACGTAACCCAGCTTATTTCACACCTGGCCAGCTAAGATACCACAAGGATGGCTATTGCAGAAATAGAGCGACTTCCTCATTGTTACAATGTCAGCATCAGGTGATATACATTCCGTCCCCCTGCACTCCTGAGAAGGGAAAAGATCTTTCCAGTTAAATAACATTACCACCTTTACATTTATTAGCCAACCAAAGCACTTCAAATAGTTGAGGGATGGCCATTCTTAACTTTCAGGGGGATTGCACATGCGTCTGTAATTGGAATCAGAAGTATCCTCTTGGATCCCCAAATATGGCGAGAGCAGATCCGCATGCCAGAGCGTTCTCGGTCCATTTTCTCTTCAACACGTGCTCTTTTTAGCAAAAATAGCATGAGAACAGCTTGTTCTCACAATATTTCAAACATCAGTCAGTGGAGGATAGCCCAATGGAGGAAAATACATGGATAAGAGGAGGGAAAAGAAGAAGGGACAACGGGAGAGGCAAATGGTCATGTCTGGAAAACCCCAAGCACAATGGGGTCTTGACTGGGATGCCTTAGTGCTATTGATAATACTGTAATGATAATAATCATCAACAATAACATGGCATGGGAGACAAGCAGGAGAGAATTCAGAGGAGAATCCAGGCGAGTTGTACAAAACTGGGGAAGAGATAGGAGAAGGTTGGTGTAGGAAAGTGAAGCAGGAAGCATAAAATCAAGCAGGAAGGTGAGGAAAAAAAGAGAGAAAGGACAGAGTATGACAAAGAGAATTAGTGAAAAGCAAGAGCAGAAGAAACGAAACACTAGCAGAAAATAATGGGAAATGAGAACGTAAAGAAAGGATGGAAAGAACAAGAGAGAACTAAATATGGAATGTGCATAAATATATAAAAAACCATAAAGGCATGAAGTGCTAACAGTCTAGAGGAATGGAGAGGGGTCAGGCCAGGGGCAAGTGAAACCACAACAAGGAAAGAAAAATAGAAGCAGATAAGCTGGAAGGGGAGAAAGAGAAGAAAATGCTGGAGTGTGAGTGAGAGCCAGAAACAGCAGAAAAATAACGAGGAGTCCTTACAGCCTAACGTGGCTACCAATTAGAAAAAGAGTGACTTTACTGGTTCTTACTGTGAAGAAGGGCTGTTTTATGTTAGTTCGATTTCTCATACTATATAATCAACAGTGATGATTCCCCCAGTACCATTAACGTAAGTTTGCATTCGCAGAACACGTCTGTATTTGATTGACATTTTGTAGATGTCTATACAAGGGGAATAATAATTCACACTGGTGCCTTACCGTTTGTAAAGTGCTTTGCGGTCATTGGGTGGAATCTACTATCAGATCCTGATCCAAAGCTCATGGAAGTCAGTGCAAAGACTCCCACTGACTCTTTGGATCAGGCTCTGAAAGTGCAGCATGATGTAATATTATTGCTAACTGTGGGCCTGACTTTACCCCATTGATCCACACCCCAGGAGGCCTTCTCCATGTGTATCTCAACTTTGCAACATGGAAGATAGACATCAAGATTCCCTCCCCTTCCCTGGCCCTACACTGGGTTATCTGCAGACCCAGCAATCCATGTAGAAGAGGGAGCAAGTTATGGGAGGAATGGATGGGCCACGGGCAACACTAAGGGGTGATGCTCTTTTTCTCTATTCCAGGCTAAGAAGTTTAAACAGGGGCTCTATTACCTTCTCCACAACTCACGTCCACAGTAGAGATTCCCCCTTTAAGGGGGATCACCAGGAGAGCCACCAGCTGGAGAAGCCCTGGTAGCATGGTTCCAGTAGAACATACTGTCAAGGGGTGACAGTGCTGGGGGCAGTTATTCAGAGGCATAGAGCCTAAACATGGTGGTTATTGCCTCCTGGAGACCAAAAGATGCATAGCCTCTTCCCCAAAGGCTGAATATCACACACCAGGTAGAAATATTTGGTTGGCACTTCTGCGAAGCTAACTGATAGAGATATCCTCCCCCTTACCTCCTTCCTGTGAGAGTGAGTGACATGGCCTTGTGTAATCCGAGGAAGTGGTGACTCCCCTACTCTCACATCAGTAAGTATGCCAAACTCACTGGTGTCAAACTGTCTTGAGAAGACGTTTCTAGCAATGGTTTTAATTTATTATCCCATTGCAGCCTTGTGCAGAATCCAAAGTACTTTTAAAGTCACTCCTGCCTTGACGGCCTAGCACTTCTCATTAGCTTATTACGTCTGCTGTAAAATGGCTTGTGTGGATAAAATACAGCTTTCTGAATTTATTGCCACTGTAAGGTCAGCCTCTATGGCAAGCGTCAGGGAAATCTGTGGCTCTCTGTATAAAATGCTATAGTAATTGTGTGTTAATATTTAGGTACTGTGTAGTACTAGGGCCAGATCTTCAGCAGATGTAAATCAGCTTTGCACCACCGGAGTGGACAGAACTACACCAATTTACGTCAGCTGAAGAGCTGATCCGGTATCTTCAATTCTGCACCCCCAGAATGCACTTCTATGCCTGCAATTTAGACCAAGGAATTAGCCATTACAAACTAAGCTCCTTCATAAAAAAATACACAGTATGGCAGAAAGTTTCCCTATGGCCCTAGTAACACTTTGCTAAGGAGCAAAGCCAACCTCTAAGGATGGTCTGGCAAGGCAATCTGCCCATGCTGGCAGCACCAGCGAGCGTCACAAAATAAGCACTGAACATTCTTCAGAGAGATTTGTGGGAAAACAAAGCTAGCGTGACTGGGCCCAAGCTGGTGCATTATAAGCCTGCAGAAGAAGGAAAATTCCAAACCTAAAGGCTTATCCTGCTTTCCCAACCATTGCTACTGTTCAGTTACCTGCGCGATATTGAGCAATACCTGCTTCAGTTCATCCATCTCCTGGCTGTGGCCAGGGGCAACTCCAACTTTTTTGCTGCCCTAAGCAAAAAAGAAGAGCTCCATTCCGCCCTACTCACTCCCACGAGTGCCACGCCGCCGAAGCCCCGCCCCGAGCATCACGCCACCCGAAGCCCCGCCCCCTCCGAGTGCCAAGCCAAGCCCCTGCCCTCCTGGGCACCATGCCAAGCCCCCGCCTCCCCCTCCGAGGGACGCGCCAAGCTCCTGCCCCACCAGTACCACGCTGCTCTAAGCCCCCGCCTCCCCAAGCGCCGCGCTGCTCTAAACCCCCACCCCCTGAGCGATGTGCCAAGCCTCCACCCCCGAGCGATGCGCCAAGCCCCCATCCCGCCCAGAGCCCTGCACCACCCTGCCTGAAGCCCCACCCTCCCGAGCGCCTGGCCACAGAAACAAAAAAAACCCCTCCAGTGGTGCTCTGAGGAACCAAAACAAAACAAAACAAAAAAAAACCAAGTGTCGCTCTGCCCCAAGGTGCTGCCCCAAGCACTTGCTTGATCAGCTGTTGCCTGGAGCCGGCCCTGGCTGTGACTTTAAATTAGAGCTGTGCCATTAGACAGCAGATCACTGCTAGCCTCCTAGCCAGCTAGCAATGAACAGCATTACTACCAATACATTCAAAAGCCATCCGCCTCGCAGCACATCTACACTTGTGGATTTAAGGCCCAGGCCTGCTCACATTACCCCCATGAGACTGTGTAAGGCAGGCAGGATTTGCTCCTTAATCTGCTTTTAGGTAATAGCAATTTCCCATTCTCTGTTCCTATAATAAACCTTCTTCTCCCTCCTTCCTTTCCCCCCATCCTACACTGGCACACAGCAGAAAAATCCCCCCATCCTTCCTGCAAGCATGTGTTTATCTCTTTATTTTTAAATATTATGGCTTCCCAACATCTGTCTCTGTGGGGTATAATCTTACTGATGAAATATTTCATGTTTTCCTTGAGCCTCTGTCAATATGTCTCCCTGTTATCAGCTTAGCAGATGGAGACACAGAAGGAATAACCTCAGCTTACCTGCATGGTCTCTTAGTACATATGTATTTATTTATTTACTCTAGGACAGGATGTGACATTATTGATATAAACTGGGACCGTATAGAACATGGTTTGCAACCAAGGTCCTGTAGTGGCACCAAATCTTATGTAAAGGGGGTCATATAAGGTGTCTAAGACAAGGTTATGGGTTGCTGGTTATGATCATGCTGTCTATATGTATGTATCATTTTGTAGTTGAAGTTATAAGTATTGGCTCTATACTGTCTGTATTTCAAATTTGTGCTGTATGTCTGTGAAACATCTCAGACAAGTTGGTGTTAGTTCTGCCTAGCCTGCTTGATGGCCCATTAAGGACCATCAGCTATACAATTACCCCAGGGAGAGAAGGCAGATACACCTTGTAACTCAGCACGGTATGCAGGAACTTGCCCATGTGATTCCAGACTCCATTTTGCTGTAATTTTCCACAGTAAGAACAGAGAGGTGTTCTTACACCTGGAAAAGCCTATATAAGGCTAATGTCTCATCTCCATCTTGTCTTCAATCCTGCTTCTTGCCTCTGGAGGGACTTTGCTACAACTGAAGCTCCGAACAAAGGACTGTTGACCCATCCCAGCAGGAGATGTTCTCCAGAGACTTGATTTAAACCTGCAGTTTACTCCATCACTGCTACAAGCCTGAACTAAGAACTTGGCCATTACGGTATGTAATTTAATCCATTTAGCCAATTCTAGCTCTCATCTCTACCTTTTCCCCTTTATGAATAAACCTTTAGATTTTAGATGCTAAAGGACTGGCAATAGCGTGATTTGTGGGTAAGATCTGATGTATATATTGACCTGAGTCTGGGGCTTGGTCCTTTGGGATTGAGAGAACTGTTTTCTTTTATTGGGGTGTTGGTTTTCATAACCATTCATCCCCAGGATGAGTGGGACTGGTGATGATACTGGGAAGACTGGAGTGTAAGGAAATTGCTTATGTGACTTGTGGTTAGCCAGTGGGGTGAAACCAAAGTCTTCTTTGTCTGGCTGGTTTGGTTTGCCTTAGAGGTGGAAAAACCCCAGCCTAGGGCTGTAACTGCCCTCTTTAAGCAATTGGCCCTGAATTGGCACTCTCAGTTGGGTCCCGCCAGAACCGCATCGTCACATAGGAGTCATAGTAATTTTAGCCATGTGATATGGCTTTGATGTTTTTTAACTTTCTCTATTCTTTCCTCTTTAATGACAATAGTAATTCCCAGCTCTTAGAGCTTTTTATCTTTTGATCTCAAAGCACTTTACAAAGATGTTATTACTCCCATTTTACAGATGGGAAACTGAGCCTCAGGGAAAGAAGTGACTTGCCTGGGATAACCCAGAAGACCAATGGCACAGCCAAGAATTGAGCACAGGTCTCCTAAATCCCCATCTAGTGCCTTATCCATTAGGCTATATGTTCTTCACCCACGTAGTGCTTTTTCACCAATAGATCTCAGAGAGATAAGCACTGTTATGCCAATTTGCAGATGGGGAAATTGAGGCACAGAGCAGTGCCATGACTTGGTCAAGGTCATATAGAGAATCAGTGGCTATTTATTTCAACAATAAAGACGACAAGGTCTCCTAACTCCTGTCCCTGCCCTGTACTCATTCCAGTGCCTCTCTGAACACCCATCCTAGGTCTCTATATCATGTTGGGACCAAAAGCCTGATCCAAAGCCCACTGAAATCAATCGAAGTCTTTCCAGTGATTTAGTGGGCTTTGGATCAGTCCTTAGAGATTGTGAGGAAGAGTTCTTCATTGATTACCAGATCACGTTATTCCAGAAAATTCATTTTTCTCCTCAAAAATGGCAGTGCCATTTTTTGGAAAAGAGTTAAGAACATAGATCAAAGCAGAAAAGAGGGAAGAATGAGGAAAAACAAGAAAACCTGAGAAGATTCAGCTACATTTTTAAGAGGGATAAAATTTCCTGAAGGTTCCCAAGCCAGCTGCTCACCTCTCTCCAAGAATGAGAGTCTGATTCGGTGTTGCATTGTGCAGTCATTTGCACCCATGCGGAGTGGCCATAACGTGCGTGTGCACCACCACCAAACCAGAATGGTCAATTGTGATTCTTATTTACACTCCAGCTCCTTTACACCATGCTCATAGTACAAAGGGGCCTGTCAGTGAGTGTCAACGTAAAGTTTGTACTGTTTTACACCTGCTGCGATTGCACTGATGTAAAAGACTACACAAGACAGAGGACAATGACGAATAAAAGTCTTCTGCATTAAAATTCCTTTTTATCTGCGAAAAGCTGCTTCTACAGCAACACACTGGCACTGCTCACATGAGTAAAGACAGACACATTGCAGAGGTGTTTGCAGGATCAGCTCCTAAGCTCACAAACGGCTTTTAAAGTTTCAGTAACTCCGTCCTGTCACCGGCATATGCCATCTTAAAAAAAAAATACCCACATGGATTAAGCGTTCTTCTGAACTAACCAACTGCCCAATTTCAGTTTAACCGCTTTTGAGTCACTCTGACCGACACACATTCAGCTTCTTTCTCTCTTCCTCCCTCTCTATAACTCCTTTCAGGTACGTTTACACTACAGCTAAGGGTGTGCCTCCCAGCCCTGGTAGACATGAGAAAATTCTACAGAAGTGCCATAGAAAATTCCAGTGTGCCAGCCTCGTAGACTAGGAAACCTTACCAAACAAATTACAATACATTTAAAAACACACGGGTAGAATCAGAAGGAGTTTTGCCATTGATTTCAATATGGCCAGGATTTCATACCATAAGAGTTCTTGAAATCACTATTTTACTCAGTGAAACACCTCAAATCTCAGAGTCCTGAGACTCATTGCCAAGGTACAGGAAATAACCAACATCTTTGCAGATGTCTGCAGTGCATAATTATTTATGCAGGCTAGGATTTTCAAAGGAGCCTCAAAGAGTGAGGCTAGACTTGGCACCTAACTCTTTCAGCTTCTTTTGAAAATCCCACCTTAAACTCTCAACATGGATGCGGCTCAAGGAAAGAACCCAGGAAGGATTCTCTGAAAAAGCTTCTCCTTCTGTTGTTCTGAAGTTCTGGTCAATAACCTGGAGTTAGATCTTCAAGACATTACAAATTAGGCAATCAAATCATGGCTACAGAATGATGTGCAAGTGTGGACAGAATTAGAGACATGCCTGAAATGGACCTAGTTTATAAAGTGAGTGAAAAGAGTGCTGGGAAATCTAGGAACCCATGAATGTTGCTCACTAATGTAAGGTGAAGAACTTAATGGTTAGGGAACCAATATAAATTCAAAACCAATCAAATGCCATAATATGACTACATAATTATGAGGCCTCTCTTTCTTTTCAACTTAAGAACACCAGGAGACTTGCTTTAAACAGGAAAGAATCCTCCCTAAGACTTCCTCTCAGCTAATGAATTCATCCTTCCAAACGCCTGCTTTTATTTTGGCACATTCGGACTGTCTAGTGTTCTAAAGTAACATGAGACACTTGCGTATGACGTGCTCACATGGCTACAGCCCTATTATACCTGACAAACAAAAGACGGCCGAGCATATCTATCTCTCCCTTCCTTTCCCACCCCTCAATTCCTTGTAGCACAAAAATGCCATTTTGCCCACAGAAAAAGAAAATAAGCACTAATCTCTGAGAAATCTTGACTGGTATTTAATGACTAGTTTGGTAGTTAATGGCCTGAGGCATAGCCAATGGCCATTAAAGCTCTGGAAAAAAATATAGTCATTAGCTATACTCAGCTGAATCGAGTTTCTGGGAAAGTAGACAAAAAAAATCACATCAGATGATACTATTTCTTTGTCTTTTTACATTCAGATATATAATAGAAGAAAATATCAGGGCTGTAAACTAGATTAGGTCAGTTAATCACAGTGCAAGGAGCACCACAGACAAATTCTACCATTTCAGGCCAGTACAACATAGCTACATGGACAGGGCTTGATTCTCATTTATAGCAAAGCCCCTTTACATCATTCCAACAGTGTAAAGAGGTCTCCAAGTGGGATGTTTGTGTGAATATGAAATGTGCCACAGCAATTCAAAGCATGGTATAAAAAGGGCATTAGTGTAAATGAGACTGAAGTCCACCATTATAAAATAATTCAGTGTAACACATTAGTTGATTGAACTTCAGTTTAGCACCAGCAGTGAAATCATAATGGTTGATATATTAGGATTATATATAATATATAAATAATCCTATCTCAATAAAGGTAAACACACAGGAATTACAAATGAAATAAATCTGAAGCAATATATGATGAGATGTGGGGGTGGAAAAAAAAACCTTTAGAGGGTCAGGAGATAATGAAGATTATACTTCAATATTGGGATTATGATGTTAGTTCTTTATTTCAATAAAACTGGATAGAGATCTTTTATATCAGGGACAGAGCTTAGCTGTAAGGACAGAGTAATCTTCTGGGAATTATGCATACAAGCTTGACATCATTTTTATGGGATGGCTGATGAACTGGAAAACTCCAGGATAGCCTGGTTTTAATTTGTAATCTTAATTTTCATATAAATCAGTACAGTTGGGGGAGGAGTGCGGATGTAGAGCGACCCTGATGCTGTGCTAGTGTTGTATTAAGACCATACTGATCTAAGTCTGACACTGTAAGTCATCTAGTATCTGATTCTGTCTCTTTGTCTATCCATCTGTTTCCCATCTCTCTCTATCATTTCTTTTTTTTTTTAAATGTTTAACAACTATGCAAGGACCAGAAGAGATAATGTTAGTACAATCTTCCCTCACCTCCTCTGAAAATGATCTACAATAAATCTCCTTATCAGACGTTGCATACATACACACAGTTAATACAGAAGGCCTTAGCTCAGCAAATGGCAGATTGCTCACCAGAATGTCGTAGTGTGAAAAAGGATGGACCAGACGAGTCTATCACACTGGGATTAATTCCATCCCGCTTATTTGGTCGGACATACTCCGAATTTGTCGGCCTTCAGAGGACAATGCAAAGCACATCTATGTTCTGTCATCAACATCTTCAAATGTGGTTGCCTAAAGCTAGGCCCCTAAATTTATATTTCAGCACCTGAGTAGAGACAGCCTGACTTTTAGAGGCCTGGACACCCACACCTCCCATTGCTGATCCCTCTGGGAGCTGTGAGGAGATGTGACAGAGTGCTGGACCAGAGCAGCTGAGACAGCACTCTGGTCACTGCAACTCCAATTAAATACTGCAGAACCCACCTCATTAAGAGCAGCTATGCCTAACTGATGGGTGGACAAGAGCTGGAAGGCTAATTAAGCCATTAGGCTGAGTATACAAAATGGCACAGGAAGGAAGGAAGGGGCGGGGGTGGGAATCAGAGAAAGGGAGAGAAAGAATGCTTTTCCCTGTGTGTCTCAGGAGCTAGAGGCTTGCTAAGACTGTAGCTGTAAGGCTTTATAGTTTACAAGTGTAATGGGAACCAACATTGTAAATAAGCTGTGCTGGGTGTTTTGTCAGCATAGAGGTCTCTGAGCTATTTGTGGACTGGAGGAGGGGCTGGAACAAGCGAGGATCTGCCACAGAACAGTTGATCAAAACCCAGAATTTCCATTTCATGGGAAATTTCAACATTTCATAATTAGCTGTCATTCCAAATTGTGTCAAAATGTTCCATTACAACACAACCTGGTGCCACTTTCTTCTGAAAAGATAAGACATTTCAGTCAGCATTAAGTAGCAGCTGACCTTAATGTTTTTAAATTAAAATAAAATAAAATATTTCAATTATATTATGACAGGAAATAATGAAAAAATATAAATATAAAAATGGAAAAAAATTAAATTTGAAATGAGAATTTGAAATTCTGACACACAGTTTTTAAATTTTCTGAAACAAGTTTTCCAAAATGAATTCTCACCCCCATCTCCCCCCCCATTTGAAATTGTTTTCCATGGAAATTTTACAATTTCATAAAAATTTTCAGTTTAATTGAAACAGCTTTTTTTAAACAAAAAGCTTTCAACAAAAAATTTTCCAACCAACTTTAGCTGTGAATTCCCCATACTTTTAGTAAGAAATCATAAGGGCTTTTCACTCAAGATGGCATGCTTGCTTGCGCTCTCTCTCTCTGTTTTCCAGTCTCAGAAGCCCCATGGCTTTCCAGTGGGTCAGAGGTACCTCCCCTCTACCCTTAGAGAAAACCAGAGCGCACAAAAATTGAAAACCAGAATCAGACCTAGTAGAGTTTTTCTGACCTACTTTATTGTCAAGACAGACTTCAGGAGTCAGCAGGCTTAATACAACTTACTGCCTTTTTTTTTTTTTTTAAACCTGAGATTCGAGACAGATCTCCAGCTTTTGTAAACTTGTAATGCTCCACTGTTATTTATATTACAGTAACACACAGAGCCTCCACCCTGCGCCCTTACCTGAATGAAGGCTCTTCTGTGCTAGCCACTGTCTAGACAGTCCCTATCCCAAAGTCTTCACAGTATAAATAGTCCAGACACACCAATGGTGGAAGAGGAAAGAGAGGCACAGAGAGGTAAAGTGACTTGCCCTAGATCACACAGCAGGTTAGTTGCAAAGCTGGTCTGAGAATACTAATCTCTTGATTCCCAGTTCAGTGCCCTATCCACTAGACCATATTCCATCCCTGCCTTCAATACAGGCTTCAGTTCACATCACCGGAGCCATAAGGATTTACACCAGCTGAGGATCTGGTCCGTTATCTACATTTTGGGTCAGTTCTTATTCTCTCAGAAGTGATTAGTCATCCTTAATTTCATTTCTTCCCCCCTCCCCCGCCCCTCACCCCTTCTTTCCCTCCCTTTGCCATAGTGTCCTGCTTGAGGAGGGGAATAAACTATTGTTTCCTAGTGTCTTAGTCCTCAAAGTGCAATGCAAGAGTGATATGAGATTGGAAACAGACCACTACTACAGCCATAATCTCCCAAGGAAAGCACACTTGTCTTCTAAACAGTTCTGTCAAACTGGATTTATTTGTGTGGAAGAAGAAAGCATCGTTTACATAAATAACATCGAGTTCTGAGTTGGACAACTATCAAGGATGAGTAACTGCTCCACAGCTGACATATTAAATGAATCAGTAATACTCCGATGAATAAGAAATGGGCTGAATATTCCACACCAACCCCCATCAACCCATAATCGCTCTCTGCTTCTTGATGAGGTAACAAAATACACAACATTCATAGAACAGCTGCTTTCATAAGGACAGCAATAATGAAAAAAGCTCCCAGAATTCCTCAACACTTGAACATCAAAACAAGATTTGCAGGGAGAAAATTAAAATGCCAACAAGATTTATATTTTTATATATATATATATATATATATATATATATATATATATTTACCTATGCAGATGTCCTGCAGTCCTATGCTTTAAAAACAGGGATTTTGCATTAGAGCAGAGCGAAGGAAAAAAGACCCAACCCTCATTTCATTTTCAAAATATATAGCTATTGTAAAATGAAGGGAACAGGCAAAGTTCTATTTTTAAAAAACAAATAGTACCAAAATGGAGAAAGTGAGTGAATGACAGCAAAACAACCTGATACTCAGACATAAAGTGTGAATTTATTTATTTTATCAGTATCAAGGATGCCTTATATAAACTACTCACTCAGCTACGGCTTTTGGTTCTGAAGGGTGGCTGCAAATGTGCTGAGTGAGATACTGCAGAGACATGCTTCCTCTCACTTACCCACTTCTAATCCAGACACATTCACCTTCTTCCTCAAGTCTTCCTCTCCCGATTCCTAACCCACGCCACCCCCAGAAGATCCACACAGTCACTAAACGGAATTAGTTCAAGGAGTCAACAAGTAACACAATATAATTAACAGCCAACATCTTCGGGGGAAGGATCATACCAAAAACTAGCATTTCATCAAGACAATAGAGAAAGGAGAACCTGACGACAATTTATTTGGACTTTCAGAAAGCCTTTGCCAAAGTCCCTCACAAGACACTATTAAGGAAATTAAGTAGTTGTGGTGGTGAGATGTACCATTCAGTCATGAATTAAAAGGAGGGAAGGGACAGAGGGGAAAAAAGAATAGGAACAAATGATCAATTATCATAATGGCAGAAGATTAACAATGAGATGCCCCAAAGTACTACAATCAAAGTTGTTTAATGTACTCTATAATTATTTTGAAAAGGGGTTAACCGTGAGATAGCAGATGACACCAAATGTTTTAGATTTGTCAAACCTGGAAGAAGACTGTGAGGAACTTCAGAGAGATCTAACAAATGAAATTCAGTGTTGACAAATACAAAGTTATGCACATTGGAAGAAATAATTAGAACCACTCAGTATATTGCTAGATTCTAAATAGATTGTTGCCAATCTGAAGAGTTGAGGATGGTATTCCGGAAAGCTCAAATAAAATCTCTGCTCAATGTGCAGTGTCAGTCAAAAAAGCGAACAAAAATTTGGAATGGATAAAGAATGAGATAGAAAAGAATACTGAAATATTATTATAATGTTATTATATAGATTAATGATGCTCCCTCATCAGGAATATAGTATTCGTCTCTGGGCACTCCATCTCAAATAAACTATAGCAGAAACAGAAAAGGCCCAGATACTAATATTGAAGGACTTCCATACAGAGAGAGGGTTTTTTTTTTTTTAATTGCAATTGTCTCATTTAGAAAGGAGATAATTGGAAGAAATAGGACAGTTATACAAAATAATGAATGGCGTGTGGGACTCATTATAGACCCTTCCTACAAGGGCTAGGTTACACTAAATGAAATTGGAAGGCACCACAGTTAACAATTGATACAGGAAATATTTTTTCACATCACATGTTTGTCATGAGGGAACCTGCCTTTGGAGCGCCTCCTTGCAGCAGGGGTAACATCACTATTATCCTTGGCTGCGGCACCTCCTGCTGGCCACCCACGTCTCACCTTAGCCCTCCAGCCAAGTCACAAAGTCTAAACTCCTTCCAGGGAAACAAAAGGGTTCCACTGAACGTTCACAAAACTTCCCTACATGAAAGAGCCTCCAGACCCCCTCTTGGGCTATTCCTCAACCCGTTCTTTGGGATCAGTCTTCAGCCGTACCCAGGGCTCGATAATCCTTCCATGGCCTTGCATGCCCCTTTCTCAGGGGCGGGTAGGAAGACCTTACACACCCCCTACTCTGGGTTTCAGCACCAAGGACTGGTATTAAGCAGCTAGGGCTGCTGTTTCCCTGGGTCACTTCCTACCTCTAAGCCCCTCATGCTGCTTCCCTGCAGCCTGTGCTGAACACAGATTCCCTTTGGTTCTCAGGCCTCTCCAGCTTCTCCCTAGGTGTTCCCAGCTTCTCCTTTTTCTGATGAACTAGCCATTCTGCCACCCCTCTCGGGCTCCTCTGAAGTGCTATCAGTGACCCTATCTCAAGGCCTTCCTCACAGGACCCTAACCTACTCCCTATGGCTCCTGCTATCTGGCTTCTAGCTTGTTTAAGCTCTATTTCAGGGCTCCCTACCCCTGGATTCTGACCTGTTCTCTGCAGTCCCTCCCCTAGTAAGTTCACTCTTCGTCCTTATAAAGCCCAAGTGCTTAACGATGCTCGCTTAGCTCAGCCTCCTCAGGTCAGGAGGTAATCAGTCAACAGCTACACTAACTGGCACTTAGCTCCCTTGTCTAACAGCTGACAGGAGTAAACCCCATTACAGTATTATTAACCTGTGGAACTCAATGTCACAATATATCAGTACGGTTAAGACCTTTGTAGGTTTAAAAAAAAGATTAATGAGAAAATCCACATTAAATAGGATGTAAACATGTTTTAGAATTAACATAAATCTTCTTGGTTCACACCACAAATTAGTGGTTGGTTTAGGAAGAAACTTTCCCCTGGGTCATGTTATCCTACAATTCTCTATTACAGGATTTCTTGAATCTTCCACTGAAGCATTTGGATCTGGCCACTGTCAGGATCAGGTTACAGGATTAGATGGAACACTGGTCTGCAGTATTTCTTCATAATCTGAACTGGGTACAGAATATATGAATCCCAGCAGCTTTATGGCCATTCATTTTACAAACTAGTTCTCTCAGATAAATTGGGGTCTTCAGTGATGTTAGATTAACAAGTTAAAAAAAAAGTCATGGTAAATGCAATGGAAAGTGAGAGGAGAAAAGACTCTTTGACTCTCCAGAAGATGGAATTATATTGGTCCTTATCATCTGGATAAACAAAGGCTGCATGATGATAGAAAGAGAAAGACCTGATTTTTGCGGTTAATTATGAATAATTTTATGTTTCCTTCTGTTTAGTGACTTCAAATGCCTTCTTAGCGAGTAAGGAAACAGAAACTGGAAACACATATCCTAACCCCTGTGTTTGCATGAAGCATTGCCCATCATATTCTTTCTTATCAGCTGTGAACAGAAGCTGAAATACATCCTCAGTGACAGCCAAGAGCCGATGAAGAGACCTAGAGCATCATTCAGCAAGAAACAAACAAGAACTGGCACAAAGCCCAGGAACATCCCCTGGGGATGGACAGTGCGTTTGCTGGTACCACATGACATCGACTTTCCTGGGTCAAGAGAGGACCTCCTCCAACCAAGCTGGGAAGTTTGTGCTGGCCTTGTGAAAGTATTTGAAAAGTGTGGGAGTCCAGAGGGAGAAGTTTAATTAAACACAGGAACAATTTACCAAGGGTCATGGTAGATACTGCTTTAGGAATCATTTTGGGGAAATTATCAGAGCTTCTGAGGCACTGGACACAGAGCTGAAAACCCTGGCTTCCTCCATGGCCAATTAAACCATCTGATTTCTTTTTAAACCTGCCTCTCTCAAAGGAAACCAGCCTTTAGACTGATTTTGACTGTAGGGGTAGGGACTATCTTTTTGTTCTATTTGTACAGCACCTCGCACAGTGGGGTCCTGTCCACGACTGGGGCTCCTACTAATTACTGCAATGCAAATAAACAATACTTCAAAAAATAACCCAGCAGAGGAACGGAGGCCATCGCAGGAAATCACCCACCCAGGAATGCTAATCCAACACAAGCGGACGTGAACAAATAATTGTGTGAGACATCTGGTGAGCAACTATGAAAATTCACACATATTGAGAAAATGTCCTACATTGTTATTACTTGGTGGTACTGAATCTAATACGCATACATAAAAGAAACATTGCTATATAGTGACTACTGGGTGAAGCTGCTAAAAAAAATGCCTGCACAGAAGAAATGTGCTGGATGTCTCATAGGAGCATGAGTTTATGAGAGGTTTCCAGGGTTAACTACCCTTGGCTGGGATGGAAATGCTAACAAGAAAAGCTTTTCTCGTGGATTTCAGTACTTCTGTTTCCAAGCTCAACTTGAACCAAGGGGACTATGACGCTGCAATCCACTTGGAAAAATTTTGCTCAGTATTCTAAACTGTTCACATACATTTCAGGGAAATCTCTTCCGACTGACATTAACTTTTTAATTCTCTATTTGCCAACTAGACAACCACCAGCTCAGTAACAATCCGTAAAGACAGGGGAAGTGGCTAAACATTAACGATGTTATTATTAATACAATAATAATTTGTATTGCAGATCAAGGTTGGATCCAAAATTGGAAGGAGACCTATTTTTTGTTTCAAGTGCACACAAAATCTCATAGGAACAGACAACACTCTTGTAAAATTTCTGTGCAGGAATACTCAAATCACAATTCTCAAACTCCCATATTAACATAGCTATGAATCTAAGCGTCTCCTACAACATCTGTTGAGATAAAGTTCAACTCAGCATACGGTGTTTGAAGTGCTTATCCATACCAAACCTCTGAACATTTTTCAATTTCCCCAATGCAAGCTGACTTGATTACATGATCAGTAATGCTCACATTGACTTGAGTGGAAGCTTAGTTCAGATGTTCTGGTGTCTGGGAACGAGGGGGGGAAATCTTTGAAAAATACATTAACATTTCAACTTTCTGTCTCTTGGTACTTTCCTTCTTTTTAACCATTTTCTCTGCTCACAAACAGATTCTGATTTCCTGCAAATGTGTTTTTCATTTATAAGTATTTGCCATATCATTTGGACAAACAATTGTCAGCACCAGAGCCGTGTTAGTCTGGATCTGTAAAAAGCAACAGAGTCCTGTGGCACCTTGGAGACCAACAGATGTATTGGACATAAGCTTTTGTGGGTGAATACTCACTTCATCAGATGCATGTAATGGAAATTTCCAAAGGTAGGGATAAATATGCAGGCAAGAATCAGTCTGGAGATAACGAGGTTAGTTCAGTCAGGGAGGGTGAGGCTCTCTTCTAGCAGTTGAGGTGTGAAAACCAAGGGAGGAGAAACTGCTTTTGTAGTTGGCTAGCCATTCACAGTCTTTGTTGAATCCAGAGCTGATGGTGTCAAATTTGCAAATGAACTGAAGCTCAGCAGTTTCTCTTTGAAGTCTGGTCCTGAAGTTTTTTTGCTGCAGGATGGCTACCTTTACATCTGCTATTGTGTGGCCAGGAAGGTTGAAGTGTTCTCCTACAGGTTTTTGTATATTGCCATTCCTAATATCTGACTTGTGTCCATTTATCCTTTTCCGTAGGGACTGTCCAGTTTGGCCGATGTACATAGCAGAGGGGCATTGCTGGCACATAATGGCATATGTAACATTGGTGGACGTGCTGATGAATGAACCAGTGATGTTGTCAGCATGTGGCTTGTCAGCAGACTATTCAACTAGTCACAATTCGTTTCTTGGATTGTGTGATTGGTCAACTAAGTCACCTGCTATTGTTTCTATTCCTTGACTGGATGACAAACTTTTTAAACAGATGGGTAATTAATGAAGAATAGTGATAATGAATACTTCTGGTGGAACACGTGTGCCATTGTTTAGATGCATGAAGAATAAGCCATTCCCAGACATCCTTGTGAACAAAGACCCATTGTGATTGCAAGTAGCAAATAAAATGGAGCATAAACATGGTCAAACCATTCACAAACACTGTTTCTGCAGCAAGTGGCCAGCTTTAATGATGAACATCATATAAATCCCTGTAAATACATGTCAGGGGTAGGCAATCTATGGCATGCATGCTGAAGGTGGCACGCAAGCTGATTTTCAGTGGCCCTCACACTGCCCGGGTCCTGGCCACCGGTCTGGGGGGCTCTGCATTTTAATTTAATTTTAAACGAAGCTTCTTAAACATTTTAAAAACCTTATTTACTTTACATACGACAATAGTTTAGTTATATATTATAGACTTAGAGAACGAGACCTTCTAAAAAAGTCAAAATGTGTTACTGGCATGCGAAACCTTAAATTAGAGTGAATAAATGAAGACTCGGCACAGCACTTCTGAAAGGCTGCCGACCCCTGATCTATGTATATACTTAGGTCTATGTAATAGGAGGGATGAGCTAGTGTTTAAGGTGTTGGTCAGGCACTAACTAGACCTGGGGTTAATTCCTGGATTGGTCCCAGACTTTCTATGTGAAATTGTGCACATTGCATAAGCCCAGCGTACTTCAGGTCCCCATCTGTAAAGCTGAGGCAATAACCCTTCCTTTCTCCCATCCTGTCATCTCTCTTTAGACTGTAAGCTCTTCAGGGCAGGGCCAGTCTCTTGCTATGAATATGTATATCACCTAGCACAACGGGGCCTTGCTCTTGGCTAGGTCCTCTACAAGTTGCTCTAATAGAAATAATAAATGTGATACAGCATGGCCAGAGGGCAGCATGAGAGTGTTAGCAGGGGGCCTTATTCCCTGCCAAGGGAGGAAGGTTTGCTTTAGATTAACTAGAACACCTGTAGCCATTTAGAGCACCTGACTCCAATACTGACGTCACAGTTCCACCAGAGCACTCCTCCAAACTTTCTATTTTCTCTTATCAAATCTTCTCTCTCCAACTTCTGCAACCTTTCCTCTCAACTCCCACACTGTCTGACTGACAGGGTTTTATCGCTACTGAAGTCAGGTTGCGTCTATTGGAACCGCTCGATGTCACGGTGCTCTAATGTGATAGTCGAGGAAAGTGACTTGCTCTAAAGTTCATACAGGATGTGTCTAGTTATACTAAAGCAACACCTTCACTCCCTTGGCAGGAATAGGCCCCTTACATCTCATGCTGCCCTCTGTCCTGCTGTATCACATACCCCACCCCCCCCCGCCTCACACCAAGGTTGGGCTACTCGGACGGAGGCAGTGTCGGGCGTGGAGCCATCACCTTTGCCGTGTTGGCTTCCAGCCCTATGCGGACCGAAAATGAAAGGCTGCAAGAGAGGCGAACCACTCGTCACTCTGGTGTTCGCTTCCCTTGTTCCTATGCATCACTGGCGGGGGCGTGATCAGTCACAAAGGGTTAAACCGCCGCCCAGGCAGATAGTAGCGAAGGAGTCTCCATAGCCATTTTATCGCCAGACATTCCTTTTCAACACACAGCGAATACTTTTGTTCCCTGGGAGGAGCTTCCGGATGCCGGTACGTAGATGGTGCTCCTCCTCCCTACCATCTGGGAAAGACGGCATCGTGTCCCACCCGAGGCTCCCGTCTGCAGGATATTCCTTCTCGAAGCTGGTCATGACGAGTACCGGATGGCATGCATAGGAGCTGTCCGTAAATCTGCAGAATGCTTCTTCCGCCGCATCGTCCACTTACTATCTCGGGAGCCCGAGCTTTTATCAGTCTCTCAATGGCCCTGTCTTTGGCCAATGAGTGCATGAATCTCCGTAGTACCTACTATCCCCAAAAATTCTCTGACCTCTTTTTGCTATTGGTCGAGTGCCAACTTGTATTGCCTCCACCTTTTTCATTGGGCTTTACCAACACTCTCCCTACGACATGCCAGAGTATTTGGCCTCAGCTAGTCCATCACGCACTTCGAGGTACGGTGACCCAGCGCCGCTTACAGCTGTCGGTTGCCTCGGACAGCGCCCCTTTCGCAGGTGTCCACACTGCTGTCCCACTTTGTCTAGGTGTGTCTCCCCAATAGGGCTATGTATAACTATGTCGTTCTAGATGGCGCGGGCAT
The DNA here is from genome assembly GCF_003597395.2 of Chelonoidis abingdonii. Lineage (NCBI taxonomy): Eukaryota > Metazoa > Chordata > Testudines > Testudinidae > Chelonoidis > Chelonoidis abingdonii. The sequence goes on along the minus strand of NC_133773.1, from coordinate 16,074,395 downwards.
AGTTGCATGGGTGTGAATAACTTATTCCATAAGGTCTTCTGGAATGTGGAGGGCCCCATGGAGTCCAAAAGTGAAGAGACAGTTATTGAACGGGCCATCGGGCATAGAGAGGCAGTCTTCCCGCTTCCTGGGCAGGAATGCCAATACCTTTGGTCAGATCCGAGTGGTTAGGTTTTGCTTGCCTAACTAGATCAACCAGCTCTCAATGTCGGTGGTATTCGGGTAGCATCAGTGGGTATACCTTCATTCAATTGTCGGAAGTCATACAAACCTCAGGGTGGCCATCCAGGCTTGGGACTAGTTACAGATCGAGTGGGCCACTGCTGTGGATTCTATCATTATGGACCCCGAGTTCAGATCTCCGCACTTCCATCCTAATTTCTTCCTTTAACTTCTGGTATCGATAGGGTCTTCATCTTCACCTACCCGGGCTGGTGACAATATGATGTTTGACTAGTGTCGTTCCGCCTGTTGGGTACAAATACGTCCTCGGTTCCGGTGAGTCTTTCAATGACTTCCGTCGTGTTCTGGGTTAATCAGGAATATCTTTACCTGCTCCTGTGGGACGTCTGCCTGGTAGAGCTTCTCGAGTGACCAGACAGTCTCTCTGTCATGCCAGGCTTCAGTAGTGATTGTAGATTGGCTTCGTGGTTCTGGTTGTCTAACCTTTAATTCACTTCCCCAATGGCTTCCACTATCTCATATGGTCCGTGCAGCTGGCTAGAGTTGCTTTCTGCGGTCGGCACTAACACATCACCCTTTTCCATTCCGCGAATTCTTCCATACTTTCGCCCTACGGTTGTAAATATGTCCACTGTCTCTTTGCTTTTGTCAAATCTTCCCGTACTATGGGTTACTCGATTTATCCGCTCTCTCATTGTGTCACATGCTCAGTGACATTCTTTCCTGTGGTGTCCCATCTCCTTGGCGATATTCAATATCCCGCGGATGGTGCGTCCATATAAGGTTCAAGGAAGAAACCCGTGGACGCCTGGGGAATTCTGTATAGGAACATTAGATCAAAAGGTTCCAGTTTTTTCCATCCTGTGGTACCACCTTCCGGATCATACTTTAGGTCGATTAATTCTTTCGACCAGTCCGTCTGTTTTGGATGGTAGACTGATGTCCGACAATGGTTGTGTATGCGGAGCGGCACATAAGTCTTCATTAGTTTTGACGTAACGGTTTCCTGTCTGTCAGGATCTCCTTGGATGCCCACCTGGCGAAAACCTGTAGTAGTTCTTTTGCTATGCCTTAATGTGTTTCTTAAAGGATGGCCTCGGGATATCGCGTGCTAGTCAGGATGACAGTCGTTTCGGTGCTGTCGACTTTTCTAGTGGGCCCACATGTCATATTATCTCTCGAAAGGGATGTCAATAATAGGTAAAGTAGTATGGGGCCCGACAGTGAGGTCCGGCTATGGCAACTGCATTCAGGCAGAGGCACAATAACGCTGGATTCTGCTCGTATTCCGGCCAATAAAACCTTCTTAGTATTCTATCCAGTGTCTTGTCTACCTAGAGTTCCCCAAATAAATGACTGTGGACTAGCTCTAGTACTCTTTATGTGTTTCGGGACTAGAGTTGCTCTACTTCTTCGCCTCATATTGCTCTATTTCTGTACAACAGATCGCTTTTGAGCACATTAATATGGCTTGGCCTTGACTCCTTCTTACAGCACTCCATTTACTTCCACTACCTCCTCCTCACGTTCGCATATAATGATCTTCGGCTGTCTCCCAAAGGTTCACGTACGTATGAACTGACCTAATTCTAGGGCCTAATTCAACTCTTCCCCTGGGTACTCCCAAGTGGGCAGAACCTCTCTTAGTCCTCCGTGCCCGAACCACTCCTGTGTCTCCTGGGCAGGTCTGTACCACAAGTGGAAGTTATGCTTTTTGCAATCTGTGTGGTCGTCTACTATTTATCCCCCCTTCGTTCTCGCCTAGACCTTCGGTTTTCCAGGGGATGAGAATAATTGAGCAAATCAGCAAACATTGGACGAGGCTATCTTTAGTGACTCTGTCTCAGCCTGGGGTTGCTCCTTCTCCGTGTCTCTATCGGGGTCAGTAAGTCTCAAACCCAGGGAAGTCTCTCCAATCAAAACAGGTAGGGAGCTTGGGACTACTCCTGCAGAAACTATGGTGGTATTCCTGGCTCTCAATCCGTACCGGAATTGTAGGTAAAAATTCACGTGGCCATTACGCATGTTACTCTGTGCTTTTGGAGCGTTAGTTGTCTTTGCCCACCAAATTTCCTGGAACCAACGTGACAGCACTCCCAGAATCTATTAATGCCATGGTTTTATATACCATCATTTTACTGACTGTCTGTAAATCCATGTGGGTCAATGTACCCTACCAGGCTTGTTAGCCACTGATCCCCATAAATTCCCAGGTTACACTGCATCGTCTTCTTTACATTGGCTGCTATTATGCCCAATTCCCCACATTCATATACCTCCCTTATTCCGGTTGTCACCTCTGCCGTGCTAGTTGGCCGGCCCCCCCCATCTTCCAACCCTCAGTCCCTTTCTGGCCTCGAGCCATCCTCGTGTCGTTCTCCCGGTTATAGTTTTCCTAGAGTTCTCGACAGTCCGGGGCCTTGGTTTGGGTTGTTTTCCTGGGTTGCGTGTTTCCCCGCCTGGGTCTGGAACATTCGCGGGTGCCATTTCTTCCGCTGAGGAATGGAACCAACTTATCATAGTAGAAGGGTCATTTCGACCAACCGCAATTCCTAGACCCTATGTTAGCCCCTGCATATACCGGTCCATAATTATCACCTCCGATCTCTCCCAGAGCTATTGGCCGTCAGGCCCACATTTCCTGTTCAGGTGGATCAGGTCAACATTTGTCGACGGGTCTCCTTCCGATTATCGCCATTCTTGGAACCTCTGGCTCGCTTTATTCTCTAAGCAGCACAGGCTTAATTAACATTCTATTGCCTATTACTTGTCATGAAAAAACATTTCATTTCCCCTCCCTTCAACTCCTTCTTACCAAGCCATGTCAGTGAATCATGCTGATTTCTCACAGCTGCCCCACGGGCGAATACAATGGCGTCTCAGCTCTTAGCTCTGAGCGGCAAACCAGATCTGTTTGCTAAGTTTCATAAAATCCTGAGACGTCCCCGATAGGTTTTGCGGATAAGAATCTGGTCTGAGCCTTTCCCTCATGTCCAGGCTGGATCATTTGCTGTCTGGGTAATCCCCGACACGAGCGGCATGTGATTTAGACTTTGGAGCTTACAATTCATGTTAACTGGCCAACATCACTGAGAATGATGCGGCTAAGGTGCCCATCATTCATACCAAAAAACCAAAAGTATGTGTTGTAAGGAACCGCTCGTTATGTGCATACTTTTCAAATCTTTATCTTTTTCAGGGAATTACATGCTATTTTCCGCAATAGTCATCTTGTTTTATGCTCTATCTCTATTCATAATTCAATTCAAATGTTCTAAAAATAATGGGGCAACCAATTCATCTTGCATATTACGTGACGAATACTGGCGTACGAGCAGGAATGGCATATATCTGTGGATTGTCGCGTGGGTCTCGGTACTTCCAGAGGTGATGTCGTGTATCTCTTCTATTCTCTCTCTTTGTTCACAGTTCCACCAGAAGCACTCCTCCCAAACCTTCTATTTTCTCTTATCACTCTTCTCTTCTCCAACTTCTGCAACCTTCCTCTCAACTCCCACACTGTCTGACTGAGCAGGGTTTTTATCCGCTTGACTGAAGTCAGGTTGCGTACGTATGGAGTAGTGAACCTGCTCAGATGGTCAGATGCCCTAAATATCAGTGGAAAGGACTGTGGCATACAAGGGTTCTAGTTATACTAAAGCAACACCTTCCTCCCTTGCAGGAATAAGCCCCTCTACACAATCTATGCTGCCCTTGGCCCTGCTGCTGATCACAGTATCCCACCCCCCGCTCACACCAAGGTTGGGCTACTCGACGAGAGGCAGTGTCGGCGTGGAGCCATCACCGTTGCCGTGTTGGCTTCCAGCCCATTGCGGACCGAAAATGAAAGCTGCAAGAGAGGAACCACTCGTCAACTCGTGGTGTCTCGCTTTCCCTTGTTCCTATGCATCCACTGCGAGTGGGCGTGATCAGTCACAAAGGGTAAACCGCCGCCCCAGGGATAGTAGCGGAAGAGTCTCCATAGCCATTTTATCGCCAGACATTCCTTTCAACAACAGCGATACTTTTGTTCCTCTGGGAGGAGCTTCCGGATGCGGTACAGATGGGGTGCTCCTCCTCTCCCTACATCTGGGAAGACGGCATCGTGTCCCACCTCCAGGCGTCCCGTCTGCAGGTATTCCTTCTCGAAGTTGCAGCAGTTACCGGATGGCAGCATAGGGCTGTCCGTCATAATCTGAGAATGCTTCTTCCGCCGCATCGTCCACTTCACTATCGGGCGACCCGAGCTTTTTATCCAATCCGTCAATGGCCCTGTCTTGTGGCAATGTAGCATGAATCTCCGTAGTATCCTACTATCCCCAAAAATGCTCTGACCTCTTTTTGCGTATTGGTCGATGGCAACTTGTATTGCCTCCACCTTTTTCATGGGGCTTTACCAAACCTCTCCACGACATGCCCAGAGGTAGTTTGGCCTCAGCTAGTCCTATCACGGCACTTCGAGAGGTGGACGAGCGCCCCGTAGTGTCGGTATGCCTGGACCGCCCCTTTCGCAAGGTGTCGCACTGCTGTCCACTTTGTCTAGGGTGTGTCTCCCCAATTAGGGCTATGTATAACTATGTCGTCTAGATGCGGCGCGGCATAGTTGGCATGGGTGAATAGCTTATTCCATAAGTCTTCTGGAATGTCAGGGCCCATGAGTCCAAAAGGCGAGACAGTTATTGGAACGGGCCAGTCGCAATAGAGAAGACAGTCTTTCCCGCTTCCTTGGCAGGGGAATGCCAATACTCTTTGGTCAGTCCAAGTGGTTAGGTATTTGCTTGCTAACTAATCAACCAGCTCGTCAATGCGTGTGATCTCGGGTAGGCATCAGAGTGGGTATACCTTCATTCAATATCTCGGAGTCATTACAAACCTCAGGGTGCCATCAGGCTTGGGACTAGTACAGATCGGAGCTGGCCACTGGCTGTGGGATTCTTCATTATGGACCCCGAGTTCCAGATCTCCGCACTTTCATCCTAATTTCTTCCCTTTAACTTCTTGGTATCGATAGGGTCTTCATCTTCACCTTACCCGGGGCTGGTGACAAATATGATGTTGGAGCTTAGTGTCGTTCCCCTGTGTAAAAAATACGGTCCTGGTTCCGGTGAGTCATTTCAATGACTTCCTTCGTTTGTTCTGGGTTAATTCAGCGAG
>NC_133773.1:15977505-16069033 GCF_003597395.2 Chelonoidis abingdonii | reverse complement strand
GTCCAGAAGAAACCCTAAGTAAGGGGCACCAGGCTTGTGTAGAAGGGAGGCAAGAAGCCCTTCACAAGCTGAAGGGTAGGAGAAGGAAGTAACCCAGGGGAAGGAACCGCTAAGTCAAGTGGTTCACCACAACCCTCAGGGCCCCTGGGTTGGGACCTGGAGTAGAGGGCGGGCCCAGGTCCCTCCCTCTCAACTCCCCTCCCCTCCTCCAAGGACACTAGTGGAGTAATTAAGAACCAGTTCAGAGGCAAGCAATAGCGCCCTGAACCTACCCCAGAGAAGAGAAAGCGCGAGACCCAGCAGAACAGTACTGGCAATTTGCCACATAAAGAAGAAAAAAGTAAAGATCAATTAGCATTTTCTTTTGATGAACAGTAAGTGCCGGAGTCACTTTGCACCAAATGACTCTGATACCACATCAACTTGATTGTGAAAGCATTCATAATTACAGTCCACTGCCAGCTGTCTCTTCTTGGTATTATCTCCTGTTCCATTCCCACCATGGCAAGTGGGAGTAGCTGTAACCAGGGCCGGCCCCAGGTGTCAGCGGAGGAAGTACGTGCCTGGGGTGGCACATGCTAAGGGCTGGTATTCTCTCCATTCTTGGGGCGGCTTTTTTTTTTTTTTTGGCTTCTGCAGTTCGGCGGGCAGTCTGAGCGGCTTTTTGTTTGTTTGTTTGTTTTTTGGGGGGGTGGCAAAAATGATAGAGCTGGCCCTGGCTATAATCTTCCTTCTGCCATCATTTCTTGCAATTTTAGCCTTACTCATTCCAAACTCTCTAAGATAAGCTTTTATTTTGGCTCTGATGGCAAAGACTCAGAGTACTAAGTAGCTTTCTCACTCTTTCTGTATTAATCTTCCTATTTACCAACCTGAAGATTCCTCAGCCTTGATAATCTCTTTTGAGAGCATATAATCCTGAGAAGAGACTTTCAAAGCAGGATAGGGTTAAATAAACGACTCCATTACTGCTATTTGGAACATTTGTCCTAATTTTGCACCTTATGCTCCAGCTCAACCAGGGCTTGAATGGTAACATTTAGATGGGAAATTCCCTTGATTTCAGCCCTCTTCCTCTCTATGTATAATTATTTGCAGCAAGGAAGATTTAAGTTAGATATTAGGAACAACTTTCTAACTATAAGGATAGTTAAGCACTGGAATAATCTTCCAAGAGAGGTTGTGGAATCACTATCACTGGAGGTTTTTAAGACTCGTTAGTCAAACAACAGTCAAGGATGGTCCTGCCTCGGTACAGGTGGCTGAACTAGAGGATCTCTCAAAGTTCCTTCCAGCCCTACATTTCTGTAGTTCTATTATTTTATTTTGACATGGAAAACTGTGATCCCACCCATTCTCCTTAACTTCATACTCTGCATTAAATTTACGTGAGACTTGCTGAGTAGCCCTACCCTGATTACAGTCCCAAGATCAAAAATGCAGTTAATGTGAAGGTCAACACGTTCTACTCACTTGCTCCTTTTTGTTCCCATGTTCTCAGCCAGCCTGACACCAACTGCAGCAGCTGTTCTTATTAATATTATAAGTAGCATCTAGAGATCCCAATGAATATAGGGGCATCATTGTGCTAAGCGATTTCTACACACATAGTAAGTGACAGTCCCTGCCCTGAAGATTTTATAAACTGAATGGGCAAAGGTGGCAGGAAAAGAACCGAGTTTTCCTGAATCCCAGTTCAACACCGTCCCTTCAGGACCACACTGTCTCTCTAGTGCTATTTCAGCACCAATTAATATAACTGAATCTACAGTAATTTTCCCCCAGGAAGTAAACTCAATGCAAAATGTTTTTATATTGCATTATTTTCAGCACATTACAGTTAGCTTCTTTGAGCCACATGCATGTGCAGCTCCTACGCGGGTGGAAATCCCTCCGGTATGGAAATCCCCTGGAACCAGCCTTGAGTATGAGATTTCCAGTAATTCCTGGTTTTAACTAACTCCAAAATATAAAGGGTCAGGTTGTGACATGAAAGCAGATGTCTGAATTGGGGACTATATAGACAGGCACCACTCCCTGAGGTATGAAAGCTCCCAGAGCTCCCCAGCTCAAGCATATTCACTGTGCTACTCTTTAGGAGAGCACAGCATGAATTTACCTCTGCAGCAAGCCCACTCTGTCAACTGGTGCCGGGAAGCCATAGCCATGGCCAATCTCTTCCGTGGATCTGTTGGGAGTAGGTTGCACCTCAGGCAATGCTAGGAAAGAGCTGTCCCTCTTCTTGGAAGCATGCAGGGACTGAAATTGTGCCTGGTGCCTGCATAGGTGTATGCAAGTCTTCTTGCACTTCTCCACCTTATGCATCCATACATACGCCAGTCTCAAGGTGGTCCGAGAAGAACAGTGTGCTTCCAGGCTTAGCTGACACCAGGGTCTGGCAGAGTGTGCACATCTGTAAGTCAACTAAACCTTTTTAAACAGCAGAAGATGTTCAGGCGCTGGACAGGGATTTGCATCAATTCTTTTGTCATCTATCAACACTGTTTTACCCATCTTTTCTGTTAGCCCACTGCATGCCCTTTAAACATGCAAGATAAGCCTGGGAGGACACACCAGCTGTACTGACAAACGAACCTAGCACGTCTTAACATTCAACTCACTTCAGTGGAACTATCAGCAGCAAGCCAGGTTCTGCAGCTAAGCAACAGTAGAACCATTGAAGAGCTCATTTCCATGAATGAGGGCTTATGTCGCCACCCATTGGTTAGAAAACCGAGACACAGGCAATGTTCCTTCTCCAGGTCCCAGGAAATAATGCCATAATTAAAAACAGAAGTAAGAAATGTAATGGAAATATGATATTTTAACATTTCCAGATGTAAACCCAGCCATGACAAAGCTTCCGCTTGACTCCTGAGTTTCTGGGAGCAATTTCCTACATTCTTCTACCCCATGATAAGAAAATGGGATCTGACATCAAATCAGTGGCCCATATTAAACAGTGGACCATACTAAATGCTTCAGAAAAAGGTGCTAGAATCTAATTAATGGACAATACTGGAAGAGAAGTTTCTTCCTAAACCTAGCTGTAAGGACCAGATTTTTAAAACTATTTAACTGCTAACTCCTGGACTGGTAAGTGATTGATGTATGTCCTGAAGGCTTATGGTTCATGTACATTTTTTGGATTATTAATTCTGTCTGCTGCAACTGAGGCTCTTTTTATTAACTGCCTATAAATGTCTAATGCTCTTGGAACCCTCTATGCTTGTGGCCCAATGAAATCTAGTGGTAATGAGCGTCACAGGATAAGTATCAGTGCTGTTTTTTAAAAAGTATTTCCTTTTATCAGTTTGGCATTTGTTGCCTTTTAATTTCATTGAACGGCCCTTTGTTCTTGTAATATGAGAACACAGACCACCTGTGGAACTCATTGCAATGGGATGCTGTGAAGGCCAAAAGCATAACTAGGTTAAAAAAAGAATTAGGTAAGTTCATGGAGGATAGGTCCATCAATGGCTATTAGCCAAGATGGTCAGGGATGCAACCCCATGCTCCAGGTATCCCTAAACCTCCTGCTGCCATAAGTGGGACTGGACGATGGGATGGATCCACTAGATGTTGCCCTTTTCTGGTCATGACCTCTGAAGCGTCTGGCACTAGCCACAGTCAGAAGACAGGATACTGGGCTGAATGGACCACTAGTATACAAATGTTTCCAAATAACATTCTCTATGCCACTATATTTTCTCTCTTTACCACGCTCCTTCTTACACAGTATGTCTCTTCTTGAAATCAAACAATACCAATCTTTTTTATCTCTTTTCATACAGAATTCTTGCTACACTTGTACTTATTTTTGCTGGCTGTTTCTGGACCGCTTCCAGTTCTGCTGTTTCTTTTTTGAAATAAGGAGATCAGAACTGAACACAGTATTCCAGGGGAAGGCATTTCACTCATTTATTTAGTGGCATTCTAATATTTTCAGTATTATTTTCTATCCTGTTCTTATCCAGCTTGATATTTGTTTGCTTTTCCTGACTTCTGTTGCATATTTAGCAGACAGACCTAAGTCTTCTTTCTCAGTGGCTACAGTTAATTCACAGAGTATTTCAAATTCTTCCTTCCAATGTGCATTGTAAGGCATCTTTCTACACTTAATTTCGCTCACGATTATATTGCTCATTCACTTACCTTGGTTAGATCCCTCTGATATTCCTCAAGTCTTCTCTGGTCTTGACTAACCGAAACAATGTGGTGTCATTTGCAAATGTTGCCCCCTTGTTCACCTCCTTTTTTAAATTCTTAATAAATATACAAAACAACTCCAGTTCCAGTAGAGAACCTTGGGGCACCCACCGTCAACCTTCTGCCCTGTTGAAAATTGACTAGTTTTCAGTCTTGTCCAGTTTCTGATCCACGGCAGTGACATGATAGTAAAGACATTGTCTCACAGCAGCCTCAGAGGATGGCTGATGGGTTTGGTGAATCTCTTCATGCTCATTTAAGGCTCCTAGAGCTTCACTAATGAGGAGGAGGGAAAATGGTCACAATGGAGTAGCTGGAACCATTATATCTTCATAAGGTAGAAGCAAGCGTAATGGCTCTCGGCACTGGCGGAGGATACTATCTGCAGCACTTACTACTCTTGTACAACGAGCACAGCTTCTGCTCCCACTGTTACCACTCTCCCGATGCTAACCGGTGCACAGAAATAAGCATCTCCATGACCTCCCACCCGCTCTACCCACAAGCACCTTTCGGTGGTATATAATGATGCCAGCAGCGCTCATATATCTCCCCTCCTTGCATGGAATGCTAGCAGTGTAGATTCATAGATTCATAGATTCCAAGGCCAGAAGGCACCAGTGTGATCATCTAGTCCGATATCCTGTATAATACAAGCCAGAGAACTTCCCCCAAATAATTCCTAGAGCAGATCTCTTAGAAAAACATCCAATCTTGATTTTAAAAGTTTGTCAGTGATAGAGAATCCACCACGACCCTTGGTTAATTGTTCCAATGGTTATTTACTCTCACTGTTTACGCCTGATTTCCACTCTGAATTTGTGAGATCGTGTCATACTTTTCTCTGATCGATTGAAGAGCCCATTATTGGACATCTGTTCTCTATGTAGGTACTTACAAGGACGTCTCCAGTGTGGGAGCCCCATGGGAAATGGGTTCCCTGCAACGTGGCCCCGTGCACTTATGCTGAGACACTGTACCTTGTGAACAACCTCACCAGCCAGGAAAGAACCACTGCCATGTGCCCAAATCCCTTTCAGGCCCTTGCCTCAGGCACGGATTATTATTCAAACACAACCACTAAACAAAGCTAGTCCCCTGAGCACAGCAGACTGCAGAAGCCCAGTAGCCAGTCCTTTAACAACTCTCTCCATCATGGAAAAAGGCTCCAAAATTAACCCCCCGCTGAATCATGTGACAGGTAAGCAGCCTGTAACCCTTTCCTGCCTGTTTCCACCCTGTCACAGGCACCCATAATTTAACCCACCACAAGTAATTGTTAAAATTGGTTTCTGAAGCCCCAATTCCTCTGATCTTAAGGACGGGATTAACTTTAAGTATGAGCCACCCCTTTGAAGCCAACAAGACAGTGTAAAAATGTGCTTAAAATCAAGCCCATGTTAAATTCTCTGCTGAATCAGGGCCTACACTGATAGCTTCAAATTGTCAAAAATGCCATGAATCAATGACAGAGTTGCTGCCAACCACCAAGCGGTTTAAAGGGGAATTTGGCATGTCAGACCTTTTATTGAAAGACAACTGTGCACTGAGAATCAACATTAACAATACTTTTTATAATAACTGCATTCACCAACTTTCCTGGTCCGCTTAATATTCTGCATGAGAGACAGCTTTGGTTTTGCTTCCTGCCAGACAAAAGGAGAGAGAGCTAGAAAGCATTTGAACACCCATCCAATCCCCGTGTAATATCTTCTTAATCAAGAACAACAGGTTAATCCAAGCTTTTGAAATATAATAATCATAGAACATTTTATATAGACTTTTGATTCGTTCAAAAACTGGACATGGAAATACATGATCCTATAAAGCTACAGAGATTTCTGATCAAAGCGTACCAGGTAAATCAAACCTGAAATGAATGGATTAGAAAAGAAAGGTTACTGTAATATTATTTTTTGTTAAGTAACATGGAAGCAGATTTCATTGAATCTTGCTCTATAATTTCCCATCTGGAAAAGCATTACTGCGGGAATGAACAGGTTTGAAGGAATGTCTTTTTTATGACATCTGTAAAGTAAAAAGCACCAATTGGAGCAGGCTTAATCCTTCATCCAACAGCAGGTACTGCGCATACAATCACGACGGTGCTGATGAAAGTCAGATACCCAGAATACACAACCTATTTGATTTGATAAGATTGTATTTATCCTTCATTTTGTCTGCCATGTTCCTTCTTCTCTTTGATCCTGCTTACACGGGGTTACATCCAGGTGGATGGCTGGATGTAAAAAAAAGTACATGGTGTTTTTGCAGAGATACTTTTGTACATCCAGCCATCCACCTGGTTTATCCTTTATTAATACATACGATTTATACCAGTGGTCCCCAACCTTTTTGTGGCCAGTAGCACATTCATGTTTTCAGAAGAGTGTGGCGGGCACCAACACTTACTCACATATAGGGTCGGCTCCAAGCACCAGTGGAGCAAGCACGTGCCTGGGGCAGCACATGCTACGGGGCGGCATTCCATCCATTCTGCAGAGTCGGAGTGGTTTGGGTTTTTTTGTTTTGTTTCTGGGTTTTTTTGGTGCCAGTTCTGGGCAGTGCAGAGAGAAGCTGGAGAGAAGTCGGGAGGACAGAGAACACTGGCACCTGCAGCCCCGGAGTTCTCTGTCCCAAGCAGGCGTGGTGCCACGGCTTCTCTCCTCTGCTGGGTACTAGATGGGTGCACATAAATGCCCTGGCGAGTGCCATGGTGCCCACAGGCACCACGTTGGGGACCACTGATTTATACAATGCCATCAGTGCCTATTGTACTTATACAGACAAATGAAATAACAGGTCCATGCTCCAAGATGCCTGACGTCTAGAAAAGCCCCAATCTGCTACCCTTATTCATGGCGAGTGGCACTTACTCATGAAATGAGTCCCACCAAGCTATGTCTCATCGAGCAGGTTCCTACTGGAATCAATAGGAATGCCCTCAAAAGTACAGCTCACCATGAATAAGAGCTGCAGTACCAGGCCCTAATCTTAAGGCATCAAAGAATGACAATAATCAAAGGATTCAGCTGAGTCTTATGGGAATGGGCCACTAGCCACTAAGGTCAACTGGAGCCTTTCTGCAAACCGTAATGGGCACCGGATGCGGCACTATATGCCAAGCTCAGCACTGGGAATGAAGTGGAGTCACTCTGGACAGAGGGAATTCTGTCTTAGTGAGTGCAAAGAGAACAGCATCTAGTAGAGATTCGTCTTCTTCCATTTTTGGAGCCAATATGCTAGTGACAGAATTATTTTTCTGGATCACAAGTACCCTCCACTCAAACTTTAACAAAATGGTGTCTAGTGATATCAGATATATTCCTGCACTTGCCTTGAACAATGCTCTACAACACTAACTCTGTTGAGAGTTTTATTTTCCAGTTAATTAAAATCTGTCATAAGGACATTTAGACTAAACAACAGCTCATCACCCCAAAAACCCACCAACTTTACAAACACTCATGGATTAGGCCCTGATTCAGCAGAGCACTTAAACACGTATGGTCTGCTCATCTCAAAAAAGATATACTGGCACTAGAAAAGGTTCAGAGAAGGGCAACTAAAATGATTAAGGATTTGGAACGGGTCCCATATGAGAAGAGATTAAAAAGTCTAGGGCTTTTCAGCTTGGAAAAGAAGAGACTAAGAGGCGATATGATAGAAGTCTATAAAATCATGAGTGATGTGAAGAAAGTGGATAAGGAAAAGTTATGTACTTATTCCCATAATACAAGAACTAGAGGTCACCAAATGAAATTAATGGGCAGCAGGTTTAAAGCAAATAAAAGGAAGTTCTTTCACAGCACACAGTCAACTTCTGGAACTCCTTACCTGAGGAGGTTGTGAAGGCTAGACTATAACAGCGTTTAAAAGAGAACTGGATAAATTCATGGAGATTAAGTCATTAATGGCTATTACCAGCATGGGAATGGTGTCCCTAGCCTCTGTTTGTCAGAAAGTGGAGATGGATGGCAGGAGAGAGATCACTTGATCATTACCTGTTAGGTTCACTCCCTCTGGGGCACCCGGCATTGGCCACTGTCGGTAGACAGGATACTGGGCTAGATGGACCTTTGGTCTGACCCAGTATGGCCATTCTTATGTTCTTATGTGTCTAACTTTAAGCACGTGGGCAGTCTCATTGACTTCAGTGAGACTACTCAGATACTTACACATGGTTAAATAGCTTACTGAATAAGGCCTTTATGCCTGGCATTTTCATGTGAGATAGGAAAGTATCATCCTTATTTTACAGCAGGGAACAGTTAGAGTGACTTGCCCAGGATGATACACCGTGTATATGGCAGAACTGGGAACAGCCAGATCTCCTGACTCCCAGCCTCATTAGAACCATTAGCCAATGCTCCCTCTCTTGTGCATAACTACTGCTCGAGAACACACAGGAGGCAGCCGCTCATGTGCAGTGTCCAGAAGAAACTCACATAGTAAAGGAACTGTCAAACACATCAAGACCTTGGCTGACAGCGACAGGATAGGAATAAACAAACTGGACCCGCCTCTTGCTTCTGCAGGGGAACACAGAGTTTATACACGCCTTTGCACGCACGCACACACATACACACAGAGCACGTATGACCATACATATAATATAACAGGTCCCTGCTCTGAGTCTGTAGGAGCTTGCATGGTATGTGTTTGTATGCATGTGCACCCAAAGGCCGGTATAAAATCTCAGTGGTCCCCAGCAGAATCAAGGGGCCGATCCAATGTGTTGATGGTCGCACTTAGCTATCCTGTCTGCTTCAGCACATAATCACAATGGTGACTGTGTATCTTTATATTTTGCCAATACAATGCATTTTATCAGCTCCCCTATCCTTTGTAAAGCCTGGAAATGCTGCCGACTTTGCATAATCTTATATTTTTCTTCTTCTTACAACATATTAATTATGGTTCTGGCACCTCTGGTCTCCTCATGAAACCAGCGAAGCATGAAATGCCTCCATGCAGAGTCATAGTTCATATTTTGTGCCTTATGTATTACTTTCCTGCTTTTATTAATCTCAGCAGGAAAAAAAAAAGTACCTCACATAGCCCATAAGAATTAGTGTGCCAGCAAGAGGAAAACAGCGATCTCATCTGCTGTTTGCCTGTAGGAGTCTCTTGCTACTTCCGCACCAACTTCCTAAGCTGCACCCTGATGCACCCTGCTCAAAAGAGTGGCACGTTATTTATTGATAGAAATGGTACCAGTGAGAAATGTCTGGCAGCTTTTGAAGCAGCACGGGAGAACTTGCTGAAACACGGCACATTTGTCCTGCTGAAAGAGAGGCAAGCCAGGTCTGTGAGGTGAGATGCGGTGAAAGAGAAAGTACGTGGGCTTGGTTCACTAGTGAGCTACTCCAGTTTCAGAGCGGTGTAACTCCAGTTATACCCACTGTGAAGGGGTTCCACTCACTGCGGATGCACCTCCTTGTACCTGGGTCTGGGAGTTAGAGCTCACCCCATCTGGCACCCCCTTCTGTTGGTTACTCGTGCTGTGACCCCGTCTCTCTCTCAGTAACTCGGGGTACTCCCTCTTTGTTACTCATCCCTCTAGACAGGTCACAATATGATCCCCTCCTTCCAGGGTAACAACATCCCACCAGAAAAGCTGTCCGGACGCTGCCTCAGATGGTATTCTGTTCCAAGTCTTCATATCCTGTGCCAATTTCCCAGTGGCTGGTAGGGGAACCCAAGCCCACCCACTACTCCAGGTTCTGGCCCAGGGACTCTATGACTAGCAGTCCAGGTCTACTCAGTCTCAGACTCTGTCGTTGTTTCCCTGAGCTCCTTCCTACCCCTCCTCTCTATCTTCTTGCCCATCTCTGGTTTGTCCCCAGATATTTCTCTGCTCCCCATGGCTACTTCACCCTTCTCGGCCTCTTGCTGAACTCCCCAGTCCAGGGCAAGACCCCAGGGCTTACTCTACCCCTGGATTTCCTCTTTGTCCCTGGCTAACTCCCTTTCCCTCTAGGGAGTGACTCCTGACCTCCGCCCTGCAATCTCCTGCTCTCAGTTCTTGATTTATAATCCTCTCCTAGCTGGGCTTCACCTGCAGTTAGTGTTTATCAATCCCTGGCTTCCCTCCAGGTGTATCATATCAGATTAATTGCCCTCATCTAGTCCACATTAACCTGTTCAGGGCTTGCGTGGGGGGAAGATACCCCATCACAACCCATATCAAACTGGAGTAATGCAGTGATGAATCAGGCCACAAGCCAGACCCTCAGTTAGTGTAAATTGGTGTAGATTCATTGACTTTGGTGGAGTTATGCCAATGTCAGGGAGGCCAGCTCTCATGATTTGATCACAAGTTTCATATTTGGAGGAGTTTTTTTAATGCTCCAGCTCCTGGAGTCATATGATAAGAGAATCTAAGCTTTCATATATAAAAACAAAAGTTTCTAGCTCCCCGCGTTCCAGATAAAAGCTTGAAATCACAAACCCTGAAGATTCAAACCCAGGTGACAAAATTTATTATTTTTTTAAAATCTCATGATTTTAGGGCCTGAATCATGATTGTTGAATGCGTGGCTAGGCAATAGTAATATTTATACCACAGAAGATCGGGTCCATATATATGTGTGTGTGGCTGGAAAAAAAATAGCTCTATCTTTTTATCTATACTTTTAAAGAGCCAGGCAGTGTTGATGTCACGAATGTAAAGATGGCTTTGTAATTAACTAATGACAAAATCAAATGCTGCCTCATCCACTCATTTTCAATAACAATGACGTTTAAAATAATAGAATCATGTGAGAAGGAAGAAAACATACCACGGATAGGACCAGATTCTGTCACCCTTAATCACACTGAATCTCATCATTCACCCTCACTCATATCCATTACTCCACAAACAGTCTCGCTGATTTCAGCAACTTTTCTCACTGAGTAAGATGCTACTCAGTGTGAGTAAAGAGTTACAGCAGCCTTGATTTATATTCAGCAGGAGAGTATTTGATTTCACTGAAAAAGAATTTGGGGGGTTATTTTTGTTTTGTTTTTGCAAAGGCAATGCAAAATTATCCTGAAAATGACAGCCATGAATTTTACACTAGATAATCCATTTTTTTTAAATGCCAGTCATTCGGCCTGAACTGAGAAAATTAAGTATGACATTTTGAGATTCAGGAGCTGTGTTAAGCAGTTATGAAACTGCTGTAATTTACAACAAAGAATATAGCTAACCTAAAAGACCTCAACCCCAATTTGCTAAAACAATACACCTCATTGGTCACTGAATAGCCAAAAAAAAAAAAAAAAAAAAAAAGACTCTGCACAAGAAACTTTACTAGCACTAACTTAATGAGAAATGAGTAGTTCAAAATTGGTCTCATTACTACAGCAATAGATCCAAATTACTGATATTTACAATGCTATGACTTCCCATTTTCTGAATAATATAAGATCCATACAAGACAGGGAAAACATTTCACCTGTGATACAAAACATTAAAACTGATATTTCAAAGGGATTTCGGTACCTAATTCCCAGTAAAATCATTCAGAACGGGCCATCCAAACCCCTTAGGGAAACTTCAAAAATCCCACCATAAATATATTTGTAGATTAAATCAGAACTAAATATTTACCATGCATTTATTACTTAAAGTAGACACTCACATCAAATTTCAAACTTCACTTAAAATGAAAGCACATTTTAAAATGCCTTGGCATTTTCTTGGAACACTTAATTTATCGCCTAATTCTACCCTTTTACTGAGTTCAGGGAGAGTTGTGCATCTAGGTCCATATTCAATACAACACTTAAGTACACGCTTAACTTTAAGCGCACACTTAAGGCCATTCCTTTTCAACATGACACTTAAGCATAAGCTTGCGGTCTCAAGTCCATGCTTAAAATTAAGTGCATGCTTAAATGGTTTACTGAATTTGGCCCAAAGGGTCTATGTTAAAACATCAGTGCAAGGAAACATCATATTCCCATTGTTTCTTTATCATAACAATGCATATTTTAAGAGTGTCACAGATGCTTCTTGTGGTTTCTGGCAACTGGAGTTATAGTCAATGATTATTTTTAAAGTTTCATTCTAAACATAGCTGAGATTCTGAGAGGACCATTTGGGCTTGGACATCAGCAAATTATACTGATGCATTAAATAATAATTATTATTATTTGTATATGTGTATGAGCATTGAATGTGTGTTCGTAAAGTGATCTCTATCTAGGTTCCGTTAATGTTACCCAGATTAAATATTGAATGAAATGTGTCTACCACACCAAGGCGGCAACAGAAGAGCAAATACATCCAAGCGCTGGAAAAGATATTGACAGAAAGGCATGTTGCTCTGTAGTTAGGCCCTGATCCTGTAAACACGTTGCATTTTACACAAGAATAATCCCATTGACTTGAATGAAACAAACATCAGTGTCTGGACTGGACATCTCTTTTGAACTTAGAGCTGATTCTGGAATTGTTAAAATGGACGTGCAACATATTTAGCATGTTTTAAAACTAAAACTGTATTTTTAAAGAAGTGAGTAAAACAAAGCCTATGTTTAGCATCAGATGGCATCCTAGATGAAAAATTTCTCTCTCTCTCTCTCTCTCTCTCACACACACACACACACACACACACACTTCTTTTGCACATTATGTACTTTTTCTCCTGTATAGCCTCTAATTCTTGATGGCAGTTTTACAATACACCCCCATCTATTCTGTACAAATGTACCATTCTGCCAATGGTTAAAAGGCTGAAGTGTTTGTTTTACAAACATCCTCCAAGTTTTACTGTAATTACTAATTTGCACCAGGCACTAGACAAAAATCACAGCACATGATTTTACATTGGGGCAAAATCTTTGCTAACTCGGGCCTCATAAATTTGATCACTTAATAATTTAGTGCTAAATGTCTTCTTTTAATGAAAGGAGAGTTAACATGATTATTATTAATGCTATTTTTAGTTAGTTTTAAATTATGTCATTATGATAAAACATTCTATTTAATTTTTTAATATTTCAACTCAAAATTAATCTTTTAAGTCTTTAATTCCAGCCAGTCTGCACAGAATTACAAGGTATTGTAACACCTATTGCAAGTAAATGTCTCTGTAATGCACTTGACAATGGGAATACTAAAGTGATGTGCTGCAGTGTATAGACCATGAGTTATAGATGATATTGCAGTAGCATTCTGGTGTCCAAAACTCCTTGTGTGAAGCTGTGAGTTTTCCCCAATTCTCAAGGAGCAAAACATGATAAATCACACACAGGATATTAGGGTAAATAAAGCAAGATAGTATTACAAGAATTCATGCCCAAATACCCAGTTTGAGTTTTCTTTTGTTATAAGAACAGAGTTTTCAGAAAATAAGGATCAATCTCGTTCTTTATAAACCTTCATTCTCTACTCCCTGCTACTTCTCAATATAACATGACAATGCAAAAGTGAACTTTGGTACTTCATTCAAAGCTATCTGAGTTCTATGAGCTGCCAGGTGTTGCAGATTATGCAGCCGACAACTTAAGACCACCATCTACTGGCTCTGGCCATAGCTGCAAAGCCTCTTGATCTAAATCCCAGCACAAGATCACCAAGATCTAAACCATTATAAATGGAGTGGTTTCTGGGTAAGAAAAATAGTACTCCCCCTTCCTCTGAAGTGAAGGGGCATGCTGAGCTAACTGCATCAAAGTTCCACTAGCTGCATCTAAGGGGCTAGGTATGGGCAGCTTTATGCTGCCTTTGTGCTCCCACAATCATAGGCCGTTTCAACTTTCTGCATAATTAACACCAGCCTCAGGACTTCTCAACCTCTCATCAGGTTCCAACAGCCTCTGAGCGGCCTTTCTGCAGTCAAGGATCATCAGAGCACAGTGGTGCTCAGAACACGGTTTCTTTCTCCCAGCCACATCCCCATAGACCAAATCCAGGAAGGAGGGCCACTCAGGGCTAGATACACCAATTCTACATCCTCTGAGGATTCTCCGAATCCACAGAAATCATGTAGCCAATAAAGCCAGCTGTCAGGCCACCCGGCACTTCAGTGGCACAAAGACTTCTGAACAAGGCAGAATTCCATGAGTCCTTCTCATGCACCCTGTAATATCCATTCATCAGATTGTTTACACAGAACTTCCCTGTTCTCAGGCCCTGATTGCATTTACAGAGACAGTCAAGTCAAGCATGTTAGTTTACAAGTCTTAACCATTCAGTAGCTGAGGGAAGGTCATTGTGCAGGTCCATGTGGGAACTGAACAGCCCTGGCCAACGGGTGCAGCCTGCAAGTACATCTTCTAACTGGTCAGAGTGGCAAAGAAGGGAGTCACAAATTAGTCATTAGAAGCACATCTGATGTGATTGAGCTTTACCCAAAACTAGAAAGGAAAGTCAAAACCAGGGAGCTGGACTGTGGATCTGTAACAAGACAGGAATTGCCTGTTTGAAGCTTGTTCTTGCCACCTAGTATGTCAGCTGGGGACAACATCATAGAATCACAGAACCATAGCGTGAGAAGGGACGCAAGGGTCATCGAGGTTCCTTAAGAGAATTGGCCAAATGGGGTGCCTTGAGCTGAGAAGGTGGCTTGGTGGATTAAACACATCTTTAAACAGGGGTAGATGTGGCATGTCTTGCACCGTAATGAGCAGATTCAGCCAGGCGACTTGTCGCCTGGCATCAGGAAGGTGACGCTGGAGAGGACTGGCTGCCAAGCCAGTTTGGTTGGTCTCACAACACTTCTTGTTACACACATTCAGCTGAATGTCTACTAGTCCTGTGTGAAAAGAGAGAGTTCTGGGAACTACAGAACAGCGCAAGGAAAGGAAAGGCCAGTTTCTTGCTGGAATAATTTGTACCGGGGGGGGGGGTGTACTAAGAGCCATTGAACCAAACTGTAAACCTTATATATGATGGAAACCACTTTAAGCCAGAGGGTTCAACAGTATCCTCCACACCCCCAGTTCTAGCACCTATGTCCCCAGGTAGAACCAGCTAGTTTGCTGATCAGGTTGTTTCTTGTGTTTATTTTCAGCGAAGTCTTGCTAAGGTATTCCTTGAAATTCGAGGTACGGACCAGTGTAACACCTAGATACATGGATTTTGGACTGTGGTCCAGCCTGTGTTCGTTCAGGAAGAAGTTGAGCTGTTTGTTGGCCTTTATATGGTATGCATGGAAGCTGCTGGAAACAGTCTTTTTGGTATTCAGTTTAAATCTCCATATTTTGCCATAGTGGGCCATCTTTTTCACGTCAGTGTTCAGGACTTCTTCTAGATGACTGGAATCCTGGTCCTGTACTGCCAGACAGATATAATCTGCATACATAAAATGGTGGCAGGAAGGTCATTGGTAAAAAGGTTGCAAAATGTCAGTGCTAGAACTGGGCTTGTGGCAGACCTTTGTTTTGGGACCTCCAGGAACTGGTTTGTCCAAATGAAACTTGGAACCATCAGCCTCTCAGCAACATTTCCCCAGGCATGACAACTCACTTTGGTAGGACCAATGACAATTTGTTCAGTAGACCATATCGTGTCTTATGGAGCAGTAAGATCTAGGAATACTGCACCTGTCTTCTGCCTGCTCTGGAAACCATTCTCGATGCAGGTGGTGAGAGGCAGAACTTTATCTCAGGTACTATAGTTTGGTCTGAAACCTTGCTTGATCTATACTCCAGATAGCATCAATGGTGGGAGTAATACTTTGAAGGATAAGCCTTCTCCGTAATTTGTACATGCATCTTAACAAAGAGATGAAGCAGTAACTTTTTGCAAGTCTATAGTCTCTCTCAGGTTTTGGCAAGGCTATTACTTTCGCTCTGTGCCAAACCAAGGTAGAAGGATAGCAAGCCATTGTCTGCTAGTTTTTCCCAAGTTCTTCAGGAATTCAGGGGAGCTGTTAGCAAGCCCACAGACTTTACCTGTTTTCAATGTTTCAATTACCTTTTCTATTTCATCTGCAGTGAAAGGTTGGAAGTCTTCAGTTTGGGGGATGCACTGTTTGTATTGCTGCCATTTCTTCTTCAATTCTCCTTCAACCTTTTTGTCCTTATATACCCGTGAGACATTTATCTCTGTTTGCAGAGATTGGGTAACGGTGCTGTGCTGGAGGCTTCTGAGCAGCACCAAGTTTTCCAATTTGTGTCAATCCAGCTTTGCAGCTGGATCTTGGCATGTTTAGTTCTATGTTAACCTGCACATTCTTCTAGAAATGTTCAAGATGTCTAAAAGATGGGTGACAATGTCTGGATCACGACTCTCTTCCTATTGCTTGAGCGGTTCTGCATAGTCCTCATTGAGACAGGGAATGTAGATCTGATAACAACCTCCTGTAACTGATTTGGTGTCAACTTTGTCTAACTTTTGTGAATCGCATGAAAGCTTCTTCAGTAGAGATGTTGTGTGGGATACAAATGTTGTACCAATCAGTGGAAAGCTGGGCCGGTTGTAAATGGTGCTGGCAAAAAGGGAGTCAGTATGTCTCTCCTGAAGGCAGATTCCATCCGTGTTTTGTTTGGAGGCTGACTGGAGAGTGGAATGTTTAGCAGCTGAGACACATTCAACATGTAGCTGAAAGATTTTCAGGGATGAGCCAATGTGGCAAGGTTTCTTGATCACGGTTAAGGTTAGCGAGATCGCTTGAGAGCCCATGCCAAGATCTAAAAGATTTGGCCTGCTAGTTGCAGCGTTACTTTCTTCCAGGAGGGGAAACTATCTGCAAGGTATGCAACGAGAATGTAGCTGCATCATACCACAGTAATGCTACATGAACTCATGTAAGCTAGGCAACTTGCTGCAAGTCTGGCATTTTTACCTGTGACGGTGAATGACATATATGTGTACTATCAAAATATAAGCTAGTTTCAGGCATGAGGAATAAGGATTCGCCAAGGCTGCTGATTCCTTTGGAATAATGTATTCGTTCAGTGGACACTCTCTTCACAGGTCACAGTCCCAGGTAAATCCCAGACTGGAGTTTTCTCCTTGTCTATTTGGATTGTCATTTCTCACATGTGTATTTTTTTCACACTGACTGACATGCAAGGTTTTTGTTTTGCTACTTTTAATATTTCCGCTGACACATACAGCTCTGAACGTGGATCTCCCTCGACACTCTTAACCTTTTTATTTTCCCAAGCACCAAGACATTGGTAGACTTGTAAAAGTTCTCTCTCCTCACAATGATATTGGAGTCCAATGACTTTAGGAACCATGATGTATTACCGAGGTATTTCCATTAGAGATCAGGCTCCAGCCACAACATTTGGATCCATATTTTTCAATCCCTGTCAGCCTCCCCCCAAAATCAGTGTATCTGGGAAATACTCTGACAATAGGTGTGACTAGCAGTTGGCTCCAGAAATTAAAACAGCCTGATATTTTTTCACATTTAATCTTTTAGCTGAAGTGGTAGATGTGTGAGCTTTCAGTCTGCAAGGTCTCAGATTCAACCTCCATTGACAACTCTGGTATCTCTACATTATGTGACCACTGGTTCGGGATTTTAGTCCAAACCATTACAGATGTAGAGGTCAAACATCACATATGATCGTGAATTCAAATCAGCCCAGATTTCAGTGGTGTTCAGATCCAAGGTGTTGGTTTGTCCTCATCTCTAACTGGCATCAAACACACACTCGCATGTTATATTCTTTTCAGGACACACCCAGCTTTGAGATTGTAAAAGGGCAGTTCCTTGTTTCACCCCTTTGGAGGAGATAACAGACAAATGAAACAGACATGACAAACTTACTGGGCCATTTCCTCATCTGGTGTAAAAGACTTCAGTGGAGCTATGCCAGTATACAGCTACAATGAACCTGAGTCTCCTCTTACTTACACCACTTAATATTGATGCAACTCCACTGACTTCCATGGAGTTACCCCTGGTTCAAACTGGGGTAAGTGATGGCAAAATGAGACCCATTAACATGTTCCCCTACCCCATAATCTCAGTTCTCTCCACTGACTCTGCCTCCTTTAAAAACAAACCCAGATCGTTTTAAATGAGGCCAACGGAGCAAAGTACCCAATTTTTCATTATCCATTCATGATAAGTCCTCTGGCTTCAACTATAGCCAGCAGACTCAGCTCCTCTCCTTCCTTCCAGACCCGGATTAACCAGTGTGCACTTGGGGCACTAGCGCAGGCCCCACATCCTAGGGAGGACCCGACTATTGGGGGGGAAAAACCCCAAAATTAGCGGTACTGAAACGTTGCGCACCATGTTACAACGCCATTCACTCAAATTTGGCCGCTAGTCCCAGTCATGACAGAAAGAACAGGAGTACTTGTGGCACCTTAGACACTAACAAATTTATTTCCGCATGAGCTTTTATGAGCTACAGCTCACTTCTTCAGATGCATAGAATGGAACACACAGACAGGAAGTATTTATACATACAGAGAACATGAAAAGGTGGAAGTACGCATACCAACAGGAAAAGTCTAATCAATTGAGATGAGCTATCATCAGCAGAAGAAAAAAAAAAAAAGAACTTTGGAAGTGATAATTAAGATGACCCATAGAAGTTGTGAGGAGAACTTAACATAGGGAAATACATTCAATTAGTGTAATGACCCAACCATTCCCAGTCTCTGTTTAAGCCTGAGTTAATTGTATCTAATTTGCATAGTAATTCGAGTTCAGCAGTCTCTCTTTGGAGTCTGTTTTTGAAGTTTTTTTGTTGCAAAATTGCCACCTTCAAGTCTGTCACTGAGTGGTTAGAGGGGCTGCTGGGCCAAACTTGAGTGATTACACTGTGATCTGACGCTTGCCACTCCACACATTTCTACCATGAACACCAAACCATCAGATGGCTTGACGCACTTCCCTCCACCCCACAGAAAGTCCAGTGTGCACCCCGATTGAGAACTTCTGTTCTAGGAAGTAGGAGCGGGTGGTACACTGAAGTTTTGCCCATGGCAGCAGATTGTCTAGTTCATCACATGCTCTGTCTAGTTTAAAGATGGTGGGCAGACCCTCAATTTCCACAGGGCCCCACAATTTTCATCTGGGCCTGCTTTCTTCAGTGACTAGAATGCAACAATAGGAATGCCAGTGTGCAGAGAATGCTGCTTTGCCAGCCACTGGTGGAGTCTTCTCTGCACAGCAGGGACTCGTGTGCAGGCCTGCCACTGTGGAATCGTAAATCCACATGAAGTTTAAAGTCTACACATTCACCAGTGCCCTCCTGGGCTGGGCCACTGCCCATCACTCAGAGTTTGTCATTGGAAGTGATAAATGGATCCTTGTTGAAGGATCTGATGGGAAGCTTGGCTGATGAAGTTAACAGATTCTAACAACACCAGCCAAAAGTTAGCCATGGAAAGAGGCGGAGGCACATAGGAGGGCACGAGAACATGTTTACTTGTCTTTTTTTTTAATTGCGATTAAAAAGAAACATTGACTAATCACATTCTTATCTAAATATAGGACAGCCTTCCAAATGAAACAGGTTAGCACTCAGTTGGCATCCATTTCCACTCCACGTAAATGGATTTTCCCCCCTCATAGATGGATTCTTTTTTAAATACAGTGAAACCCCGCTATAACGTGATGTTTGGGGTCCAAAAAATTCCATCACGATAAATGCAGGGTCGCGGTATAGCGGGGTTTCAAGCCGGTCAGTTTAATTCAGTGGTCCCCAACGTGGTGCATTGATGTGTGCCACCTAGTGCCTAGTGCCCCTAGAGCCTAGTGCCCAGCAGGGGAGAAAAGCCACGGCCCCACGCCGGGAGGGACAGAGAACTCCAGGGCCGTGGGCGCCGGTGCTCTCTGTCCCCAGCAGGCGCGGGACCGCAGCTTCTCTCTCCTGCTGGGCACTAGGTGGGGGCAAATCAATGTCCCGGTGGGCGCCATGGCGTTGAGGACCACTGGTATTACGCCTTAAAGGGGAGCCAACTTATGGTCGAGTTATATGCAATTTCGCGTTATGGCAGGGAGCGTTATTGCGAGGTTTAACTGTACTAGTGTTCCATTTTCTCTTTTAAAAAAATTCAAGTATCAATATTTATGCATCTGCCAATAAAGTTGCATCTGGCACTTCTAAGTGCTGCTTCCCTTCAAAGTATAGAGTCAGGCTATAAACATTTGATATGAAGTTCAAATTTTAATAATGTAATTTGAAGTTAACTGGCAATAGGCCCGATTTAAAGCCAATGGAAGCACCTTCCTGAATTTCAACATGCTTAGGTGCAGGCCCAGTGCTTTGCAATATTTGTGGAGAGCAAATTTAAAGTCTATAATCCTAATTCAGGGATCCATCATCATCATCTAGGGGCAGATTTTTTAAGATGTTTAGGTGTCAAATGATGCAGATTGATGCTTAGTGATTTCAGTGGAGTTAGGTGCCTTTGAAATCCTACTAGGTACTGATCTGCATCTTTAGGCACCAAATTAAGCACCTGTAAATATCTGGCCCAAAGCACTTTAATGTTTGTGAGGTATTCAGGTGCGGGATCATTTATGGATTCACCTTCACAGCACCCTTCTGAAGTAGGGGAGTATTAACCTCATTTCACAGATGCAACCGAGGCACAGAGAGATTCAGTGACTTGCCCAAACTCACACAAGAATTTTGTGGAGAGCCAGAAATTGCCCCTGGTCTCTTTATCCGAGTCCAGTGTCTTAACAACAGCACAATCTTTCCTCTCTCTAGCCTGTTAATGAATTTCTAGCAATGTAAACAGGCCATAAACCATCTGGATCCATGCCCTGGAGAAGCACCCCACCCCACCCCCAGTGCTAGAATGTTCCCCAAACAGCACAGAGCCAGTGTATCTGTTTTATGCCACCCACCTAGCAGCCCCAGAATAAAGGCATACAGGGACAGGCATAGCCAGAGGGCTGCTTTGCTCCAGCTGTTCTTGAACAGACTGCTCCTAGGGATCTATGGGTAGCCAAAAATAAGTTAACACTGCCCTGAGGCTGACCTCTCACCATGGCAATCCCAAAGGTGGTATAAACCTAGATTTGCTTCCAGTCTGCTATGGGTCCATGAATTTGGCCCTGTGTTAATAATAAATTGTGTAAAGTTAAACTTTCACTATGGGATGTTATATTGTGAATCCGCAGTGAGAGAAATTATAGATGGTAAATTCTGTTTATCTCAATATATACAAATTACATCTTACAAAAATGTTCTGTTTAGAAGCTGAACATATCACCAGTGGAGTTTGCTCTGCCTAAATCACTCTTAAGCCATGTCTACACTACAAAATTAAGTTGACCTAACTTACATTGGCATACTGCAGCGGCTGTAAGTACATCGCTTATTATGTCAACACTTCGCTCCTTGTGTCAGCAGTGTGCATCCTCACCCGGAGCGCTTGCACCAATTGAACTGTCAGTGTGGGATGGCTTTTGAAAGCCAGCAATAGTTTATGTAAGCAATGCAGTGTCTACACTGACTCTGTGTCAACCTAAATACATCGACATTGATTCTACGCTTCTCACTGAAATGGAGTTATTAAGTCTGCGTAGTGGGTGACTTATGTCAGTGGGAGCAAAATTTTAGTGCAGATATTTACAGTTACGTCCATGGAAGCTGCCTTGCATCCACCCAACTCTGTAGTGTAGACCAGGCCTTAGAATTATTCTTGGGTGTAGCTGTTGGTCCCAAAGGCTCAGGCCTGGTCTACACTGCGGGGAAGGGGGGGGGGGGACTGATCTAAGACATGCAACTTCAGCTACGAGAATAGCGTAGCTGAAGTTGACGTATCTTAGGTCGACTACTAATTTGGATTCCTGCACTTGCATAGCACAACTGTGCTTAGCTGTATACTTTGAGGCTGCTTCTACAGTGTGCTGAGAACCTTATGAGAGACACTTGGTGCCCTTATCTACCACTTAATAGGCGTTGAGAGCACACAGCATCATTCAAAAGGCGCCCAGGACCTTGTAGAATCACAGCAAGAAAAACCTATTCACATTGAATTCTGCAAGTGTGAAAAGCTATTCTCCTCCAAATCAAAATCAGTTCTTACAAAACCTCTCCAAAAGACAGCTTCTCAGTCAGTGCTGTTTCCCTGCTAAAGATATGCACAGTGGTGAATTTTACCCTGTGTGTGCATGATAGACACAGTTTTGCACTTAAATTGAAAAAAATTCTGGTTGTCATTAGGTTTCAGAAGTATCGGCTCATTAAGATGGATTAAGTAGTTCAAACCTCATTGTTTCCAATTGTCTCAGGCGGCATGACACTGGTTCAGTTTTCTTTGCACCCGCAAAGGGTAGGCACGCTTATAACAAGTGCCAAGAACTAGTGGCAATGTGATTCTCTTGTTCAAATTTAGAATTTTGCAAAACAATTCAAACCACCCTAGTAGAATCAGCCAATGATTCCCTGGTAGGTCAGACTGACGACAGGACTCACGGACAGCCAGCTCAGAGGGCCAGATTGTCAAAACTATCCAACAGCCACCCTGGGGCCAAATGCTCAAAACTAGCTCAACTCCCAGCACCTCCTACTGAGTAAAATGGAAGCCACTGAGTGCCGTGCACTTTTGAAAGTCTGGAGCTCCATTTAGGTGCAGAATTGGGAGCTGTTGGGTGTTGAGCTCTTCCAGGAGCGGCGCCAGGGTTTTTGGCGCCCTAGGTGGGGGTCCTTCCATGCTCCTGGTCGGCAGCAATTCGGCGGCCGGGGGGTCCTTCTGCGCTCCTGGTCTTTGGGGCACTTCAGCGGTGGGTGCCGGAGCAAGTGAAGAACCTGCCGCAGAATTGCCACCGAAGCCCCGGAGCGCGGAAGGACCCCCCGCCGCTGAATTGCCACCGAGGGTGACAAAATGCCGCCCCCCAAATCCTGGTGCCCTAGGCGACCGCCTAGGTCGCCTAAATGGAAGCGCCAGTCCTGAGCTCTTCCAACAGTCTGTCCCTGCTCACCTCTGCTGCACACTTTTCCAGCCAGCTCAGACAGCATAATGATCAGCAACCTTATGAAAACCAAAGCGAGAGAAAATGAGATGGATCATTTTGGCCAACTTGCTGAGGCATCGCCGGAATCTACTGCTTCCTTAAACAAAACTGGGAGGAAGAGCATTAGTCTGCAGGAAACTGTCAAACGCCACAACGCTTGGGCATGATGTTGTCATGATCGATAATTTTCCAAGCTGGTGGTGGTGCCTGGCTCTGAGCATTACGTTGTCATTGCCCTGGGATTGGTCTGAAAGCACCAAAGCACTTGCTTTCTGCCTCGCCTTATTGTAGCTACAACAGCTACTTTTCTCTCCTTTTCTAAAGCACAGGTACAGCCTCATTCTACTGCACTTCACCTCTTGCTCTTCACAGCTCGGTACTAATCATCCATCCATAATACAGTGCAGAATTGCCAGCCCCATTCTCATGATGTAGTTATTTCCAATTGGCACATGGGAGCATTCAGGATAGGAGGCATTACTCATAGCCAAGAGTACAGATGTTTCTAATTGCTTTCCATTACCAAGAATAACAGCTGTTTACATCTATCAGCAAATAATTCACAAGAGCTCCAGACTATTAAGATAACACACCCCACCTGGTCACCATCACAAGTTGTCAAGGCCAAGGTAGTGGCTGCCAAAATCCCCTTCTGCAGCTCTGTTCATCAAATGACAGCATGTGTCACCTTCAGATATCCTTATGCTACCCCACAAGCTTTGGCTTCTTGGTGGCCTGACATATCAAATGGACATATGGATTCTTCATGGCTTTGCAGTAAACGTTTTATAGTTCTATTGCAGCCAAGGGCAGCTGACATAGAGGAGCAAGGGACTTGCAAATAACCTAGTGAAAGAATGTCTACACTTTTAATGAATTAGTTAGCAAAAGAGTGTCTGCCTTGAAAGGCTCTGCTACTGAACATTTTGCTTTCTTTAAGGTGCCCCACACAGTTACAGATACTTTGGGTCACTAGTATATTATGCCACAGATTAGATCACATGCCTTCATAAAATGGCCAGCATGGAAACTTGGCCATTCGTTCCTGTAGGTTTTTCTATAGCTTGTGAAGGTATCTCTCATCTAATAATGATTCTACTCTACATTTTGCTAAATCCTCTTGCCCGTTCCCTCGGCTAGCACAGCAATGTTTCCATTACATCCTTCAATCCAGAATGTAAGCTTCTGGGACCATGGACAGTCTTTTTGTTCTGTGTTTGTACAGGGTCTAGCACAATGGGGTCCTGGCACAGGACTAGGTTCCTAGGCACTACTGCAATACAAATAATAATTAAAAAAAAAAATTAAAAATCACTCAGGGAATGGGCCTCCAGTTGTTCCACAATCTATTAGACTTATTGTTAAATATTTCCTGATAATAAAGGCCACACTTTAATTTGCTTTATATTTCTGTTTATGTACGTAGCTGTGTATATAGTATAATCCAATTATATGCCAGATCTATTCATAGTTTTTTAAAATAGATTTAAAGGGCAGATGGGACCATTATGATCATCTTATCTGACCTAACGTTTGGCGGATCTTATTATAGAAAAGAAGAAGAAAGAAAAGAGAAAAAAAAAAGGACTTAAGTCACCACCGGCAACTTTGGTCCATTTTTAAATTATTTTCTAGACCTTTACATCATTCTGATGTTCCTAATTTGCTAGCGAATAACTTTCCAAGTAACTACCACCATTCCTTGAACGTGGCAAAAGTTACTCGTGCTCTGCAAATCTTTCATGGAAAGGCCTGGTCTACACAGAGTTTTTGCACCAATATAATTATTTGGTTAGAGGTGTATTTTTTTTTCTTACTGAAACAGATAGATCATTACAACCCCTAGCATTGAGCAATAAACTATATGGGTAATAAGCACCTCTATAATGGTCTAACTGCATACACACTAAGGGAATTGTACCACTTAAGCTATACATTACTAGAAAAACAGAAAGTGCCTTTCATGAGAGTTTAAAGGGGTGTCAAAATCCAGTTTATAATGGAAATATGGTGACAGTCTTTAATATGAAGAGGATACCACGATTTCAGATAGGAAAAGTAACCTCTTTCATGTTACAGCACGCACACATATGTAACATTTTTAAAATGGCGTCACTCGCTAGGTATAGGAAACACATTTGTCCTTTCCATGTGAGAGGACTGATGATGATTCACGGCTCGGATTTGCAAAGGAGTCTAAGGGAGTTAGGTGCCCTATTCTCATTGAATTTCAATGGGAACTGGGTGCCTAACTCATCTACATTCCTTTGAAGATCTCCATCTATTCGTAGTACAGTAGTGCGCCAAGGTCCTCCCCATAGCAGAAGTTCCATTGTGAAAGATGCTGTGCAAACACATGGAAAGACATGAACCATGGAAAGACATCACACAAGAGCTGTTAGGGTTGCAAGTCTAGTCAGTCCTTAGCTTTTCGGCTTGTCAGCAGTCAAGGCACCCAGGAAGCGGTGTTAGTTTCTGAGATGGGGACACCTGTTAACTAGCAGTCACAGGAGCCCACCAACAAATGTCACACAGGCCGCTGATCAGCTATTCATAATGTTTTCAACGGTCTTCAGTTTATCATTTACACACTAACTCTTCACCTTTGATTTTCTTAATGCGATGGCAAAAGAGGAAATTTAGAGGGAATTATTATTTTTAATGAGACCGGTGCATTTTTACATTTCAAGTATGTGCTTATACTTGCAGGAGAGCTGATCATTATGTTGACCTGAAATAATGCTGCGTAGTGCTGGTAAACGCACAGACCTTCTCGGTGACACTATATGGCTTGCAAGCTGGCATCTTATGTTGTGCAAATATATGGTAAGCAGAAGCTGCTGTTTCCTTCTAGGAAACAAAAGGAACTCCATTTCCCATGATAGAATTAATACCTACCCACTCTATCTTGATTCTGACCAAGCTAGCATTTGCGGTTTCCCAGCCAACAGGGGGAAGAGCATGTTCTCCTGCAGCTGAATCTCAGGATACATCAACATTGCAATTGGAATGTGACTGCAGCTCGGAAAAGGCATGCCCCACACTAATTTTAAGTTAGCTAGCATGGCTAAAGAAAGATCCAGCCACATGACTCCCAGCATAGGCTCGAAACATGAGTATGTACCCGGGGCTGCTGCATCTTCACTGCTGTTATAGCCAAACCAGCTAGAATAAAGGTAACCTGGGTATGCCTATCTGAGTTGCAATCACACCTCATCATAGGCTTTGTAGAAATCAAAAGCCATCGTATCTCCATTGTGAGCAAAGGATAACAGGAGCAGCTGTCACAATTGATATATGACACAACAGTCCTGTCATGGCAGGACAGCAGGAAAAAGGAGCACGTCAGCTTGCACTACACATTTACCTGGGAGACATTTAATAAAAATAGAACTATGGTTTAAGAAGAGCTGGATTCTCTGCAGCACCTAGATCTGGTCAGTACAGTGGAGAGGAAGGTGATGGCACAGCCAGCCAGCTGAAGATGCCCCAGCCCTTCCATAAATTACAGCAACCTCTGGGCTGCTCTAACATACGCTAGCTAACAATAAATCCAAGAGATAGTATGTCAGTTGAGAAATGGCAGAGCACGAATATGTTCTGTCCAAAAACCCAAACCCTCCTGTTCTCGACATGCCCATTCCCACCCCTATGCTGGGGAAGGGGCCAGTTGTTGTAGGAGCCTGTAATGCTGCTTTCTGCAAGCTGAAAGATCCCCTGTGATCACAAAAGTCTTGTCCAGCTAGTGAGGGTCGAATTCCACTATTTCGTACTGTGTAAGCCAAAGCAGGGGAGTCTAGGGCACAGAGTTTAAATTTAATCATTTAGTCTGACTTCCTGTATAACAAAGACCATAGAGTGACATGCACTGTATTAAATTGCCATTTAGCTAGGATATGTGCTTTTTTCATAACTATGGAGCTATACACCGATCTGCATTGACCAGTCCATTGACTCCTGCTGCTGTAGAGAAGTACAAATCATAATTAGGCCTTACAGTGCCAGCCGGAGCCTCAGGAGCAGACCGGGACTCAACCTGGAAGAGGGGAGCGGTGGTTGCTTGAATTGTGTTTATGTGTTTGAGAGAGACACAGTGAGAGTATTTATTATGTATTTTAAGTGAAACACAATGGTAGAATAAATGATACAACAGAGAACTACAAGCATATGTAAAGATGTTGTGTATATCAGGTACACAATACAACCTGGACTAGTCGATGTTCATTTATCTGAAACTCTTAGCTGTCAAAAATACTCTCTTGTCCTGCAGAATCTGTTAACAACATTAAAAATTCCTTTGATTATCTGAAACGTTAAATGCCCAAATGTACCCAATGTCCCCATGACAGCAGGTTAATTGGGGCTGTATTGCATATGTTATTAAAAAAAGGTACTACAAGCAGTTTTCAATAGTGCATATACTAGGGAAGTATGTTAAGATCAAATGATCATACACTACGAAAGAGGCCTTAATAAGTAAGTTCTGCAACATGCTACTCTCTGCAAAGTACCTAGTTCATTCGTGCTACCATGCTTGTCCTCCTTAAGAGTCTTTTCCATATAAGAGGATAAGAGTCTATTACAGCTACCAGCTTGGGGAGTCTTTTCTTCAGCTCAAGCACTAGAGGCTGATGCTTTCGGTGCAGAATGTCCTACCTTCTAAACCCATCTATGACCTAAATAGGCAGTTATATTTATTAACCATATCTCTGCTCTAAGAGAAACACAAAACTTTCAGATTCCTTACAAAAATGTTTAGGGAGGAAAGCAGAGGTTCACACGACAAAAGATATTTTTGCCTGAATCAAACCTACAGTA
Organism: Chelonoidis abingdonii; assembly: GCF_003597395.2. Lineage (NCBI taxonomy): Eukaryota > Metazoa > Chordata > Testudines > Testudinidae > Chelonoidis > Chelonoidis abingdonii. Next base: position 16,041,119 of record NC_133773.1, on the reverse strand, counting down.
GAGGATACGGAGGCAGGGGCTGAATTTAAAAACACATCTGGAGATTTTGAAACATACCAGGTGAGTTCTGCAAACCTCTGCTGAACCAATGGTCTATAAACATAGGTGGCAGGTTATGTACTTTTGTGGTGCTCGGGCACCAGGAATATTCAGGGCTAGGGGCCCTGCTCCACCAATATTTGGAGCTGGATCTCTCCCCCGACCCTGCCTGGATCGGGCCCCGGCCCCGGCTCCCCTACGCATCTCCCCCCTGCCGCGTCCCTGCCTGAAAGAAAGCGGCAAGTGCCTCTCCCGTGCCTGCTTTTGCTGCCGGTGTAGCACATTCCTATGCTGAGCAGCTCCCGGCAGAACTGCTGTCTGCTGCCCCAGGGTCCTAGCGCCCCCCCATTCCCTAATGGTAGGGCAAGCTGCCCTTACCTTGCCCTTCCGCCCTAGCCCTGAGCCTCTCCAACGCCCCAAACCCCTCAGCCCCAGCCCTCATCTCCCCGCATCCTAATCCTCTGCCCCAGCCTTGAGCCCCCTCCTGCATCATGAACCCGTCATCCTCAGCCCCAATCCTCATCCCTCTGCACCCTAATCCTCTGCCCCAGCCCTGAGTCCCCTCCTGCATCATGAACCCCTCATCCTCAGCCCCACAGCCCTCACCCCTGCACCCCTTCCTATCCCCAAAATCCATCCCAGAGCATGCACCCCTCACCCCCTCCTACACCCCCACCCCCAGCTCAGAGCCGGCACCCAAACTCCGTCCCAAAGCCTGCATCCCTAACCTCCTCCTGCACACTCACCCCCTGCCCCAGCCCGGAGCCTCCACTTAGCACCCAAACTCCATCCCAAAACCTGCACCCCTCCCGCACCCTAATCCCCAGCCCAGGACCTGCATCCCAGACCTCCTCCCCCCACCCAAACCCCCTCCCAGAGCCTTAGGCAGGTGGGGGTGGAGTTTGGGGGGGTGGAGTTGGGGGGATGGGTTCTGGGCACCACCAAAATTTCTACAAACTTGCCACCCATGTCTATAAATGAACAGGAAAATAGGCAGCTAGCTTTCCCAGCCACTGCAAGCTCCCACAGAAACCGTAAGAGTTCACAGTCCACAACTCAGTGCTGCGGAGGGACTGCTGCAGAGTGGTGATGGTGATCTGCACATGTTACTGCATGCATTCCTTACCTCGGGAGTTAGTCCTGGGCACGGTCATACAGCTTGAGCCATGCATTTCAGCATTACCACCACACTCTCTTCCACTGGGATTACCCCGGCTCCTTGACTCAGTATGAATGGGCAGTCACACAGTGGGGCGGCAGGGGTAAATCTATGCTGCAATAAAAATCCCACATCACTTGGGCTCAGACTGTGGGACTACAAAATTGCAGTGTAGACATTCAAGCTCAGGCCGGATCCCAGGCTTTGAGATCTCCCCCATCTTGCAGGGTCTCAGAGCCCATGCTTCAGTCCAAGCCCAAAAACACTTACATTGCAATTTAATAGCCCCACAGCCTGAGCCCACTGAGCCTGAGTCAGTGGGCCAGTCATGGCCATGCTGCGGGTCTTGTATTGCAGCCTACATGGAGCCTAGACTGGCCAAGGAATAAAGTAAAGCTCTTTCTGCAGCCTCATTTTGGGTCTGTGTAGGGGCAGCAGTTACAACGATCTCACTTTAGCCCTCATCCTGCAAAGAAATGAACTCATGGGGAACCTTACACTCCCAAGAGCCTCGGGGACTTAAGCAGGACTCGTACTCAGGCATAAGCACTCTTACCGGCAAGATCAGGTCGACGTTATTTGCAAATATAAATGCAATTAGTGAAATGTCCTCCCCTGGCCTGTTCACTGGGAGGGAGCATTTAATATCCAGGCCCCCAGTAAATATGAAATGTCCTGGAACCAGCACGGGCTTTAAATTACGCACATGGGTAAGTACTCTTCTTCCTCCTGGCCTTCCTCCTGCAGAGCATGTAACAGTCTTGTTTACTTTGCAGTGTTCCTTTAAATGTGCCTGACAAGACGTTAATAAACCCCTATAAAGCAGAGATTTCAGAAACTGCTCCACTCCTTTCTGCTCCTCTCTATACAGCTTCCCAGAGTTTGTGCGTCTGGCTGTTGTCGTCCTCGTCACCGTTGTGTTTGTTATTTCGGGGCAGTGCTTCCTGCCCAGGGATTCCTGCCAACACGAGCAGAATGTCATTAGGAGAGAAGGCTGCTGTGAACCACCACCATCGTAGGGAATTTATCACGGCGAGCGATGAGCATAATGGACTCCTTCACCAAATGACTTTGGATGCGCCAGAGTTTGGTAGGGGCTCTGAGAGCCAAACACAGTGATTAAACTGAATACCCGTGTAATAGGAGCAGGGGAAAGGGACATCATGTCAGTGCAAGCAGCCGTCTCTCAAAAGCGCCATATAGGAAGCAGAGGAATTCATTCCAAGAGTCCAAATTGCCAGACAGACGGGCAGAAAAATGGAGCTCCTGAGCTTTACTAATCCAGCAGCCTAGCAGGATAGGTTAATATTCAGGGAATTTGACTGGAAGGATAAGCATGGACAGAAAGAGGAGATTCATCAAAGAGGCCTTAGAATTATTTGTAATCCTCTTTGATCTTCCAAATTCTCTTCACTTCCCCCCTTCCTCACATCTGGATTAAGTTTCAATACATAATTGCCCTGGTTAAACACCTGGGGATAGATTTTCCTAAGAGCGCTGTTCCCAGTTAGGAACCTAACGAAGGGACAGATTTTCAAAAGTGTTTAGCACTGAGCAGCTCCCATTGAGAAAACAGGTATGATCAGTTTTTCAACAAAAAAATCTGGCCACTTATTTTGGTGGTGACTAAAGAGGAGCTGAAATCTTTTGAAAATCTGGCTTGGACAACAGACACTACTTGGAAATTATCCAGCTCTGGATGCATGGTGCACGTGCATAAACCCTCAGTGGAATGTAATAGGGACCATCACTCAAAGAACCTCTCTTTCCACATGCAAACAGGCTCTTGAATGTACAAAACTAGCAGATGTGTATCTAAGTGTACGTTTACACCTGCAAATCCCACATTTGTTAGGCAGCTACTTTGGTAAACTGGGATTTTCTTTGCCCAAAACTCAAATAAATTCATGAAATCACAAGTGCCCTTGATATAGTCACTATGCTAGTGTCTCGTGGACGTATTAGCAAAGTAGAGATGGATGGATACTGAAATTCAGATATCCATTGCAGCAGGGAGAACACCCACTGTGTGTTACATACTGCAAAGCATGCTGTCAGTGCTCAAGAATTACTACAAATAATATATATTTTTGTGCATATCTAAGAGGAAAAATGGGATCAAACTCAAACTGGTCCAAATGCACATCAACTGTATTCACTTACGCCAGCAGTGAATTTGGCCTACAGTGGGAAGCCGACATGGTGCAAGATTTCTACCCAAATTAGCATGTCATGGAGCACATTCACAAAACAGATTCCAAACACTCTCCCATTTTATATCAATATGGCACGTTCATGGAGCTGCTCTTTGCTTTAGACTCAAGTCCGTGCTGGAGGGTATAACACACAGTTCTGGGTTTCATTGGGCATGTGCCATTCGTAGGCGAGGGCAGAAGCACATTACTTCAGAATCTGGCTTCAGGTCAGAAGTTTTCTCTTGTGTTTCTGAATTCAACACCACCTTTAACCTTTGGCTCTTTCCTCCTCACCCCCATTCTCTAGATCGTTTCATTGTTCTCCAGGCCTGTGGGGAACTTTACTCCAAAACATGAAGGATTTCATTTGCTTTCACAGTTTGTAGCGGAGCTCAGATGATACAGGTCTCATGTGCCAGTTCCAACTTGCTGAAAAATTGCTTTTTCCACCTCCTAAAAGCTACATGAGCCACAGGCCTAGAGTGTTTGTAGCAGATAGAGCCATGAGGAGACGGAGAATGTAAAGGTTAAAAACAAAAAAAACCCACCGTTTTGCCCTTATTCCAAGTCCTTACTTGTTCCCTCACAAATGTTCTTGAATAGCTGTTGTCAACTCTGTGGTACAATGCCAACAGCCACCTGAACTACCCTCACCCTCAATGTACTTAAAGTGCTCTAGTGTCAATTTTTAGGCTCATTGGGCTCATCATTCCCATTGCAGGTCTCACACAGATGGAGCAGGGAAGTACATTTTACTTAACGGAGACTGGAAGTCAGAGTTCCTGGCTTCTAGTGCCAGTTCTAGTTTGGACTCACTGTGTGATCCTGGGCAAACCGTTTCACTCGAGCTGCCAAGATCCAGCCCGAGGCTGATGGGAGATTTACATGGTGTTGAAAGATGACTATGGAGTTGAAGGCAGATTGGGATTTTGCTTCCCTCCTCGCTTTGCCAGTGTTTATATCTCCTGTTTTGCTCTTCTCCTTTTTGTCTCTATCCCCGCTTTCATCTGGATGGCCCTGCCTCTGCCAGCGGTACAGTTACTTACAGCCAATGCACCCTTCTCCCTCATTCACGCCAACCATCAGGTCTTTCCATTCTGCCAGAAAATCGATAGGATGAGGAGCCAAGTTCTGATCAGAAGAGCACGTATTGAGCAGAGCAGCGCACTCTCCTCTGGCTAGGTGTATGCACCCCAGGAGTGACTGAGGACTGACAGCATGGGGGCCTTTCCTACAGCTAGGTAGGTCAGGGAACATGACATGTCATGTCCCCCCCCACCCCTTTTCTCCTTTGTCAAACAGTTGGTAGCATGGTCGCTGTTCTGTTCCATTTGCTTTTCCCATTTCAACATGTCAGCGCTCCGTGGCTTGAGCCTTCTCTCTTGCCTGTGCCATATCTTGCCTTCTTAACCTTGGTACCCTTTGCCCTTCTCTGTCCTCATCCTTCCTCAATGTCTCTTTTCCCCTTTTTGTCCACCCTCTCCAAGAATGGACCCCATTCTGTTGCATCTGCAGAGACGTCGCGTGGGAACTGACCAGTGGAGCCTGTTGCTGTGCCGACAGTCCAGCACTCACAGTATTGCCAAGGCTCTGATTTCAAATCACGACTCTGCTGACATTTGTGGGGAGGAGGGAGGGTTTAAAGCCTCAGCCTTCAGAGCCATGTGATGAGGGAAGAATTTCAGCTTTCGTCTTAAAATAAAAAGTTTCTAGCCCTCGTGATTGCAAAGAGAAAAGGGGAACCTTATGTGGGCTCAAAAAACAAAAGGCAAATTAAAAAAAACCCAACCTTTTTTTTAAACTACATGATTTTAATGCCAGTCTGATGATTTTGGAGGGCCTGATGCATAGCTTCTGAAAGGGTGGGATTGACAATAGTGGGCATGCTCTGGGAGGGGAAAGGAAAGTAGATAGTTGGGGAGTTAGCAGGAAATATCTAGAATGGAGCAGGATCAGGAAAAGTCCTACTTCCTTTCCTCTAAATACAAAGTTTGATGAAAATTATTTCTGCCTGAGCCTCCCGCTTTGCATTCTCAGAGAAAGGCTCCCAAGGCCAGTTCAGCCCTTTCCTGACTATACCATAATGTAGTGGTAACAGGAGCTGGGAAAGCCATTTAAAACCTCATCGATCTGTAGGGAAACGTTTATTTTATCCTTACATTTTTAAAGTGGAATCTGCAATGCCATTGTTGATGTCGGGAAGATAGATAGATAAACCTAAACACTAAGTCTTGAAAGATGCTGGCACAATCTAAAACAATTAATCTTCTTGAAGTGAATGTGCTCTAATGGCACATCATGGCACAGGCCATTCATCAAACCACATCTATCCATCATGCAGCACCAGACAAGGAGTTTGGCTGAGCTGCCACAATTGCTGGATGACAATGAGCCCCTGAAACTACATAAGGTAGCTATCTAGGTAATTATTTATGTTTGTCCTAAAAGAGGGGAGCTGAAATGTTTCACAAATACTATTGATTTCTTATGAAGACATCAAGAGGAGAATGTTATCTTATTTGTCTTGTCTCTTTTGATAAATAGGACAGAAGCTTATCTGCTCGTAGCTTGACAGTACACTCCTCTTTTTTAGCACGAAGATATAGGTTAGATGCATGGCAAAGCTTTTAAACTGCAAACAGGCAGTAATCATTATGCCAGCAACGAGGAGTCCTTTCCACCTTTGAAAGCAAGAGGGACTTCCATTGACTTCTGAGGACCCTTATTATTTTATTATCTGTTTGCACTACCACCTACAAGGGGCAAGACACTTTAGTGAAAGGTCTATGCTCTAAGGTGGTCATGGTCCAAAAAGACAGACGGATGGACCTGTGGACATAGACTAGGGGAAGGGGAACAACAAATAGGAAATGTTTATACAAGCCAACTAGATTAGTTATAGGCAGAAAGGAAGAAGTTGGTCTCTAAGAGGGATTTAAACAGGAGAGTTGGCCTAATTTTTCCAAAGAAATAATTAGCCATATGATTATATATCAGTAATATTTACCACCAATGACATAACTTAATAATTGCATAGCACTTATTAATCATAGAGTTCTAATCTCTATGAGCACTGCTGCATATTCTAATACGGCATAAGGGAAATAATAAGATCTTTCCAAGAAGTGAAGTGTGTGCGCACTTCCCACAGATATCAGTGGGAGCTGCACGCACATAAGCAAAGGTAGCGTTTGCCCCTTAGTATTGCATTCGTCATTATTACTACTGGGGCTGTGACAAGACCCCACTGCGATAGGCATTGTACAAATGAACCCCAGGGAGTTCACATTCTAAGATGGCTTACAGAATGCAACAAGTGGATAAACAGGCAAACGGAAGGAGCTCTGGTAACCATAAAATACCTTGTGTTCTACAGACTCCTGTAAAAGAAACCGCATTAAATACGTTGTAAACTGTATTGAGTTTTACTATTGGCTATATTATCCATCTATGAAACATTTTATGGAATAATTCCATTTTAAATGCCAGGAGGCATTTTCTTTTTTCAAAAGATGCTGTTGTAACCATGGCATTTGGTCTGTACATTTGGTCAACATATTTACTGACAATTTTCCAGAGGTGTTTAAATTCATGTTTAAGCATGCATGTTAAAATGTTCATACATCAAAAGATGCAAAGAGCACCTTCAAACTGAGTAATTCATTCCACCATTACATTGTGTTGGGTCTTTTAAGGGCCTGCATTGAAATGATCAAAGACTTCTCCTTGACCATAAACTGTGCTGAAAATATGTATTCTTCCCATAAAATACCACTGCATATAATACAAAAGAGCACAGTGTTGAGCTTGCTGTGTAGAGTATTTCATTATTAAAGGCACTACTTCAGAGGTATCCCTCACCACAACAAATGGAATCTCTTGTGAATTACCTTCAAAAGCTCTTTAATGTGATTTCTATACTGTGTGCCCCAAGGCGTTTCATGCAATATGGGGTGATCGGTCCCTCATTATGTTTATTATCTTTTTTCCTTGCTTCCCAAGATGGCGAAAGGAGGAATTTGGATGAAGCCGCGATGGGCTTTCTCTTCCAGTTGGGAAAGATATAGGGCTAGATCCTCAACTAGTGTAAATCAGCATAGCTCCCGTGAAGTCAATGAAGTTATGCAGCTATGGCAATTTATACCAGCTGAAGATCTAGCCCATAGTCTTAGTTCAAATGGCTTTAAGAAAACTTTGCTGTGTTACATTTCTTCAGTGCAGCATCTGAAAATCCACTAGCCATATCTCATCTTTGCTTGGTATTTTACAGTTGAATCTTGGGCTGGATAACCCAATGCATTTCTTCTGTTGGATAAGAGAATGTGACGTCTGAAAAATGTTTCAGTCGGTGGGGACAGAGTGTCAACAGAAGAAATCCCATTGTAGTTTCTAGCACGTGTCTGTGAAACATCTATTTTCCACAGGGTGTCCTGGTACTTATTTTCCTTTAGAATATATCCTATGGCATTTCTTTTTACACAGGAATAACCCATTATCAAAATAAGTTTCCTTACAAGTATTCCTAATGACTGGGTTCCATTTCAAATGAACCATCAAAGATCGGGAGATGGAAGTTTAAGTCGTTTTCTACATAACAAGGATTTTCGGTAAACAACAGTGAAAGATGAGCTCAAACCATAATCTCAGTGCACAACGCTCGCAAATTTGAGAATCTCTGATTTAAATTCCAACTTTCCAGCTCAGACCTCTGCCTATAAAAATCCAAACCATATTTCATTCCAGAACTTTCTTCTTTTAAAGCATTATCAAATAGAGGATAAAAGTTCCAGTCTTCCCTTTTCAAAGGGGGAGAATTTAATTTTGGAACTCATTAAAAAATAAAATTAATAAAAAGAGTGTCCTTTGTGAATTCCCTCAAATTTCCTATGGCTGGCATCCCATCCATAGATATCCCAGAAACTCACATTCAGCTTTCAGATTTTATTTTTTAAAATTTAATTTAAAAACGTAGATAAGGGCCCACCTTGAATCAGGAGGTAGAATTCTTTGTAGGTGAGCAGTTCTCACATACCTAGAGATAGTTCTCCATCTTTTCCTCTGGCCAGAAAATAGAATACCCAGATGCCATGGTGATGATTATTTGGTTTTTTAGCAGTGTTAGCAGCATCTGTCTGTTTGGCAGATTCCACAAGAAGCTTTAGAAGTTGCCTAGACTACAGACCCTGTAGAGCTAGCTCCTGAAGTATTTTCCTTTTTAGAGATTTTCAGTTTTAAATTTTGCAAAAACAAGGCAGATAATATGTATTTGTACATTCCACAAATAAACAGTCGTTCCCTGGCCTACCATGGGAATTAGTCTATTTGAATAAAAGTGAACTATAAGATAACAACCAAGTTAAGTAAACAAAATGTCACAAATGTGTTTGTGATTACATACAGAATAAACAAGAACAGGCCACAATAAAATTGTCGTCTAAACTGAATTTGTAACTATCAGATATAAAGGATACAATTAAACATGGATAATAAAATCATGCTTTGAACTTACTATTCCTCCAGAGATCTCAAAGTGTTTTCAGAGATAAGTATTATTAGCCCTATTTTATTTCTCCAGACCTCCCAGCCCACTAGACCACCTTATGGACCAGATTCTCAGCTGATGTGAATTGGAGTAATTCCATTGATTTTAACAGAGCTATGCCAATTCTTACCAGTTCAGAATCTGGACAGTTACCTTCCTGATACACAGTGAACATATCAGCTGATCATGTGTGTAACCAAGAGTTTGTAAAATGAGTGCTTCAAATAAAGGAAGATATCTTGACAATACTTAATACAAGAATTAAAGATTTAAAAATTAGGTGGCTTTTAGGTTCCTGATAATTAACAAGGTGTCCCTTGTTTTCAAAAGGGTGTTTCCTTCTTTATATCTATTGGTCTGTTCTGGCAAGCTGCACTCCTTTACATTTCTGGAATTCATTTATCTAAATGAAGTATATTTTTGAATTTGTTATCTCTGTGTTTATGATGGTCAGCATACAAAGTAAAAAAAAATACTAAAAAATATTAAATAATTCCATTATATAAAATCAACGGCACACCTTTCCGTTCTCCTTACACCATCCAAAAACATATAGCGGAAATAGAAGAGGGCCACTGATAGTTAACAAAAGAAACTGAAAAAAATCCCAATCCTCAGGAGAAGAGAGAAATAAGAGGTGATATTGATAGAGATTTTTGAACTAATCAATGAGAAGGTAAACTGAGAACTCCTATTTATCTTTTCTACATATATTAGAACAAGAGACCATCCAATGAAAGTGAAAAGGCCACAAATTTGAACCTGATGAAAGAAAACAATTTTTTACTCAGTACTAGTTAGTTATCCTGTGGAATTCATTGCTCATCAACATTTCAATTTTTTGAAAACTTTTAACTATCTTATAAGCTGGTCAGACGGAAAAACAGAAAGAAATGTGATTTTTTTTCATCTAAATATAGAAAATTCAAACATTTTCAGCCAGCTTTCATAGACAGTGAAAACATCTTCAGACAGTTACATTAGTCAGGATAAAACGTGTATCCGGGATATAAAAGTTTCCCCCTATGTCAAGGTATAAGTTTTAATTAGCTAATGAGGATAGAGATAAATTCCCCCATAAGCAGGTGATTATTCCACAACTGTCCTAACACAGGATTTTTTGCCCCTATTTCTGAAGCATCTGGTGCTGGTCACTGTCAAAGGCAGGACATGGTCAGGATGAGCTACTCATCCGATCAGTGAGGCAATTCCCAAGAAAGAAGAAAACATGGACAAACAAGGGGTTAACTCAGACCTCGGGCATATAGAAATTATTAATAACCTGTTGGTTGGATTAGCGTGATCACTATTAGGCCCTACCTTGGCTGAGATCCACAGCCATCAGCTAGATCTGTTGCAAACTGCTAAGTCTAGTAGAAGGGGAAGGCTAAGTCTTTAACTGAAACAAGATTTCCTGATGCTAGCAATGGTGGAACTGTCCATATGCCAATCCTGACATGAGTGGAGTTCGCCTTGTATCTTATGGATGCTCAGGGAGGAAATGATAGGTTGCCAGATTTTGTAGAATTTTTCCAGTTTCCATTGCTAGAAAGAGTGGGTTAGGTTTCTAGCACACACTTTTCATTTTAATAGGCAGCAGATTTAAAACAAACAAAAGGAAGTACTTCTTCACACAACACACAGTCAACCTGTGGAACTCATTGCCAAGAGATATTGTGAAGGCCAAAACTATAACCAGAGTCAAAAAAGAATTTGATAAGTTCATGGAGGATAGGTCCACCAGTGGCTATTAGCCAAGATGGTCAGGGATGCAACCACATGCTCTGGGTGTGCCTAAGCCTCTGCCTGCCAGATGCTGGAACTGGACAACAAGGGATGGATCGCTTGATGATTGCCCTGCCCTGTACATTTCCTTCAAAGCATCTAACATTGTCCAATGTTGGAAGACAAGATTCTGGGGTAGATGGACCACTGATCTGACCCACTGTGGCCATTCTTCTGTTATGTGTTTTGGTTCTTAAGCGCACCAGGCCATATCTTGCTTTTGTTTTGTACACAGAGTTTCCTCAACAATGACTGGCAGTACACTACACTACACTACACACACACACGGAAGGCTATGGATCTTATACAATGTTATTTGCCGGAACAGGGCAATTTACACTCTTAATCTTTGTTGACCATTACATGTTTTTCTTGAACTATTTATGGAACATAAAGCCAAACAATTTGGTATCATATAAAAGTAATCTTAGGGTTCACTTCAAAGTGTGTGAAGGTTTGCGTCTATTCTTCCTTTATCACAATTATCAGCCTCATTCCTACTAATTTCATTATTTTCCCAGGCTGAAACCAAATATATCACATTTCCCCTAAGGTCATTTTCTCCCAAAGGTTTAAGCAACTGAATATAGTGATTGCTAATGAAAGTATCATCTGAACCCTTAACTGTGGTTCTGTGGTGATAACATAGTGCTGCAATAAATATTGGCAGCTTTCCTGCATTCCTTCCATCCTGAACCTAATGGACAGTCAGTCTGCAAAATTTTCCAAGAGACCCTAAGTGGGCCATTCCCTAGGGCATCCCTGAACAGAGTCTCAGACAAGTCAACCCACCTCCCAGGGATCACCCCTGCTTTGCCATGAAAATCCAGCCTAGCTAATAGGAGCACAAGATGTCAAATGCCAGTGCACGTCTGTGATTTACAATATGTCTAATGAGCAAATCCAATGAAGAGGTTTGTTGTCTACCATAAAACCAGATGGATGTAAGCAGTGATTAGAAGCAATTAACTCCATGCAGTACTAAATAACTTTCTGTCATTAACGTACATTTTTCTCCACCCCATTAAAGGTACGGAAGCGAGCATAAGGTAAGGAACGCTCTATTTCAGATATGCATATACTTTGGTGAAGAAAAACCACAAGTATGCAGTAAAAACAAAATACATATTAATACAGATATAGCAGGCCTATCGGGTACTTGGAAGCCCTCTTTGCAAATAGATTCTCATTTTCCAAAGGCAATACTTCTCTGGCTCATCCTGACACTACCATTATGCAAACACCAACAATGGTTCCCTGACACTGGATTGTGAATAAATCCAGCAGCAAGAGAGTAGCTGATTATATTCCCCTTTCCACACTGGAGTTTTGCTAATCAGCGGTGACGGGAAAGACAGCTAAGGAGGTATTCAGAATAGAGTTATGGTTGTTAATAAACTGACTGACCATGGGAGGCCAGTATTTTAGACATTATCTCCAAAAGGGTAAGATACATGATCCACTGAAACAGGAACCTCAACTGTTTATTGCTATGACACTTTTAATCTTTTATCTTAATGTAAAGGTTCTGATCTAGGGTATGTCTACACTGCAAATGAAGGTGTGTCTGCAGCCTGGCTAGATCAGGTTGAGAAGACTCAGCAGAACGGACCCCAGAGGAACCCGAGTCTGTACCCAGAGTCCCCGGATGGTTGGTATGGGGGTGGCTACCCCATGCCAAAGCTTGCACCTTGCCATCCTGAGTAGCGCTGTTACCCATGCCAGCTAAAATAAAGCTGGCACAGGAATGCCTCCCATGCTGCAATCATGAAGTGTAGACATACCCTGAGTGTGTCTGTGGCCTCCTCAGTGGTTGGGCCACATGGAAAAGCCATCTGATACTCCTCAGAGCAAACACAGTGGGTCAGTTAGTTCAACTACTAGAGGGCTGTTTTGGAGCTGACAATCCTGGGTTTGAACCCTGCTCATGACCAGACTACAGGTTGCTACATTAATAACCCTCGTCATTGCAAAACATACTGCAATTGTTGACAGTTTGAAAGAGTCCTGCATGAGCAGAGCCGGTGCAAGGATGTTTCACGCCCTAGGCGAAACTTCTACCTTGTGCCCTCCCCCCCAGCGCCCCCGGCCCTGAGATCCCCCGGCAGCTCCCTCCCTCCGCCCTGAGGCTCCCTCCTTGCGGCAACTCCCCACCCCATACCCGCCGCCCTGAGGCACCCCCCTGGCCCCAGCTCACCCCTGCTCCGTGCACGAGCACAAGCAGCCCGACGCTGCTTCACTTCTCCTGCCTCCCAGGCATGCGCCACAAGCCTGGGAGGTGGAGGAAGTGAAGCAGCCACGGCATGCTCGGGGAGGAGGCGGGGCAAGGGTGAGCTGGGCCGGGGAGTTCTCCTGCGTGCCATTCCCCCACTCTTACTTGCTGCAGGCAGCCCTCCCCGCACTTCCCAGCTCCTTCCGCCTAAATGCCAGTGGCGACCGGTGCAGCCAGAGATCCAGCCACCGCGGTCGCTGCTGAAGAAAATGGTGCCCCCCAAATCCTAGCGCCCTAGGCGACCGCTTAGGTTGCCTAAATGGTTGCACCAGCCCTGTGCATGAGGTTGCTTGTGTAATGAATTGTTGGAGTAACACTGTCCGGCTGCTGTCCCCTGGGTGCCCTCATGAAGAGTAAATGTGTATCTCAGAGACAAAAGGCTGTCCCAAAGAGCAACAGGTTAAATGAATAAAACACTGCATTTCTTTGAAGCTTGACAGAGGTTGACTACGGCTCTTAAAACAAATTTCTTCCCGACACGAGGGACGACAGAAACCCAGAGGAAATTATGGCTGAGATTTTATCTGCATTCAGCAAATTTCTATGCTTATCTTCTATTCAGCATTGCCTGGGCTACTCCACTATGGGAATATAGGAATTGCCATACAGGATCAGAATAATGGTCAACATAGTCCAGTGATCCAGACAGTGGTCAGTACCAGATGGTTTGGAGGAAGTTGCAAGAAACCCCATAATGGCCAATTATAGACTAACCAGCCCATAGGAGAAGTTTCTTTCTATCCATTCCTAACCACTAATTTTTGAGTGTGATTTTCAAAAGCACTCAGTGATGGCATAACTCTGCTTTCACTGAAGCATATTAATACTAGCAGCAATGTTTTGTATGGACATAGTGCTTTTTATTCATAATTGTCAATGCACTTTGAAAAGACAGATTCCCCCCCGCCCTTTTTCAAGAACTTTGGTGCAAAGACAAAAGGTTTCAGACCCCATGTGCTTAATGTTACAATGCATAATCCATATTTAGGCTCCTAAATCAGTTTGGCCTGATCTTCAAAAGTGTAAGGCTGTACAATTTTCCATATAAAACCAGGCCTTTTTGGTCCACGGCATATAGTGTCCTCCCTCCCGCAGTGGCTGATAGCATAACAACCCCATGATGACACATCTCACTAATCACGTAATGCTGCTCTAGGGATGGTCAAGGGATTCCTTCAGGAGTCAAGCAAGCAGTCAATTTGGTATCAGGAGAGATGGCAACACACCCTTACCAAAAGGCAACGAAGTCCAAAGAAGTGCGTTATTTTGATAGACCTCAAACGCTGGTCTCATGCAGGGTGGTGGAGTCAGACAGAGAATTAAGGAAAAAAAAAATGTGAATTTCCTTTTGGTAAAAAGGCTCGTTTTGTGAAACTGTTAAAAAATGCAACTTTTATCCCACTGCCCATAACAAAGAAGAAGGGAAACTTCCGAAAGATCTCTCTGTGCTCATTTAAGCAATTGAGTGAACTGCAGCACAGAATGAAACACTGCAACTTAAAATACTTTTTCCCCATTATGGTGGAGCATTAATGCAGTATTGCATTTATAAAGGAGGAATCCACGGTCTGACTGCAAAAGAGAAAGGTGATTTGGTTCCTGCACACAGCCTTTGCCTACCCCAGCAAAGATAACTTCTCTGGCTACCATGGGAGCTCAGATATTTGTTTGTTTTTTAAAGAGAGCTTTGCTTGCTCCGTGGATTTTTTGCAAACTCCCACAATTCTCTGGATCTTCCTTCACTGGCTTTTCTCCCTTTGAATATAAGGACACCAAAGAGAGACGAGAGCAGTGCAAGGGGAGAGCGGGGAAGGAGGGAAAGTTGCTGTGTGGTGGTTTGTAATGAGCAAGATGTTAACTAATTCTACTTTTAATCTTTCCTTTTACTGCGAAGTGAGCCATTCAGGCATCACATCTTCTGAATTTTCCTTGCCTCTTTCAGGGAAGCATATTGGGGCAGAGCTCGCCAGCTGTCTGCTGCCTTTGCCTTCTGCTACCATTATCCCGAGGCACCACCCCACCTTCTGGCCCTCCAGCTTGTGGTGGGGGGAACGATGGGAGGGGGAACTAGCTCATTCTTACACGCATATCACACGGGGGGGGGGGAATGCAGTAAATTCAGATAAATATTCATACAGATAGAACAAACACATGACAGAAGTAGGCAGACAGATCTGTTTTGTCCATAGAACATGTGGATTTGCATAGATCTATACACACACACACACACACGGAGAGAATGTAATATTACAATTGAAGTGCAAACTCTAGCTTACCTTGCAAGCTTAATAAATTCTTTGCCATTAAACGCTCCATTCAGAAATATAGACTTGCTTTCCCCAAGTCTCTGTAGGATTTTGAAATGCAAAAGCTCAGCCAAATCAGATGAGTCAGGTTTGGAATGACTGCAGTTTCACGGCTTGTAGGCTCCAAGTACTTACAGTAACGTGGAAATCAAAACCCTAGTGCCTTGTACTGTATGTGGGTAGGTGTAGCTGTTTGCAAAATACCCAGTATATAGAATGTGTGTGTGTCAACATCAATGCATGTGCAGATGGATTCAAAGGATGCGGAGCATGAATATGATATTTATTTCTCTTGTATGCAAATATAAAAGGAGAAACGACATTCAGTTAGATGTCAAAAAAGAATTAACAATTATAGGAACATTTCTATTTAATTTGATTTCTCCTCAAATATGTTTCTCCTGTTTGGAGGTTAAAACTTTTTGCAGTGGCAGCTTTTTATGGAACTGGTTATATGCTGCTTTTTGTCTCAAGTTACCTTTTCTGTAACCCCTTACTAGCCAGGAGGAAATACTGGCTAGTTTCTCATTGTCAACAGCACTGGCACTATTTGCATATGTGCATTAAAAGGAGAGTTTTCTTCTTAAAGGGCACTCAAAAATACAACATTGAAGCACCATGTAAAAAATTGAGCTTCTTGCAAGACCAGAACTCCAGGATGCTAAATGTACAATTCCCAGCTTTCAATATGCTATTTTTGTGGCTTCCCCTAATTTCATTGGCTCATCTCCTTACTTTTGCCAATTCTGAGTCATGGGCTAAATTCCCTGCTCGTGTAAAATGCATGCCACTCCATTGCCTTTGCCCATTTGTACCAACAGAAAAATTGGCCTTTTGAATTTAGATGCTGCTGGTATTCACACAGCCTTCTATGTAGATTCTTCTTGGCCAACAGAGCTGTTTTCTCCCAACTTTGAGCAGGGGGTTGGACTAGATGACCTCCTGAGGTCCCTTCCAACCCTGATATTCTATGATTCACTGTCTTAGGTCTAAGTCTTGCAAGGTTCTTGAGCAGTCCAGCCCTGAATCAGGCCAGAGTGCCCTTAAACAGTCACCAGGTTTCCCATAATACACAGTCCAAATCTAATCCAAAATTCTTTGTGAAAAATATCATCAATGCAGTCAGGTGTGGTAAACACATTCACTGGAAATCAGCAATGGGATCTGGATGAGGAGAGGGGCTAGACTGTGATATGAATGAAAAACTGAGGTTAAAATCAGAGAAGACCCCCCAAAATGTAGTATCCCTACTCTGAATCCCTTCCCATTTGAAACTAGAGGAGGGTGGGGAGAAGATTTGGCTTTGAACCCCTAAAGAGATGCAACAGTGACAATGTTTCCAGACCAATGCTATATGAACAACCTGGGTGGTTTTCTATACAGTGTCTGGCTCATTTGACCCCTCACTTGCCAGAGCAGGGCCAAGTGTCTCAGCCAGCATTCACAGTGGCAGAATTAAGAAGGTCACTATTAAGTCTGCCTGTGATAATGGCATTACAGCAGGGGTCGGCAACCTTTCAGAAGTGGTGTGCCGAGTCTTCATTTATTCACTCTGATTTAAGGTTTCGCGTGCCAGGAATACATTTTAACGTTTTTAGAAGATTTCTTTCTATAAGTCTATAATATATAACTAAACTATTGTACGTAAAGTAAATAAGGTTTTTAAAATATTTAAGAAGCTTCATTTAAAATTAAATTAAAACGCAGAGCCCTCCAGACCGGTGGCCAGGTCCCAGGCAGTATGAGTGCCACTGAAAACCATAGGTTGCCTACCCTTGCATTACAGCTTGCCAAAAAACATGACCTGCTAGAAGATACTCAAAAGTTTTTTCAGGCAAATTTGTCAGCAATTTTGGATGATCTGGATAAGCTCTGAGCTGAGTATAGAAAGGTGTCTACTAATCAGCAAGCATGTGCCTGAGGCGGCAAGCCACAGGGGGCGGTGTGCTGCTCTCTGTGAGGGCGGCAGTCAGACAGCCTTCGGCAGCTTGCTTGTGGGCGGTCTGCCACTCCCGCGGCTTCAGTGGCAATTCGGCGGCGGGTACACACTTGGGGCGGCAAAAAACAGAGCCGTCCCTGCTACTAATATACTCTCATCATAACCCTCAGCTACTTCTCTGTGCGAAAAAGGTTCTAAGGAGTTAGACCAGATTCAGGAATTGGGAGTCAGTTGTGGTATTGTGATGCTGAATGCATGGTTCACCGGGATGACAAATGAAACAAGCCAAATAGCAAAATCTGACCCTGGATGGACCCAATCCATTGAAACAAAGGGGTGTCCATGGAATGCTACCAAGGCAAAGGTATTTCACAAACCATGTACACAACAGAGTTTTTAGGAGGTCCTTCTATAGTAAGAGATCCAACATCCTTGGTAAAAACTCATCGCATCCTTTGGCAGTTGCCATCATCTCTTGGGGTGGTCTCCCAAGGGACCTCAGCTTCTCCTGACTGACCCTCCTTAGTTTGCTCTCAGTCAAGTCAGTTCTTGGACCCTCACCTTCAGTTCAGCCTGAGAAGTGAAGGGTTGACAGGTTTGCCATCTCTTTCAGCCTCCTGGCTGTTTTCTTTGGGGCACCCCGGTGCAGGCTGTTGTCGCCTTGCTATTCAAGGCCTTTCTGCCTCCCTTTCCTTCTCTGCACTCTCCCCTTTAGAGCAGACCATGTTTCCTTTTTTGGTTGCAGCTGTGGGTGCCTCCTGGCTCCACCCAGAGCCCAAGCCCCCACTCCACCCCTTCCCCCAAGGCCCCACCCTCNGCCAGCGAAGCATGTAATATTATTTATATTGCAGCAGTGCCTCGCAGCTCCAGTTGTGGACCAGGACCCTCGCCTGCTAGGCACATTACAAACACAGCCAGTAAGACAACCCCTACCCCAAGGCCCCACCCTCTCTCCGCCTCTTCCCACCCCACTCTGCCCCCTCCCCCCAGTGCCTCCCATCCGCCATCGAACAGTTGATTGGCAGGAGCCATCAAACAGTTGATCGGTAGGTGGGTGCTGAGAACCTACTATTTTTTTTCCAATGCCTGCCTCCATGACTGGCAGCTGCATCGGGCTGTGATCAAGCTGCTTTCTTGTAAAAAGGAGACACTCTCCTCTCCCTGCTGTCTTTGTTCTGTTGCGTGTTTATAGACCCTCTGACAGCAAGTTCTGTTTCTATAGTATATTCTTGGCATCCGAATACTTTAAAAAGTCCAAATTCCAGCTGCTGGACTGGCTCACTGCAATCACACCCAATACAGATAACAACTTAGTCTCAAGAACAAATCATACTAACCATGATGAAAGTCTGGGAGAACGTTACAGATTCTAGGAAGCCAGACTAACCTTCAGTAAAGGAATATTCTCTACCAAACATCTTATTTTTGAGCGACAAAGATAAGCGCAGCAAAGAGGCAACAAAACTCAGAAGAAGTCAAAAGAGCCCAGGTGGGGATGTAAATTCTGAAGCTGCGGCCAGAAGGACCGTCTGGAAAGGATAAGCATGAAGAAGGTGCTTGGTTCCAAGAAAACAAAGGAGAGTTGGTGGAGCTGGAAGTTACGAGAGTCAAACAAAGTGAGAGAGGATCTACTTTACACAAGCAACATAACGACGGTAATAAACCAGTAAGATCTTGCCACCACAGACAGAAATCAATGCAATCAAATGCCATACAGGCAAAAAGAAGGGAGAACTATGTGGATAAAATGAGGAGGGATATGTAATGCAGCCTATCATTCCAACTAATCTATGCACTGCAGATAACAGATGCAATAACTAACACACAGGAAGGTGTGAACAAAATCTAGGTGATTCAGCTCCGTAACACCGGCTTCTGCCACTTGAGCTAAAGAAAATCTCTCCTAGCTGGTGGCAGTAGTAGTGTGCCCCTTATGCTGTCTGTGGGCCAGCCACTAGAGACATCGCACACAGAGAAAACTGGCATGTTATACTGTCCAACTAGCCACTGGCTTTCAGGGTCTTCCTGGAATTAGAGAAAAAGAATAAGGCATGAGGATATTGAAACTATCTGAAATAAATCATTGCATAGGTCAGTCCTGGGAACTATTCCAGAATTCTGTTTTTAGTCATGTGAGCCCATGTATTGGAAATGGATACTAATGAGAATGTTAATTGTTTCCATTGAAGCTGTGGTAACTCTGCAAACTGCAGCCAGAAGTTCCAAATTTCTCACCTTATTCAAAAAGACAAAGACGTACCATTTTCCCTTGTGGTTGAAATTACATTGGTGGGAAGCCTGAGTCACAGCCTTGAGGTACATCCTGCTTTTTTGCATTTTTAACCACTAGCCACCCAGAGACCCATTTGATGGTCCCTGTTCTTCAGAATGAGGAAGGAAGTAGCTAGGAATTAGCTAGGCTCCCATTCAGATTCCGTCCATTCGAGCTATTACTGGTACCAAAAACAAACCAACCCACAAACCCAAAGGCTGCTGACTATCGTACAGCATGAGCAGCTCCTTCCAGGGACTGAACGCTTGTCCTCCACAACACTCCCAAATGCTGTTTCTTTGCGGCTGACTTGTCCATTGGTAAGAACAACTCAGTGTTTTCACCGAGATGGTCATAACCCTGCTTGTTACTTTGGAAACCGGAGTTCAGATCTCCACTTATCTGACTAACACATTAGGGATTGAACCAGGCGACCTCCAGAGGTAGAAGTACGAGCTGCTACAGCTTGAGCTAAAAAGCTAGCCCTCCAGAGCTGGGGACTGAAAATTCATATCCTCCGTGGATCAGCACCGAGGAGCACACGTAACACTCACTCCCCAGTGGGTTGCATCAGCATCTCCTGTTCAGCCAATATAAAACCATCAGAGCAGCAGTGTCCATTCCTCATGGTTTATATGGTCTGGCACATTGGAATAACCATTCAATGCAAACTGAATAGTGGGTTTGCATGTTCTGGGTGCCCTTGAATAGGCAGAATAAATTGTAAGAAATTTGAAATGTTATTTACATTGTTTAGATCGTTAAATATACATTACCTGTCAACTTAAAATACAGTATCACAAATGAACTCTATGAACACTAACCAGTTGCTGCCTTCATGCATGATAGCAGAAAAAATACCACAGCTCAGAATCTCCATGTATTTACTGCTTCACCCCTTAACACAAGACTATCTTTGTTCCACGGAATTCTTAAAGTAACAGGCAATGAAGAACCTTTTAAAAGAGGAATCACATTTTATGTGTACATAAAACTCGAGTTCTGGAATACAGCTCAGATACTGAATGCCATAAAACCCAGGGAAGGGTAAATACCGACCGCCTAAATCAAAGTGTGTCTGAGAGACGGAGGATGAAGGGGAGGATACGTGTGTTTGCAACGGGAAGAAGATCCTGTAAGTAGCAACACCAACTTGCTGGAAAACTTCAGGTCTGAATCATGGAATTCAAACCCATACAGAATCTTCTCAAAAACACTAGGACTATGAAAGGCTATATATAAACTTTGAATAAAAGCACTGGCCCGGGTCTTCATGCATGGCTGAACAGTGCTTCACAGAGCTAAGCATGGAGGAATAAACCTTTCTGATACTGACACCATCTGGGCACCAGGCTGGTCCCGGGTATATGTTAAAGCAATCTAAAGACTGCTCTAATATACACCAGCTGCAAAAGCCCAATTAAAGTTCCTGGGGCATAGATGAATACCCCTTGACAAAACTCATCTCAAATATCCCTTCACACCCAGAAGGAATCCTCCAGCGGCTGGCCACTCCAGCCTGAGGACTGCTTTGTGCTGGCACAGCAATGCAAAGCAACTCAACATGCCACAGACATAGCAATCAGCTGTGAACCTAATATTTGCATTCGAATTCCGTGCTTATAGTAACACATCTGTGACTATTTATGCACAGACATTACTGTTGCCAACTGAATTGAACACGTGGCACTGTGGATAGGACCTAGTATTTTCTGCTATAAGGACCTGATCCTAAGGCCACTGAAGTCAATGGAAAGCCTTCTATTAGCTTCAATGGGCTTTGAATCAGGCACTCAAATGTGCAAGTTGTCTGTCACTTGAGCTGAGGGGAAATCTCAGTTACATGTAGTAGCATCAAGCTTTCTAGTAACTAAAGAGCAACATAATCACGTGTGTGAGCATTCCATCCAGGAGAGGACAGCTGTACATCCAGACAAACAGCCAGTACATTACGGGTTGGAGTGGCCTGAGGGCCATATCTGGGTATGGAAATTGTATGGTGGGCCACGAATGCTCACAAAATTGGGGGTTGGGGTGCAGGAAGGGATGAGGACTCTGGTTGAGGCTAGAAATTAGGAGTTCAGGGTGCAGGAGGGGGCCCTAGGCTGGGGCACGGGGTTGGGAGGGAAGGCTCCGGCTGGAGGTGCGGGCTCTGGGAATGAGGGATTTGGGGTGCAGGAGGGTGCTCCAGGCTGGGACGGGTATCAGGGCTGGGGCAGAGGTTTGGGGCACAGGGCGGGGGTGAGGATGGGGCCATAAATGAGGAGTTCAGGGTTTGGGAAGGGGCGAAGGGCTAGGACAGGGAATTGGGGCATGGGAGAGTGTCAGGGGTACAGGCTCCAGGAAGCACTTACCTCAAGCAGCTCCTGGAAACAGCGGCATGTCTCCTCTCTGGTTCCTATGCAGAGGTGCGGCCAGGCAGCTCTGCGCGCTTCCCCATCCGCAGGCACCACCCCTGCAACTCTCATTAGCCAGTTCTAGACCAATGGGAACTGTGGGGGTGGTGCTTGGGGCAGGGGCAGCGCGTGGAGATCCCTGACTGCCTCTAAATATAGGAGCCAGAGGGGTACATGCTGCTGCTTCCGGAAGCCTCGACACGCACGTGCGGAGCGGCCTCCAACCCCACTCCCTGACTGGAGCACGGGAGCAAGGCAAGCCCCAGACCCCACTTCCCAGCGGGAGCTCGAGGGCTGGATTAAACTGGCTGGAGAGCTGGATGTGGCCCACAGGCCATAGTTTACCCACCCCTGGTCTAGACTCTTCTAAAGACAGAAGTAGAACAAATGCTGCTGCAGTGCACGTTGGGAACTCTGACTGTTAACAGGTATGGTGAATGACTAAAAGGGACAAGGGAAAAGAGATGATAACGCACTGGTGTTTACACTCCTCCAAATACTGAGTAACAACTACATTGCACGAACCTCTTGTTGGGAGATCCCTGTACGGATACAAGATTTATATTGGCAGATGCAGATATCCGCGGATATAAATCGAATGTCCGTGGAGCTGCAGGGCTCTACCGGGAATCGCAGTGATGAAAGCAGCAGCATGTTGAGCCACCGCTCGCAGAAGCCAGTGCCCTGCACTGGCAGCTCCTGTGGCACGACTGTACCACCTCCAGCCATGCCCACTGGGGCCGGCACCAGGTGCACTGCAGTCCCTCCCACACAGCAGTGAGCATCTCCAAGCGGCTCACGTGCTCCCGGACAGCACACACTAGTGCAACCAGGGACAGCTGCTAGTGGGACTGGTGCCTGCCCCAGTGGGTGGGGCTGGGGGGGTGGAGCTAAGAGTGGTACAGCCATGCTGGAGGAGCTGCCAGCGTCAGGCGCTGGATCCTGCAAGCAGCAGCCCAACATGCTGCTGCTTTTGCCACTGCAGTTCCCACTAGAGCCCTGCAACTCCGCAGATATATGGTCTATATCTGTGGCTGTAAATCTTGTATCCACGCAGGGCTTTGCTTACTGGCAATTCTAAATCTTGTCATATATGACTCAGTATAGTTTTACATACATCAGAAATAATCAACACAGGCACTCACTGTCTTCTATGGGCCAGATTTTATCCCCTTTACTCATGTTAAGTGATACCTTACTCTGTGGGGAGCCCCGTTAAAAGGAATCTGCAGAGTCAACTACTCACTGTGAAAAAAGGTAACAGAATTTGACCCTATGGGAGAAGAAAGCTGAAATAATGAAATTTTCTATCATCATTTGTATTATGGTAGCACCTAGGATTCTATCATGAACCAAGACCCCATTGTGCCAGGTGCTGTACAAAACACAGAATAAAAAAGACAATCCTGGTTTTCAGAAATTCAAGGCAATGGTAACACTCAACCTAGCTATGGGGAAGGAATACCAAGGAGGGCATGAACTCGCTGTACAGAACGTGACCAATCAAAAGAGTGAGTAAAGTGCTAATGTCTCTTGGAGAGCCAAGGATATGTTAGGAACAATCTATCAGCATTGAGATTTACTGGTGCCATGAACTAGAACTGCACCACCAGCTACATCTGCAGCTGATCATTTAGCAGAAAACACACAGTCATAATAGATGCAAAAGACTACAGAACTGAAATGGAAATACACGAGCAAAGCATCCCCATACAGGCATCCTCATTAGAAATTGGATTATAATGTCGTCTTTGGAATAATTGAGAGTGATGACTGTCTGCAACTTTTGAATTCATTGATATGAATCGGAAATTAAAAGATTTCAGGAAAAAGGTTTAAATGATTCCACTAGCAGGCGTGCGTGGTGATGCTAATTATGCTGCTCTCTAACTGGCAGACCGCAAAGCCCTGCTCTTTTAGTGGGAAATTGCTATTTGATTTAGAAATCAGCTCTGAAAGGGATTGTGTAATTGCAAACAAGTTGTGCAGAATAAATAAAGCCATTATTGTAACGAGGACATTTCTTACTGAGGATATTTTAAAAAGACAAATTACAGACTATTACTTCATGCCAGACCAATATCGTGTATCTGTCATCTGCTTTTAGATTCTGAGCTAGTTCACATTCTCCTTGACCTGTTTTACACACAATACTGTGTGGACACCAGGCTTTCCCTGAAACTGTAATGACATTAACTGATAACTGACACATAATTGTGTGCAACTGAATATGAACATTTATTCTTTGTGCTCCACGGCTGCTCTGGTTACTTTGGAGATGCAGGGTCAAATTCTCTGCTGGCGTAAATGGACGAAACTCCACTAAAGTCAATGGCGCTATACCCTTTTACATCAGCAGACAACTTGTACATACTTGTGTACAACACATTTTGAAAGTTGCTGGCCATGCTTTTACTATTTCACATTTAAAATACTTCAGGTATAAACCACTCAGGTTTTCTAGACTTGAATATGAGTGTTGCGTAGATAGCAGAATTTTCACTCAGCGCTTACCTATTTCCACACCTTTCTTTAGCTACGTATCTTTTTAACCATCTGTTTCTTTCTGGCTACCAGTGACAAGAAGAGAAATGACTTTATCTGCACTAGTATGTATTTTGATATCTGAATTTGACCACAGTATTTATTTCTGAATTGTTCAAATACCGATTATACGAGTCACACTCACTGAGCCATATTCAGAACCACATCAGCTGTTTACACGCAATTCTCATCCTATTTACACAGCCTCGTCACCTGGACAAGTTTCTTTATTTGTACTATCATGGTGCCTCAGAGTCATCAACAAGGACCCCATCATGCTAGGAACTGTATAAATAAAACGAAAAGTTGGCCCCTGCCCCAAAGAGCTTACAATAGAAACATGAGACAAGAGACAGATGGCTACAGATAGACCAATGGGGGAGTGGAGAAGACAGTGAGACAATACTGGGGAGCATGATAAGCCATGGTATCAGTGCACCAGAACCCAAACTGTTCTCGAGTTCTTTGTAAGCGTCGTAGCAAAGAAGAGTTTTAAGCAGGAATTTCACAGAGAATAATGAGGTAGCGTTGTGCATGTTATGGGGAGCTCCTCATGAAGAATAATACGGGGAAAAGTATGAAGGTGCTTGTTTGAAAATGTAAACAAGTGGACAATGGAGGCTGGCATCAGAGGCCAATCCTAAATTAATACAATACTGTCACTATAAGTGGCAAAAAGCTAGGCAAAGGAAGACTCATCTAGCTCCCAGGATGACTTGGGTAAAAGCTGGAAAAGGACTGGAGTCTAGAAAGCAACAGCAATCCACAGATTGGGGGCGGGGGAGGGAACAACTCTGAATTCTTCAGATTTTTGTTTTTTCCCCTTGTGAGTATTACTGAATATCATCAGATTGAAATTCCACAGGACACAACCAGGAAGGGTAATACCACTGAAAAAAACCTGGGTGGGTAAGGAGAGGGTCAGAGTAATCACATCATGTGCTTGCTCAATGAAGCCCTGATCCTGCAAAGATTTATGCCCGTGTTCCACTTTACGCATGGGAGTAGTCCCAATATTACTCACATGAACAATGTTAAGTATGTGCACATGCCTTATTGAGTAACCATATGATCTTACCACATGAGCACATCTTGATGTTCTCTTCCTTTATTAATTCCTATGGTGCACTTTCTAGGAGAGTAAATCCAACTGAAAATTAGTAGCAAACCAGAGAGAAAATACTTCCTCTTTCCTCACTACACTCTCTAGGCTCCATTCCTACTCCCTTGCAATTCTCTCTGTTCCTTTATTTCTCCTCTTCCGCCTCCACTCCCATCTCTCCTTTTCTTCCATGTCCCCTTTTCATACATCAATCCCCAACTCTGGTGAAAGACGATAGAGGAAACACTAGCCGCTCTTTGCGCTTGACCCATAAGTGCTTTTAATTCATTTGCTGAGAGAGGTAACCTAGGAGAGGTTTCATCCGCCTCATTGATGTTTGCAAATAAGAAGTGATTGCTATAAAACAGCATGGTTCTTAGGAAAGTGCTATCCAAAGGCTGATCAGCGCTGATCCTAAAGTGTAGTGAAAAGTATTACCATTTATTTCCAGTCAAACTGATGGCTCACTGTCTTACGGGATATTAAAGATCTTTTCTGTACTGCTGCATAGGTAAACAAACTCTGCTAAGGCACAGCAGCCTTCTGAATTTCAGAAACAGCAGGGCAAACTCATCTTTAGTGCAAATCCACTGAAATCAATTGAGTCATATGCAGAATAAAACCCTCCCATCTCTATTCATCATGAGTGACATTCCACTACACTGCAGAAGGACAACTTAAGGGGCTATACTTGGGGCTGCGAACAAATCAGGTGTTCAAACAACCTATATGCACTGCAGCAAGGATCTTTAACTGGTTCTGCTTAATCTAGGGCTGAAGGCCACAATTAGAACAGGTCAAAAAAACAGATGTAGAAATTAATATTTTTTATTTTCATGTAAATTTTTCCTGGCCTTTATAGGTTTTTGAAAAATGGAAATAAAATTAAACTTTTGATGAAAAGCTGAACAGAAAATTCTGAAATCAGAAATGTTTGAAAAAAAATTTCCATTTGGTCAAAAAAGTTAATTTTTATACATACCAAAAAAAAAAAAAAAAGGTTCAGATGAAAAATTCTCAACCAACTCTGGCTACTATGAAGGGAAAACAGGGATGAGATGGGGATAAAGGCCACAGATCTACATTTATGTGGCTGTTATCCCCCAGCAACCTCCACAGTTTGTGTGAAGAATCTTGTCGATCGAGTGGAATAGCAGCTGAGGCAGTGGGGGCAGGTAACAGCATCACCACATCCTGGCCTTGGTTTGAGGGAGCAGATTTCATCTCATGGAACTCTCCATACACCTCATGCATAGAGCCCAAATCATCAGCCTTTGTGTAGGTGGAGTGAATTTCACCTTGCTGTCCATAATAATAGCTCTTTAAAGCATTAAAAATCTGCTTATCAATAGTTTAGGAGTTCGATATTTAAGGTGGCTCCTGAATGCCGGTTGCTGGAATTTTTTAAGGCCATGAAATACATTATGGTCAGTTTATCCAAAACTAGGCCCCCCAAATTGGGCTCCAGTTTGTCAAAACTGTTGAACGCCCCACAGTTCCGAGTGAGGGACAATGGGAGATGTTGGGTGCTCAACACTTTCAAAAATCAAGACAGTTATTTATATGCCTACATAAGCATTTAGGACCTTCACTTTAGGCTTATATCACCTAGTGCTTCAAATCAGCCTGGTTTTAAAGATTTCAAATGACAGAGCTTCCACCACTTCCCTTCCTCAGCATAATAGAGAGCCTCCCAGAGCCTTATTTCTACATTTTATAAATGGTTTGATTTAGATTTAAAAGGATTCAACTGTACTGTTGTGCTAGCCTTTGCGAGGAGTGCATGCACAACTCATGTAATTGCATTCTGTTCCTAATTATCATGTGCAGTCACCTGCCTCAAAGACTATTCATGCAATTAAACCACAGAAATTACACGTGCATTTTTTCCACACATGCCTCAGCAAATATTTTCAAAAGTGGCTAGTGATTTTAGGTTCCTCACATTCTGGGTGCCTTCCTTTCCACATGTGAAAGGGGCCCAATTTTCAGAGGGTGAGAGCTCGGCACTGTTCTAAAACTAGACCCTTTTGAGACAGCTCATTGGGAACTCAGAAACCGATGCACCCAAAATCATTAGTTGCTTCTGAAAACTTTCACTGCGAGGTCAAAACAATTCTTACTGTCTTACTTACTATGTTAGTTCTTCTCTCTAGACTGTTTCTAAATATCCCATGTTTAAGCAGTCTTAAAATGCTGGATCACATGCTTGGAATGCATATCTAACTGCAGTTTAATAACCAATTCCAACACTAGACATCACAGAGGAATAAGCTGATCTTTTTAAAAGGCCGTCTCAGTAGTCAACGCTGTCAGCGACATGCAGTGCTCCATGTATTTCCCATTGCTAATACAAATGCTGTATGTTTCACACTTCAGGAATGATTGCTATGCGAGCATTGAAAGAGTTACGGCAAGGGGATGGGGAAAAATCTACTTTTCTAAAAGCTGCCATCTTTTGATTTCTTATTTGTCTTGAGCAATATGAAACGTTGCACAGTTATCTTCTAATGTCTGTGAACTGAGTTATTAAATAAATGACTCCATGCAGGGTAGAAATGGGCCATGACATGCAGCTATTTACACGCACAATGCAAATTCAGCTGGATGGATGGAGCTGGCATAGTGCATCCTCGTCAGGAAATCTGTTAGCCTTGTTTGGCTGCTCTCGGAGATTATCTCTGTTATTTAAACCCAGCCTCGTGCTAAACCAGAGCTCTGAAGCCACTGATCGGGTGGCCAGGGCGGAAATGAATGGGAAAATAGTGCAGAAAGTGTACATTTCCAAATGCAGCTTCATATCTACAACCCGTGCGCTCCTGTCAGGGAGAGAAGAGGTAGAGAGGATTCTTGTTAATTACACAGGGTCAGGTGATTGATTCGGTGTAAGTATAAACACTGACATGTTTCACTGTTGACATCTGCAGCTCACAATTGTCCTGTTCTTGTCACTGCAGTACCACAAAAGACCTGACTAAGACCAGGGCCCCACTGTGGGAGGCCCAGTACAGAATAAGAGACACCCCCTACTTCAAAGAGGCTCAAGTCTATGTAGACAAGACAGCCAAAGGGTGGGAGAAAAGAAATATTATCCCTATTCTGCTGATGGGGAACTGAGTCATAAAGAGACTAAGCTCTGGTCTACACTATGGGGCTAGGTCGAATTTAGCTGCATTAGGTCAATTTAAAAATGACTGCATCCACACAGCCAACCCCGTTCCATCGACCTAAAGGCTTCTTAAAAATCGACTTCTGTACTCCTCCCCGGTGAGGGGAGTAGATCTAAAATGGACATTGCTGGGTCGAATTTGGGGTAGTGTGGACACAAATCGACGGTATTGGCCTCCGGGAGCTATCCCAGAATGCTCCATTGTGACCGCTCTGGACAGCACTTTGAACTCCGATGCACTAGCCAGGTACACAGGAAAAGCCCCAGGAACTTTTGAATTTCATTTCCTGTTTGGTCAGTGTGGTGAACTCAGCAGCACGGGTGACCATGCAGTCCCCCCAGAATCATAGAGCGTAGAATGTTTCTACACTCCCCCTATCATCTCCGACCCTGAGATTATCGCAGATTAGAAGTAAAAAAAAAATGCACTCGCGATGACATGTTTTCGAGCT
Source organism: Chelonoidis abingdonii (assembly GCF_003597395.2). Classification (NCBI taxonomy): domain Eukaryota; kingdom Metazoa; phylum Chordata; order Testudines; family Testudinidae; genus Chelonoidis; species Chelonoidis abingdonii. The sequence goes on along the minus strand of NC_133773.1, from coordinate 16,011,947 downwards.
CATGCAGTCCTCCCGCACTGATAGAGGACAGCTGAATGCATGGAGGCGTTCAGTGGCAGAGGCCGGAAAGAATTAAGTGAGGATGAAGAGCGGAGGCAGGACGTGATGCTGAGGCTAATGGGGGAGCAAACGGACATGATGAAGCATCTGTTGGAGCTGCAGGAAAGCCAACAAGGGCACAGACCCCTGCTGCATCCACTGTGTAACCACCTACCCTCCTCCCCATGTTCCATAGCCTCCTCACCCAGATGCCCAAGAAAGCTGGAGCAGGGGGGAGGCTCCAGGCACCCAGCCACTCCACTCCAGAGGATGGCCCAAGCAACAGAAGGCTGTCATTCAAACAGTCTGATTTTTAGTGTGGCTATCATAAGCAATGTGGCCTTGTCCTTCCCTCCTCCACCCACCCAGGTTACCTTGTCCGTTATCTCATTTTTTTTTTAATTAAGAAAGAAAGAATGCCTGGTTTCAAAACAATAGTTACTTTATTTTGAAGGGAGGAGGGTGATTTGCTTACAGGGAATTAAAATCAACAAAGGGGGCGGGTTTGCATCAAGGAGAAACACACACAACTGTCACACTGAAGCCTGGCCAGTCATGAAACTGGTTTTCAAAGCCTCTCTGATGCGCAGCGCGCCTTGCTGTGCTCTTCTAATCGCACTGGTGTCTGGCTGCTCAAAATCGGACGCCAGGCAATTTGCCTCAGCCTCCCACCCCGCAATAAACGTCTCCCCTTTACTCTCACAGATATTATGGAGCACACAGCAAGCAGCAATAACAATGGGAATGTCTGACCAACAGTGCCAGCAAGCTTTTAAACACCCAAAGGCACATTCTACCACCATTCTGCACTTGCTCAGCCTATAGTTGAACTGCTCCTTACTACTGTCCAGGCTTCATAAGCCATGGGAGCAAGGCGAAGGCTGGAGTAGGTGCAACCGCACGGTGCTGCCGGCTGGGAGAGCAGCCTGAGGCAGAAACCTCAAGCTCGCAGGAGAGCAGAGTTGCAGCGGAAGCAGTGGAGCTGTACACTATGCCCTGGAGGTTGCTAGGAGCCAGGCAAGGAAGACGTTCCCAGAACCCCCAGCATAGATAATCCAGGAAAAAAAATGCGAAACAGTTGTCTGCCGTTGCTTTCACAGAGGGAGGGGTGACTGACGATATGTACCCAAAACCACCCGCAACAATGTTTTTGCCCCATCAGGCATTGGGAGCTTAACCCAGAATTCCAATGGGCAGCAGAGACTGCGGGAACTGTGGGATAGCTACCCACAGTGCACCGCTCCAATAAGTCGATGCTAGCCTCGGTAGTGAGGACATGCATCGCCGACTTAATGCGCTTAGTGGGGACATATGCAATCGACTGTACAAAATCAATTTCTAAAAATCAACTTCTATAAAATTGACCTAATTTCATAGTGTAGACATACCCTAAGTGGCCTGCCCAAAGTCAGGCAGGAAGTTTGGGGCAGATCTGGGAACCGACAGCAGATCTCTTCAATCCTAGTCTAGTTCCCTAACAAGACTACCCCAGAACAGCATAACAGTAGAGGCATGGATACACAATAAACCATTGAAATCACCCTAGATAAGCTTGCAGTTTAAGAACTCTTTCCAGGAGTACTAGTGGTGGGAAGCTGGCTGTTCTCTTATGGTCCTTTGCATGCCCAGAAGAGCTCAGGTTTGCCTGACTGCCATGAGGAAACAAGCCCAGACTTCTTGGGGTTCACTCACCATTACTGCAATACACTGGAATTCTGCAGAGAGTATTGTATCCTGAATACTTCAGTCTGGGCTTTAGCTTGCACCAATAATATTAGTTGCCACTTTATTCTTTCATGGTGTTTCCCAAATTCCATAAAGGATTTGCTACTTGAGAAAGGATTTAGATTGGCAGCCCCAAAGACGAACATCCTCTATAACACAGAGGAAATGTGAGACTCAGACGTGTAAGTTTCCTCATGCTACCCCATTCCATGTGCCTCAGTCCCAGCTCAAAGGAATACCTGAAGAGGATAGTTCAGTCTTCTCACTCATTCAAACCTTGGCCTCCTCATCAAGACAAAAAGTGTTATGGTGGTTTTTGGTTTGTTTTGTTTTTTTGCTAAGCAGACATGTAAGCATTGGAAATAGGGGCAAAAACTACCAGATTGATTCCAGAAACATCATCAAATGGTGAAACATTTTGGTGACTACCAACTAGGGCTAGAGTTGAACTGGTGCCTTAGACTTTAAAAATGCTGCATTTCCCACTACCGATCTTTTGGTAATCCAGTTCCCACGTGGTAACTTCTTGTAATTTTACCAAGAACATGCAGGCCTAAACACACACACACAAGTTTGTAGAAGCCAAAAGAACTTTGGCACAACAAAGAGAGGTGGTTGTCAACAAAAGCAGATGGTCAAAGAATTGGGCAAACACTACTAGTTTCATAAATGAAGTTTTTGCTTTCGTTGTAAATGCCAACTTCGTTAACCAGCTTCCAGACAAGATGATAGAAGTAGCCAGTTGGAAACAAGCTTTCTGCCAGGATTCTGTGTTTTTATGACAAAACTAAAAGTCCACAGATGGAACAACTCAAAGCTCATTCTTAAACAGGTTGGTCCCCCCTTGTACTCCCCCAACTTTCTAAATAAAAACAACGTATTGCATTGAATAGACGCAACAACTATAAAAAATAGAGGAGTGGGGTAATTTTGTTGCTATAGTTTCAACGTGAGGACATCTGTATTTTTCCCCAAGGGTGGCATTCCCTTCCCTCCAGTATTCATCTTGTCCCTCAGCATAATTCATCCAAAGTCTTGCAGGGAGTTACACTCGGCCATTTCAATCATTCTTCTCTCATTCTTTCGTGAAATCTGGGCTCTACTGAAAGCAAATCAAGTCAATGGGGACAGGATTTCACCCAGTGCCTGGAGGCCCAGCCCTCCTCCCCTCAATGGCCAGCATGTCCCTTTACTCTCCAACAGGCCTGATGTGACACAGAGGAGGAGAAATGCTGTTTGTCTGAAAGACAGTCTGCAGATCATCACGTTTGTTGCCATTCTCCCGAGGAGAGAGCTGCATGTTCCTCTAAGGTGGTCACCTACTCATTTGTGGAAACCAACATTATAAGTATTGGAGGTGGACAAGAGAGAAGGCAAATAGGGCTTTAAGTAATAATAATTATGACAATTAAATCTTCAGCTGCATCTTATGTGAACAGTGACATCTAAGCAGTGTGTGAAAATTTCTCCTGGTTTCCATTCAAAGGAGGCTAAGTCCTGAGGTGACACCTTTAAAGCAAAACAACACTGCACTTAAAACCAGCACATAGTTCACGTTTCCTATGAAAAGCCTTCTTGTGGCTGAAAAAAAACAAAACATCTCACTGGCTCTTTAAAACCCCCTGAAGTGTTGCCAAGGGCCAGGGCTGGTGTAAAATCAGCATAGTCCCATTGGTGCTAGTCCGTGACATCTAGTTTTGCATACTATTATAATTACCATCAAATTATAGTCAGCTTCTGTTGTTGAAATAAAATCCATTTAATGCAGCAGCATTTGTTTCAACAAGAGAAAAACATTTATTTGTAGCTTAAAAGAAGCAGTACAAGCAACATTTACATCAACTGTGGAATGAGTTTAGACAAAGACTTGCTCCAATTTCGGTAGCTCCCTGTAAGTAGAGCAATCCCTACACAACATATACAGAAAGGTATGAAATTAAAATACTAGATTTCTACTGTCCTTTTACAGGTCATTATTGTCTGGCTGCAATTAAAACCAGTGGCTCTGAAGTGCTTCCTACATAGTGCTATAAGCGTGTTTAACAAACCTAATCAGAAATACCGTAAAGCCTGCCGAATTTTTCACCTGGGAATGTCAATTTCTTGGAAGGTAAAAAAAAAATGACCTCATTATTGGAGATCTCCCCTTCTATTACTGATGGATTTTTAATTTTTTGACTGCTTTTACATTTGTCATAAAATGCATTCTGTGAAATTCAGAGAAACTTAGGCCTGGTCTACACTGGGGAGGGGGGAGAAATCGACCTAAAATACACAACTTCAGCTACGAGAAAAGTGTACCTCAGCTGAATTTACTTTGCATCCTCACAGCGTGGGGTCGACTGCCGCTGCTCCCCCGTAGACTCCGCTTCTGCCTCTCGCCATGGTGGAGTACAGGAGTTGATGGCAAAGTGATCGGGGATTGATTTATCGTGTCTGTAGATGCAATAAATCGATCCCCTATCGATCGATCACTGACCGCTGATCCAGCGGGTAGTGTAGACGTACCCTTACCCAAACATAGTTGCAGCAAATTCAGGTGTTAGCCTCTGTACTTCACACACATAAAACTTCCACTGGAGTGAGTCTTATGAAATGCAGGATCAGTGACTGTGATGGAGAATTACCTGTCAGTGTACATCTTTTTTTTTTTTTAATTTTGTGATCTGTAGAGCAAGAGATGTATATTCCTTTATGTGTGAGAAACACCCTGCCTATAGGTGGTGCTGGAAAATACACAATTATATTATTACTTACCCACTGAATGAGTTTTGATATACAGTAAGTATTAGGGGCAAATTATCACAGGTATTTAGGCACCTAACTTGCATTGAAATCAACAGCAGTTAGGCACCTAAGTGCCTTTAAAAATCTGGCCCCGAGTGCCTATCAAACTTTTAGCACTGCATACATCAATAAACAGAAACCGCATTACTCCTGATTCAGGCGTAACCTGAGTCCAGTCCCTTTGTTCAATGCTTTCCAATAAGATTGCTCATGGAGCATAAAATTAAGCGTGTATCTAAATCTTTGCAGAACTAGGGCCTAAACAGACAAAGGATAGTGAAAGGGAAGTGTTGTCATTCCTTTTTTACAAGTGGGGAAATACAGAAATAAAATGACTCGCCCAAAGTCACATAGGGCAGCTATTGCAGATCAAGGGACTGAACCCTCGAGTCTCAGTTCACTGCTTTCACCACAAGACCATCTTCCCACCACCCTACTCCCCTCCTCTAATCCTTTCTCCCATTCCCCTACCAATCTGCTCCACCACCAGAATATCTACTTTTAAATCACTCAGTTCCTGGGGAAAGTTTTCATTGCGAATTGGTGTGTTAGATTGTGCTGGTTTGGGGGGGTTGTTTGGTTTTTTTAAGCTACCAGATGCACATATATGAAAAAAAAACTTATTTCCCCACAGACAGTAACTGCAGAACAAATTCAGTTTGAGTATCTTTTCTTTGCATAAAGCATTTATTACGATGCTGAGTGAAGTGCTCATTAGCCATCATGAATAGTATAAATGGTGGAGGTTAGTTCACTGAAAGCCTGACCTTTCTGAATATCATGCCTTTAAAAAACTTCTATTGTCTGCAGTGTTTGAAGATCTGGCTAATTGGGAGCCAGTCTCTCTCTTTCTTTTTTAAAAGAAAAAACAACTATGTGAGAGGCAGAACTGTGCTGACAGTAAATGTCACTATAAATTGTAAGTGACATTAACTCAGTGGACATGCTGAATTTCCCACTGGTGTGCAACAAACTGAGCCATTGTTATTGCACTATCCTTGTTAGCAGTAATCTCCATAGTTCAATAGTTGTTAATGGTAAATTGAGGAACCCTCATTTAGACCCTTTGGCCCAGCACCAGCACGATGCATAATGGAGATGCTTAATATATTAGCCATGTAACACACAAAGCAAATGAGTTTACATTGTAGTTGTAATTTATGACCAATACTCAACTGTACCTTCTGAGGAACCCAGATTAAAACTAGGGATGGGCCAGGTAAACGTACACAGCTTATACTTTCCTCAAGCAGAATGTACTGAGGCTGAACACGGATCCAAGCACCCTGAAATTTTGGAAAGTTCAGAATCAGGATTGTTCAGATACAGGCAAAAAGCAGAAGTTCTCTAGTAAAATTACATGTTAACAGTGACCAGCTTGGACCCAAGAAAACCTCCTCCTGTTTAAAGAGCTACATGTTCTGGAAACACTCAATATTCTGCTCAATTATTCCTTGGGCAATAGTTTTAGACATAAAGTCATCTCTTAAGCATACAAACTTGGTATTTACTTATTGTAAACACAAGAATTTTAAAAGTAATTAAAAATAAATCCACAATCAAATTGCAAGGTGGCAATTCTTGCAAGATTGCAAGAAATTTCAATTATCTCATTCATTTTATATATGCTTTCTAGTTATTAATTTTCATTCTGTTTCATTACTTGTTATCTTACATCCACTTATGTGTCATTTCCATATGATCTTGCATGATTCAACCTTTAAATGTACTGTTATTTGTGTGTGTGTATATATATACACACACACACACACACACAAGATGAGAAATCAATTTCTTCATTAGTAGATTGTTCTTAATACTAATATATTTATATTGATGTAAACGTGTACAGTGCTTCATGATAAGGGGCCAGATCCTCAGACGTAGTCCTTTGTCTTGAAAAAAAGACAGAATGGAGTTCCAATTTGTCATTAAAAAAGGCACTTTTTTATTTTAAAACTAACTTCAATTAAGACTGATTTTTGTGTTGTTACCTAAAAAGAAAATGAGACTCCACACCTATATTAACACACTTCTATAATATTTATTGCATCCTATTTGAGATCTTGTTTTGCTTCTTTCTTTGTGTATACATGGCACAAATACTACTATAATTATGCATTGTTTTTACAGCACCATAGGTATGAACATCACTTTACAGGCACCATATATCAAGGTCCTGTCCTGAGGAGCAGATACTCTCAAGTAAACATTACAAAGTGATGGATGACAAACTATGGGCAGAAGATGTGCTTTATTACTACTATGGTGGCATCTAGAAGATCCAGTTGAGGGACTGGGACCCCAGTGGGCAGTCATTGTCTACACACACCAAAAACATGGCCTTTGCCCCTAAGAGCTTACAGCCTAAGTATAAGATGCAACAGCACGTGGATACAACAAACAGAGGGGAGTACAAAGCAACAAGAAACGTAATAAGCAGCAGTCACGGCACACCAGCTGCTCACCGACACTGAGGGTCTTGCAGGCATCAGGGCGAGAAGGGATGAGGATGATGAGGATTACAATTCAGAAGAGAAAGGCAGGTAGGTTTCTGAGTTTTTTTATTTCATTCTTGTATTTCACTCTAACAATAAAATATAATTTTCAAATAAAAAAAAAAAAGAATCAGCAGAAGTCTTGAAAATGAGCTTAGAGAAACCTCAGTGTGTGTTAAAGCAACAAACCCTGAACCAAGGCATGCACAAGGTGAGCAAGCAGAGGCACGGGTCCCCTGCCCAACCAGTAATTGGCAGGGCCACAGAATTCCTCTGTCCCCAGGGCCGCAGCGAGAGCTGACAGCTCCTCCAGCCCCCGTGCGGGCATGGAACGTGCTCCTCCAAAAGCAATCACATTTTTATCCTGGCACCTGGATTGTTTAAAACTCCCGTGGCTGCTTGCTCTGGTTTCTGCCATATGGACCCACATTAAAGATACTCTGAGGACAGCACCACCCAGAAAGAGCTCGGGGATGGGAAAGTCTCCTTGCACTCTTCCTTCACACGCTGCCGCCACCGCCATATGCACCCAGGCTAGGGCCAGATACAATCTGGCCTTGCGTATATTTCCCAGTGTACACACAATTGAAGTCAGTGGGCATTTATGCATAATTAGATTTTGATTGGTAAATGTCGGTAAACATCCATTTCCCCCGTACACACACAAAACGAAAAATATTTCTATCGATGATAACAGAAATTTACAGCTAGGCTAGGCAAAGTCAGAAAAATACTGCTGGAGAACTAATTGGAGTTTGATTTAAGGATATTTGCTCCGTTTATTTTGACAAGTGATGTTGACAATTTGTGTTTTAATAGTTAACAAGCTTCAATTTTTTGGATCTCAACACCTGCTCTCATTCAAATAATTATTGTCCGATTGCCCTCTAGTCTGACCATCCCCAATTTCCCGCAACATTTACATAGATAAAAACCTAAAAGATGCTTAAAATAAAAACACATAGCAGCCAAAATTATACAAAAATAAAATTGAATTCTGCCAAGCCTATGTATAATGAACCGTGGCCACCTACATACAGACACTGTAGTTGGCATAGAACACCAATGGAAGACCTGCACAAGTAGCTGGATTCTATTGACTTTAATGGTGCAGGATCAGGTGCCAAAAGCATACATTTCTATTTGAGCTAAGGAACGAATCCAGTGGGAAATATCAGGATCTTATCCTCTGTGGGGTCAACCACTAGTGGAAGAATTCATTCCAAGCAACAAGGAAAGACTCCCATTGACTTCAAGGGGCTTTGGATCAAGGCCTATAAGCATTTCGCACATAAATGCAGACAGAACAGATTACTGGAGTCTTTTTTCTGCCCTGTGAATCTTTGAGCACAATTTTTGCTATATAGATACTATCTGTTTCTGCCACCCCTGTGAAATGCAGCTGTTTCTGATGTGGAATGTGAAATCACAGCAACCCTACAAAAACGTTCATAGAATCATAGATTATTAGGGACTTCAGGAGATCATCTAGTCCAACCCCCTGCTCAAAGCAGTACCAATCTCCAAATCCCTAAATGGCCCCTTCAGGGGTTAAACTCACAATCTGGGGTTTACCAGGCCAATGCTCAAACCACTGGGCTACCCCTTCTCCTTTGAAGGACAAAGAAAAAGGCAACAGTCAGTGAAAGCTGCAGGGAGGATTGGAGGTAAGCAGAATGTGATTCATTTCATTCATCACTAGCTTTCAATCAAGATCTCTTCATAATCTTCTAGGGCCAAGGAAAAATCTGAAGTCAAATAGATGAGTGTAACACAGCTCAAGTGTCCTTTTTGGATTTGCTGTTGGCTTTGGAGATGTTAACCTGATTTACCCGCACAATTGGCATGCCCATATGTGGTGGAAGCAGCCATATCCCACATGCCCACAGGAGAAGAGAAAGTGCCTTTGTTTCAAGGACACTAAGCAAAGCAGAAAGCAACTACGCACGAATCAGAGAGAAGCTTTTGGAGCTATCTGTGAAGTGCACACGTTTCATCATACATGCTTCCAACGGGCCATCACTCACTCATGCCCATCTTTGGGCCTGTCACGGGTATTCTCCTGCTTAGCTTCCAGCGGAATGCAAAGGCTGGCTCTTATTATTCATCCACACTCTCGGATAGCCACTACAGAAAGTCATCACTGCACGTCAATGCAGGCAGCTTGCCTAGAGTTCCTCTGCCATCAAGCACTTGAAGACCTTTTCCAGATGAAATGTCTATTTTGGAGAAAAAGAAAACACACCCATAATAGACTTAAAGGAAAGTAAAATATACTTGGGTAGATCCAAGCCGGCTCAGCGTTTGGGACATGGTGTGGCAATGAATAAAAGACGAGGCAAATGAATAGCGCTTCTCCCCTACCATTCCGGATGAAAGCAGCTACCAGTCAATTCTGGGTGCCTATTATAGAGCTCTGCCGCTTTTATGCTGCTTCAGCTTCATGTTGCACAGACAGCCTGATCCAGCACCCACAGGTGTCAATGGGAGTCTATCCAATCAAGTCCTGAGTTTGGTGCATATACCAGACTTACATTTAGTGGCATGCGTTGGATTGTGCCACTGAAGAGAAGGCAGATATTTTTTCCTGTGTTAGAGACTGTGTTACTGACCTGAGGATGGTGTGTTCTCTTATTTATTTGGTGATCTTTCTGTTTAAGATCGTAAACTTAACGTAAGGAGCTCAAACTCCCTATTTGGCTGTAGAACACAGGTCTGTAGGATTTTCCCCTGCCCTACTGAGGAGGAGGAGGAGGAGGAGGAGGAGGATTTGGGGACGGACCAGGATAAAGGCTGCAGGACTAAAGGACTAGAGAGAAGATACAGCAATTTTTTGTACAGAAGGGAGGATGGCCTTGTGAAGGCATTGAACTGGAAGTCAGAAGATCTGCATCCAATTTCTGGCTCTATCGACTTTCCTGAGTGACATTGGGCAGGTCATTTAATCTTTCCGTGCCTCAGCTGTAAAATGGAGATAGCAGTACTTCCTTGGTCCGTCTTCAGAGCAGAGACTATTTCTTACTGCATGTTTGTACAGGACCTTGCACAAGGAGTCTCCAACCTCGCGTGACTACTGTAACAAAAAGAATAAAGTGTAACGTCTATTGCAGCTGTGAGGTTGCCTTGGTGGTTACAGAGCAGCTCTGCAGCTGCTCCATAGCCAGCCGAGAAGAAAATTTCACACCCTGATCCCAGACATTCAGACTACGTGGAGGTCATAGATCTGGGCCTGTTCCCCTTCCTCTCCACACATCTTTCTCCACCTCTCTTCCTAGAATAAAGCCATTTCTTTTAGTGCAAACCTAATTCCTACAGGAGCTCTTCCGAGTTGAGTATCTTTATTAATCTTGGAGAAGATTAAAAGCAGAGAGCAAGGAAAGAGGAGAGGGGAAGGTACTTTCAAATCATCACGGCAAGGTCAGCATCTAATATACTATGAAACTGTTAACAAAGAAACTTACATTTAACGTGTCCCTGGAGGGAAATAAGGTACATTCCCTTGCCTTCTGCTTGTCTCCTTTCCCTGTATCTCCCCTCTCTTTTCCGCAATGAATCCAGACAGGGCTGCTTCAGACAGCACTGCCCAAGCTGCAGCTGGCCCCCAAATCATGAGGACCCCACTAGTCCTGGTGCCACCTTTACTGCTTATGCTGCAAAACTGCTTCACCTGGAGCGTGAGCTGCTTCCTACTGCCTGAGAGTTCTCTGGGGATTACAACCTGAGAGCATCCCAGGGAGCCCACAAGCCCCTCCCCTTTATCCCAGCTCTGCTTGGGGTTTAGTAAAGGTTTCCTTCCTCCTTGTATTTAACTGGAAACCTGCATTTGCCATTCCCACCCCCAAACAGATACAGCAGTTCTGGAGGCATGATGTATTCTGTCCCCACTTCACTACGCCATGGACTCAGCCCTTCCCACACCACTCCACTCCCAGCACACGCAGTGTGCAAGGTACAGAGGTTTGCTGCATGTGAAGGGAGACCAGGAATTATTCAAAGAAATAACATTGGGAGCAGTTCAAAAGAACAAAGCTGTGACCTGCTCTCAGATAATTCTCAGCGGGAAATCACCACACAAATTATTCCCTCAAACATTTGCTCTGCTTTACCTATGCAGCACCCTAGTATAATTGTGCGAATCATTACTAGTGCTTCATTGCAGTAGTTTCTAAAAGCCTCAATTGAGATTGGGTCCCTTTTGTGCTAGGAGCTGTACAAACACACAGTAAGGCACAGCCCCTGCCCTGAAGTGCTTACAACCAAAGAGTACATTTACACTGCAAAAAACACCGAACGAACCGCAGCGAGTCTTACAGCCTGAGTCAACTGACTTCCGATTGCACTATGGAGCTAAAAATAGCAGTATAGACGTTCCTACCTGGGCTCTAAAACCCAGTGAGGAGGATGGGTCTCAGAGCCCAGGCTCTGGCCTAAGCAGGAACATCTACACTGCTATTTTTAGCAGCTGACCCGGGCTCTGAAACTCACTGCCACGAGGGGGGTTTGGTGGTGATGGCAGCGGGGGAGGGTTGTGTTTTTTGTTTGCAGGACAGGACAGACAAAGAGTGGGAAGGAAAATAGAAGCATGAGTAGGTGAAGTCCCAACGTCACACAGCAGATCAGTGGCAGAGCCAGGAATAGTACACAAGTCTCCCGAATCCTGGCCTAGCACCCTATCTACTCCATCACACTGCCCCTCCACTCATCAATCCAAATTCTGCCTTCAGGGATGCCTCAAAGAAGTTACATCAATATAAACAGGGGCAAAACTTGGCCAGAAGAAAATATTTACACTTAGCCAAGCTCTTTGTATAGGACCTTGTATTCCTGTACACATGGACAAAGCCTAGCTTATGGCAGGTGCTAATGGGAAGTCTGAGAAGGTTTGTGGCTACCTGGGACTTCTGAGACCACTGTAACTATTAACTTATCTAATAAGGCCCAATTCAGCAAAGCACCTAGCCACATGCTTAACTTCATCCCTATTCAGCAATATGAGTAAGTACCTGCTTAAAGTCCTTTGCTGAAGAGAGTCCTATGGACAAAATTTTCAAAAGCATCTAAGTGACATGCCTAAGTCTAAGTCTCATTTTCAAAAGTGACACAGGCACTTGGTGTGGGGTGCATTCCAAAAACTAGGTGCCTAAATCCCATTGTCTTTTAGTGGGAATTAGGAGCCTCATCTCCTGAGGCACTTTTAAAATCTCACCATTAGCCGTAGGCTCCTAAATACTTATAGCACTTTTCAAAATGAGTCTTTGACCCCTTAGTCATTTAGGAGCCTTTGAAAACATTAGCCTAAAGGCATGGCTACACTTGCAGATGTAGAGCGCTGGGAGTTAAACCCGCCTTCGTAGAGCGCAGAAGGGAAAGCGCTGCAGTCTGTCCCCACTGGCAGCTGCCAGCGCACTGGCGTGGCCACATTTCCAGCTGCATTGGGAGTGGTGCATTATGGGTAGCTATCCCAGCATTCAAGTGGCTGCAACGTGCTTTTCAAATGGGAGGGGGTGGAGTGTGACAGGGAGTGTGCGGGAAGAGAGAGTGGGTTTTTGGAGTGCTGAGAGCGTGTCAGCACACTGCCTTGTAAGTTCAGACCCTCCTCCCTCCCTCACCCTCTCTCACTCACTGAAAGCAAACAGCAGATGTTTCATTTTTTCTCATAGACCAGATAAGCAGCTGCTCACCGAAAAGGACCCCAACCCTCTTCCCCAGCCCCAAGCCACCTCCCTCTTCAAGCAAACATTAGCTGTCGGTACTCCAAACAGAGCCCCTCTGCCTGCCTCTCTCTCATTCAAAGCAAACAGTAGCTGTGTTTGTTTGTTTGATAAGCAGCCCCCAAAACGGAGCTTTGAAAGGGCACTTCCTCCTCTGGAGTTCACAACAAAACAAGAGAGGACACTTCAGTTAAAAGGATTATGGAGAGTTTCCGAAGGTCAATCAGTGCGTAATAACATTACTCCCCGTTTACACTGGAGCAGCAGCGTCTCAGCCAATACGCAACAGCTGTTATTCCTCTTGGGGAGGTGGAGTACCAGCAGAGCTGTAGCCGTGAGACACAGCGCTGTACGTACCTTGCCAGTGTGGATGAGGAGTGAGGTACAGCGCTCTGGGAGGCTTTATTGCACTGTAACTGGCAAGTGTAGCCAAGGCCTAAGTCTTTACTGATACCTTGTGTTCTCCTTCATCCCACAGCATGTTGTCTAAATCCTAGACTGCAAACAGTTTAGTGCAGAGACCAATTTTGTATGACTTCTTTCAACAGAGTTTAGTCCAATGGGGTCCTGATCTCTGACAGGTGTCCAAGACACCACAACCGCACATTAGTTTTGCTCGTGCAACTTACGTTCCATTCTTTGGAACCAGGGCCTCTTCCATCATCCTACACTCAAGATCTGAAACAGATAAATACCTTCCCATGAATCAGTATCTGCTTTCTGCGCGATTAATCATCGTATATCAGGAACAGCCTGCGAAGAGACTATAAAGGTGAAGCAGTCTATTCGTTATATTCAGATGACAGTTGCATAATGAAATGTCACCTTCTACCGAACATATTATAATTTGTTGACACAAAGGACCGAACAAACTTGGTGCTTGCCCTGTTAGAGTATCAAATGAGCTCAGATAGGGTATAACTGAAATGCTCAGGCCCATTAAGCAAGGCCATTTAAACAGTTCATAAGTCCATGCCTATGGAAGCATATTAGTTGATCATTTCAACCCTGTGACCATTTGGAAGAAAGTACCCCTGAGACAAAGGGAGTACTCCATGTTCCTGTTTCCTCTAACACATCAGCATGTCAACAATGCATTATACACAAACTCCACATATTTGATTTGGATGTATTTTGATTAAGCAATAAGACATGATTGACAGATTTATCCTCATTAAAAAAAAAAATCACTCCAAAGCCTGAAAAACCACACAGGGCCAGGCTGCGATTTCTGTCAAAGGACAACTCGTGTGAGTAACTTCTCAGCAATGGAAGTAAAGGCATCACACTGGAATCATCCCAATTATGTTGCTCACATGAGTAACTGCTCACCGGTGGCAGTCAGGAATTCACAATTTGATAATTCTCCAGTATTAAGTGATCCCCCCTTCTACCTTCCAAAGCAACAAGTATCACAGTTCTGGCTTTTCTCAGTATGTACCTTTCTAAATAAAATCATTTGCTCCTCTAGACCTCATGGATGGCAAGTCACACAAGAATGGCTCTCTCATCATCTAAAAAAGACTCTCCAGGGGTCCCCCAAAAATGGCCCTAGTTAGCTTCCTCCAGAGGTCAACGTTTCTTGAAAGCGGACATTTAAACAGAACTTGTCAGCTGGGCTACATCGGTAGAGCAGCAGGCTGGAGTTTCCTTCCTTCCTTTCATGATTCTTAGTACAATAAAAACAAAATAACCAGTAGCCTGATCTGGGCAGGTGCTGAGCAACTGTAACTCCCACTGAAGTCAGTGGAAGTTGAGGGTGTTCAGCACCTCTAAGGATTAGGCCCCTGCATCAACTGAGTCCTGCATGAAAAAAAGACATGTACACATAAGTACCTGCTGCTTGCATTTACACATTACGTAGGCACGATATGCATTTTGCTGGTGCATCTCATGAGCTAACCTTTGTAAATGTAGCCCAACTTGAGGATCTGTTTAAACATCTCCCTTTTCTTTTCAGTATCCATCCCTTTTTATCCCATCAAATATCTGGAGATTTAATCAGGAATTTGTCTATGGGATGGGGCCTTTCAACATATTGTGCACTAGCTGTTTGTAACTAAGTGTTAAAATAGCTGCCTTAACATACACAAAACTTATGTGATTTAGTTTAAATTATAAACTGCAGGCTGCAGGATCCCCAGCCCAGGAGACAGAATAAATAGATTCTATTCCTGCACCTCTGCCACTGATCTCTTGTAGGACCTTGGATGGGTTACTTTACCTCTCTTTTTCCCCTTCCACCCTTTGTCTGTCTTCTCCATTTGGATTGTAGGATTTTTGCTGCAGGCTGCCTCTGTAAAAACACAATGGAGCCCTGAGCTTGTTTTTGGGATCTCTAAGCACTACTGTTATACAAATAATAAGCTGATCCATTCCACATGGCCTCCCATTTTCACCAAAAGGTTTGAAACAATTTGTATCATCATCATAAATACGAGAACATTGCTGTTATATCATGCAATGTCTTTAGTCTCAAAGCTGCAGCCTTTTGGAGAGAAGTCCTGTGTTTGATGTTCATCTCGACAAACCATGTTTACAGCAACATTACTTGTTCATTTGATGTCTTGGGCTTTCTTTTCATTTTGCCTGAGGCCAAGATCAGGTCAAGTGGACAAACCCTAGACAGAAAAGAGGCATCTCTGAAGCATCTATTAGCTAAGTGCAGGCTTAAGGCAGGAAGGAAGGAAAGGGAAAAGGAAAAGAGGCTCTTTAATGAGAACTTTTCCTTCCAGTCCTTTGATTAAATACAGCAACCAGAATGGCAAAAGGGACAGAAATGTTCACCACAGGTCTTAAACGCAGCCTGCATAGTCAGGCAAAACAATTTTGGCTGATTGAATATGTGAACATGCATTACATTTTATATGAATAAGGCAGGGGGGGGAGAGAAATGAGAGAGAATTCAGAACAGGCAGGCATAACACTGCTATGGTGTTGCTGATTTTTTACAGCGGTTACCTCTGAAAAAGCTGTAGGCACAGTCTATTGAGCATTGTGGCCAGAACTCCCAGCTTCAAGGTCTCTATGTCACAGATGGTTTATCTGGAGAAAAATGATAATGGCGGCAAACTGCATGGGTTATCGCTGTTAATGGGAGCAAGGAAAGGATACACTGAGAATAATGAAAACATGGCTCTGATTGTCATAGTGCAAATTCCAAATAAAATAAAGTGCTTACTGAATGCTGAGCTGAGATCATTACCATATAATTAACTGTTATGATTTTCAGGACCTGGTGCAAATGGCTCCAGTGAAAAAAAGTTGTTGTGAGATCTTGCAGAATGCATGTCTTTTTATATGAGAATTGCAGCCAATGTTCTCCAAGAAAGAAAAGGATGGGCGGTGGTGGGTTCCCCGGGGGGGCTCCTGGAATTCCTTTTAAACCTCCTTTCAGTGCCCCGGAGACCCTTTGAAAAACAACACTCAGCATGGTATGGTGGAGGTCCAGATGGCACTTTGTAAAATAATGATGATCTGACTTTTTAAATGTCTATCACTGGAGTCTTATGTGTACATAGAGATGTATCCACATGCATTAGTGCACTTGGAAATGAATGTATTATAAATGTGACATTCTTCCTCCCCTTCCATCCAACCCCCGCCCCCGGAAAAGAGTTATGTATTTGCATTGCTTCCTTTAAGAGATTTGAATTCTAGGTTTAGTCTGAAAAATATTCATACCTATGGCACTAAACACTCTATAGCAGCCAATGAGCTAATTTCTTCACTGGCTCAACAACTTGTGCAACCTCACTGACTTTGGCAGGGTTATGTGGGTTACATCTTGATCCGTGAGCCTGTAAAGAATTTAACTCACTATTGGGTAGAAGAGGCAACATGGTCCAGCAGACTGGGACTCGGGAAACCAGCATTCCTTTCCTATCTCTGCTACCGATCTGCTGCGTGACCTTTGGCAAGTCATTTCCCCAATTTGTGCCTCTGCTTTCCCTCCCACTGTTTGTCTGTTAGATAGTAAACTCATTGTGGGACTTTCCATGCAGTATGTTCCTTTACTGTTGTGCATATATGTATAGATGGGGTTAAATATCTGTGGTGATGCTAGAATGTAATTCAGAGATCAGGGTTATGGAATGAGATGATTTTAGAAGGGAGATGTGAAGAGAAACGGAACATATTAGAACCCCCTGAAGCTTTGCTTAATTTGGAAGGTACTGACATGTGCAGCTAACATTTCCCCATGTTGTTTTTCATTCTCATATCACATGCCACTGTACTTCTGCATTTAAGCTGAATCTGGAACAGCTTCATTCTGATGCAGAACGGGGAAGGGGGAGGGACTTTGAAATCTGAAAAATTTTCACAAGACGACAAAACCGTTTCCCGCCCAGCTCTCGTCTGACACTTGGAAGTGCCAAAACCTTTCTATGAAGGCTACAGCCACTGTACTGTGAAACAAAATGGAAACAGAAAGTACCAGAAATCTCACACGCAAGCCTGGTCGTGCAAGGTTTCCAGCCTGCTTTTACATACTGGAGATGTCTGGATCAAATAAGCATCCAAATTCTGAGGTGCTAATTCCATCAAACCCAAACTCCAAACCTTCACCCAGCACAAAAATGTAAATGACATCACTTATTAAGACTATACCTAACAGCTGCCTTATGTCCCTCCTTTGAGGCGGAGCTCCTTTGCAATAAGGAAATCATTGAAATCAGGGGAAGGTTTCCATTCACTTCAACGGGTATTGGATTGGGCCCAGACATCCATAATGGTGGCACCCGCCATCTCCTGTGAACATGCACCATTTTCTCTTGTGCAATTGAATTTTACTTTGTGACACCGGCAGCTCTTTCGATAACGGCAGTGAAATACAGAAAAGACCTAAAAAGCTATTCAGGCACATGGCCAGCCAAAGGGTTAAATTTGATCTTGTACCTTTAAAATGAACTTGGAGATAAGATTTCACTGCCTGTGTGCTGTCAGCTAAGCTACATTTTTGAGTCACATACTCCTGTTTTCAGAATATAATTGAAAAAATGATTTTGGATAGACATTAAAATGCTTCAGTGACATTTCTTTCACTTGACCAACAATATTTATAAGTCAATATTTTTTAAAGATTTGTTGCCACGGGCTTCCCCGCCTCCCAAGTTAACTTCCTTGGTTGAACAGAATTTGAATTATGTTTGTTTCTTCATAAAGAAAAGTTCCCACTGAACATTTAAAGGCAAATCGACATTAAACATCTTTATATTGTCCCAAATTGAGCACGTGTGGCTGAAGGGTATATTTCACCTATTTCTTTTGCTGTCTGAGAGGAAGGCACGAGGTGGCCATTATGAAATTATCATCCAGATTGCTTGCATAGTGACTAATGTGATTTCTCCTTATTTAGAAGTCGACAGATGTTTAATATTGTCTATTCTGTTTCGCCTGATTTGTGCCATGCTTGAGGCGTCAAAGCTGAGAAGGTAGCCACAGGAACAGCTGATGCTGCTCAGCCCGACCCAGGCTGATTATATTTGTTCCATAGGATGTTAAGGCATGACAGGGAAAGGAAGCTCTGGAATCCCAGCACTTCCGTATATTGCTACATTTCAGCACGGGTTTATTGGAGGAACAAAGCCACCAATCTGCCAGTCTGATGCGGTGCCCACTGGGAATATACGGCAGTGGGGCAGGGGAGAGAGGAAAGAAAATTCTGTACCAAACTACCACAAAATCATTGCTACCAACTGTTGATTAGTTAATGTGGCAAAGTACCTTGAAGATTCAAACAAATTCAAAGCAAGACAAATGCAAATTAGATATAAAGCACAAATTTTTAATAGCAAGGGTGGTTAACCGCTGGATCAAATTCCCCAAGGGAGCCAGGTAGAGTCTCCATCTCTTGATGTCTTTGGGGCACGACTGGAAGATAATCTTTAGTCAAAACAAGTCAATAGGCTCAATACAGGGGTAACGGGGTGAAAGTCTCTGCCTGTGATATACAGGCGGTCAAATACGGTGATCTTCTGGCCTGAAAACCTGTGAATCTATGAAGATTTAAAATAACTACATAATTGCTAATTGGGTCAAATAAGGAAGCCCTTTCTCAGACTGGATTCAGGCAAAACTCTCAAGAAGTGGCATATTACTATCAATCAGCTGTATTGGCAACATCTTTGCCACGACATCTCCGGGAGATTTAAACTAAAAGCTCTGGCAGCATAAACTCACTTTCCCCACCTCCAGAAGAAGAGCTCTGTGTACCTGGAAAGCTTGTCTCGCTCACCAACAGAGGCTGGTCCAATAAAAGCTATTACCCCACCCACCTTGTCTCTCTCTTTTCATTGAGCATGTGAGTTTGGAGGGAAAACCAGGCCAAATGGGGTGGTTTGGGCTAGTTTTTGCTATGAGTTCCCCAGAATTATTTTACACATGCTGTGCCTGCGTCTATATTGGGAGAAACTGCACTCTGATTGTTAACATTTCACCACTGCACACTGGTCTTCCAAATTACTGCCTCTGCACTTACCAAATCTCATTATGGCCCAAGGGACAGAACCCAGTGGAGGGGCAGGTGTAGCAGAAAGTTGAGTCCTCAGGGCTGGGATAGCACAGGGTGCCCACATCCTCCATTCTAGTAGAGGCCTGCCCCCAGTTAGCACCAAGTGAAAAGCTCTGGCTTGGATGTGGTTGTGGTTAGGGCAATCAGTGATAATCCAGTGTATCCCTAAGGCAGCCTTGGGTGGTAGCTTCCCCTATGCCAAAGACGGTACTGTAGCTGACCAACCCTGGCAGAAATCCCAAAGGAAAGCAAGTTGAATCAATCATTCTCCATTAGAATCCTCCTAGGGATGCAGCCAGCAGATCAAGCAGCTGCATGCTTTCTTTTTCCAGGTGGGGTGCATTTGTCCCTTTATAGCAGAGCAGCAGACCGGAGTGCACTTGTTTTTCCATGCCCATAGCGCTGTATATATTTGATCTCTTCCCACATAACTGGGCCACAGCTCATATCTAAAAGTAGGAGATAGTGAAAGTACACCTAGTGTTTTCTTACACTGTGCTCATTGCCTCATTTTTTATGCCGCGTGAGTAAGTTTTTCATGGCTCCTGGACAAAACAGCAGGTCCCAGCACTTAAGCAAACACAAGTTAGTGGCATCATCACGACAGACCCCAGAACTTGGCCTTGATTCAGGAAAGCATCCCCATTCAGGAAAGCACTAAAGCACATGCTTAATTTGATATATGCATTTACCTTTAATGGGACTGCTGTGCAAATTACTCGTATGCTTACAATCGCGACCCACGTTTACGCGTCTCATGTCAAAGGTGCCTGGTTTTCCAGTACAGCTGCTGTACTGGATTCAACCTTATTAATGCCTATGTATCAGGATGGGACTTGAGTGAGCTACTGCAACCTTGTCAACTGAATTCTTGGCATAAAGAGAGCTCCTCTAGGATCAGCTAAGGCTTCTCTGTCTGTCTGTTACAGCTGAACAAAAATTATTTATAGTCTCTCTCAGCTATTTGGTTTAAGCCTCTCCAACTCAAGTATGACACTTTCTGGGACACTGTCTTAGGTTTCTTATCACACTCTGACTGGCAATCACATCTGTACCTGAGCCTCGGGGGAATCTCGGCTGAGCTGCCCACCGTGGTCAATAGCTGAGGGCTCTGAAATTTCTCAACTGAAACATTTGACAGTTAATGAACCCTTGTAATACAAGGCTCCCACAGCTCCCACATTCTCTTTATTAGTGCTGCAATGGCAGATGCAATAGGAAATGCAGGGGTGGCAATTCTTTACATCCTTCTTTGAAAGCCTGACTTCCGTTGGGCCTGTCTTTTCAAAGTATTTTAAGACAATGGGCCAGATTCTTAGCTGGTGTAAATCAGCACTGAAATCAACAGAGCTATGCCTCCCTGACACCGGCTGAGAATCTGGCCCATTTCAGTTATTTTATTAGGATCTTTCCTAATTCAAATACATTTGGCCTTTGGTTCTTAAAAAAGGCATGTTGGCATTCTTGTCTTTGACCAGATTAGAATTCAGAATCTTTACGCTGAAGGTTTTACTTCTAATCTTCCAAAGGAGATTTTTTGACTTTGCAGGTAGAGTCTCAGCCAGGGGATTTAACATGTTACCACGATCATTTTTAACATTTAGCCCCTGGAGACCAACCAGACTGGGTGCCCCATAGGGTTAGGCACTTTGATGCGGACACTGAGCTTTGTCTCTCTGCTAGAAAAGCCAACAGGCGTGCATGTTGTGACTTGTGATACAAACACCTGTTCACTACACTGGTGCTGCTATCAGCAGTCAGATGGCAATTCCTCCCAGCCACCACTAACATGATGAGATTCAAACTTGTGACCTAGAGGTGAAAGGCTCCTTATGTCACTATCAACCCCCTCCATTAGAGGAAAACAGTATGCATTTCGTGTCAGTTACTTTTTTTTTAAAAATCCAGTGTGTGGGCCAGATACGTTACATACAGTACAGATCATTCACTGGTGGATTTTCATTGGTAGGGGAGAAAAAGGAACCATGCACCATCTCACTGGCTGCTCACTGGAAAATACAGAGTAGAACTAGAGTAACCCGTGAGTGAGATAACTGTAAGGCAAAACATCACTGTTGGGTTTTAAGCAATTCCAAGATGCTGCTTCTTGTCAGATTTTGACAGGCTCAAAAGAAAATATATTCTCACATTAGAAACAGTAGACCCAATTATGGCCCCCTTGGGGTTGCTCTAACTTATGACAGGGCGCCATTTCACCTATGCAGCCCCCAGAATCCTGGCAGTGCAAAGAAAGCATAAAGCCACATTTGCCTCCCTTCCTCCTGGGCTGTGTGTTTGAGTGGCACTCCTCAGGAGATGTAGCAGAGACTCTATTCTAGTAGCAGGAGCCAAGCTGATACCTCTTGCAAGAAGGGGGTGAGTATGGGCCTCGGGCTCATTCATTTTACATATGGTGGGAGGTTTGCTCCATGTTTCTTGCTCAGCATCTCAGCACAGCCAATTAACTTTGTCTGGTTTTATAATGTTTTCCCATTGCTCTGTGTCACTTCAGAACATGACCAGGCATGGGTGATCCAGAGAGAATTTAGGGATGGGTGAATCAGCTGATAAAACTGTAGTCAATGTATACTGAGGTTCATGTTCTTTTAACTGAAAGAGTTATTTTAAATATTGTAAAAGTCTTTCCAACTGTGGAGGGAGGGAGAAAGAGAGAGAGAGAGAGAAGGTGTCTGGAACTTCTGTGCTTTTCACCTACCCACTCGAATAAAAATTTATACAGCTAATAGTGAAAATAGAACCTAAATAAATAGCAGATGTGTGTGCTGGGACTCATAAATTATTTGAACAAGAGAATGCATGAATTAGAACATGTCAGACAGTGAATATATGGGTGTGTTAATGGGTGATATACAGGACCCGATCAGTAGCAATGACAAAACTTGTCATTTCAGAGGCTAAGAGCCAGCGCAGGAAAACCATGTGGGGAGAAAGATGGGGGGGGGGACTGATAAAGGGTCCTCATTATATTTAACATGTAAAAAAAGAAGTTTAAAAAAAAAAGGGTCTGTAACTGGAATGGGAACTGGATGGCATGTCTAGAGGAAATAATATAGTCAAAAAGTTACAGGTACTTCTAATGGCGTCAGCCTTGCGATTAAAAATAAAATATTAAAAGCTTCAAAATTGGCTGCATGGACTTGTTCCTCAGAAAAAATTATTACAAAGCAGCAGCTGAGATCTTTGACGGTCCTGTGGCAATATGCAATATATTGGTGCCATGATCTAAGACGTCTTAAAAATGACAGTGTCGAAGGAACTGAGGGGGTCAACTATGTCAACATAAAGGAAGCAGTTGCTTTAAGCACAGAGGAGTCTCATTCTCAGCTATACAAAATGTTTCTCCATGTAGCACAGCCATCACTGGATTCACCATAGCTAACACACTGTTCTTAAGAGACAACTAGAGCAGAAAATAGCAGAGGTTTGCAGGGTCGGAGCGAGAGGTGTTATCAGAGCTGGGTGGTGGACCTTGGCTGGCTCCAGCCACAGTTTCCTTAGTTAAAGTCTATTCCACTCACAATCACACAACACTGTAGGTTATTGTACTTACGCCCAGACACTTTATATGTGGGGGTGGGGAAGGTATAGACTGTAAATTACATGAAATTAAGCAAGCACTGGAAAACAAACATGCTGTGAAAGTAGAATGAATTATATTGTGAAAATAGAAAGGATTAAAGAAATGCTGTCTGTACCTTTAAGCAAAATTGTTGGAATGCTGCAATCCAGGTGTCAGGAATACAGACATTAACATAGAACAATTGCACCGTTTAAGGGCAATTGGTGAAGTATAGCCTTAGAATCGATAAGAGTTAGTAAGGAAGTAGGAGATGCATGCTGTGCCCCAGGTGAATTTTACTGTTTTGCTTTCTTTGTCCCTTTGTCTAATTCCCGCTCTTTTATCTGTATAATAGATAGTTGTGTCTTGCATGGTGCTCACATTATCTGGGTGTATTAGCAGAGTGCTGTGCTAATAAAACAGAGTGGTCTGACAAACTGTGGAGTCCTGAGTCTAACTTTGACATTTGGAGGTTCCACCGAGATGGCAACCGTCTCACTGGGCTGTGTGATTCCTGATCATTTTTGTAGGATGACCGTGGCAGCCGGCACCGTCGGCATTTGGCCCGAGCAGTTCCCCACAGAACAGAAAGGCGCACAACCACAGTGAAGGCTACGCCATTGAACCTATTGGTTCCCACTCTGTTCTGGTAGGGATCCCGGGATCTGACATCAGGAATCTGGTCAGGTAATTATTTCTGTGTTTTGTCCGGACTGAGGACTGTCCTGTCTCTGTGTCTATCCGTCCTCTTGTGGAGTGTTTGAGTCTGGGTGCCATCTCTGTCCGGGGATCGGCCGACCAAGGGTTCCTGTCCCTGCGTCTGAGTGAGTGGAATCTGCACAATCGCAGCCGCACCGCACCGCACTTTGGGTAAAACCCCTTTGTGAAAGCAAGGGCAACTGAGGCAGTAGCTGTGGGCTCCTTGTGTGTGTTTGCACTGGGCATCGCTCTGACGAACCAAATTTCCTTCTTGTGTGATTGGTGTGAATCCTCCGTACTGGTAACCAGACGTCTAAGTTGGGACAGTTCCCTAAAGGATGCCGGCTCATTTTATGTATTTGGATGTCTGGACTCCTGTAAAAGGGTCCGACTCCCTAAATTTCTGGAAAAATGGTCTAGGCTAACTCAGGGGGATCCCAAAAAAACTCAGTGGCCACTGTTAAAATCTTGGAACAAAGACTGAGTAGATGTCTTAAAGGACAACTCGGCCAACCTAAACTAAATTGGCTAAAAGAGGTTAATTGTTTCATGCAGTGGTGGGAGAAGGCAAATCAAGGTGGACAAAATCAAAACTCGCCTCTCTCAAATATTCAAATAATAAATTAAAAGCTTTATTAAAAGCCTCCTGTCCCACCACAGACCGAGCGCTTCCCTTTACCCCGTTCTCCAAACCCCGGATTGATCCATCCCCTTCATACTCCCATCTCTTTGTAAAAAGGACAAAAAGCCCCTGTGTCTGTTCCCCTTTGTTGTCTGCCTCAAAACTGATTCTTTAGTGTTTCACTACCAATTCAGCAAGGAGGGTGGGCTCCTCAACTAGCCCCCACCCTTCCTGGTCCCTTTCCTTGAACATTTCTTTCAAATTGTGAAGTGACCACACAGCACTCACAAATGGTTCATTGGAAAAAGCAGGATCGGGCAAGACAAGCAGGCAAGAAACAGATAAAGAAACTGAAAAACAGGTTGAAAGCCCTAAGGGAAAAGTATCAGGAGTAAGAAAAGCAGTAAGTGCAGGCATGAACCCCGGAACAATACTTAAAATGGTGAAATCTGAGGTGATAAAAGGTGTCATTTTGGACAATACAAGTGATTAAGGAAAGAGAGTGAAAAGTTAACTCTACAGAGGCTGGAGAGATTTAAGCAGTTTAACTTTGTGGAAAATGTTAAAAAGGACCATGTTAAAGAGAGAATTCTTGGTTTCTTTGCAGCCATTCTGAAGGGAAAATGGGCCCTTTTCCAGAAGAATGCTTGTAAATAATCCAAATATATATACAGCTATGTAAAAACAAAGCAGTGTAAAGGTATGTTAAGGAAAAGAAAATGTGTATGTAACTGTTTGTCTGAAAATATGTAAAGTTCTAAGAATCTAAACCAAAACATCTGGTTTGTAAAACTCCTGTTTTCTAGGTGTGAGATAAATTGGTTTTGTTTTGTTTTTAATGCCACTAAAAATTCATTTGACTCTTTAATTCAAAGTTGCAAAACTGACAGACCTTTTTGCAAGACACAGGTAATTAGTGCTGTTTGGCTTTGGGATTTAGCATTTAACTCTTAAGGGTAACTTGATTCTTTATAAAATTTAAAAATGTTTTTAAATAAAGACTAATCATGGCTGCAATAGGGCAGTCAAAATCAGGAGATGGGGAGAGATTCTGAAGTCTTTTGTTTGTTTGGTTGGTTTTTTTGTAACAATAGCAGATAAGTGCTGTAGTGAAAGAATAAGAAATTAACAGTGACCCTCTGAAGCAACAGCAGAGGTGAGGTGCACAAAACAAAAAGAAGCAATGTTTAAAAACACTGAGCCTTAAAATAGCTCTGTGTAATCAGACTGTCACTTTTATAGGGTACATGAAAACTCTGTAAGAACAAAAGAACAGTTACACCTTATGTAAAAATGATATGGCTAACGTTTTTTAAAAAGTTATAGTATATGAAAGAATGTGATTTTCCCTAGGACATGGCAGTGTATATTGTAGAAGGGGTAAAAGAAATGCAAATGAAACGTGCTGCTGAATTAAAATCCTATTCGGGCTCAAAAGAGCCGCAATAGGCTGTGTTCTTTTTCAGATCCCTGTGTGTTAAGACAGAGTCTCTTGAGCTCTGCTGAATGGCTTTGAATCCAAAAGCCAAGCCTGTGTGTTTACTTTCCTTGTATTAAGATCCAAGGGGTCTGGGTCTTGGGGGTCCCCAGGGAAGGTTTTGGGGAGACCAGAGTTTATCAGGCACTCAAAGTCCTGATTGGTGGCAGCGTATTAGATCTAAGCTGGTAATTAAGCTTAGAGGAATTCATGCTAGTACCTCATTTTTTGGACTCTAAGGTTCAGATTGGGGAAAGATACTATGACAGGATGGCTTTGCACAAATGTGCTTCCCTAACTGTGGAGGAGTGAGAGATGGCATGCACATGCCAATTCTGGCACCAGACCATCTAGCCACTGAGTACATTAATCGCAAGAGGTATTTCTCAGTGGTTCTCCGGGTGCATGTGGCTCACCATGGGCATTTTACAGACATTAATGCAGGCTGGTCTGAAAAGGTGCATGACACATGCATCTTTTGGAACACTGGCCTGTTCAAGAAGCTGCAAGCAGTGACTTTCTTCCCTGACCAGAAGATCACCGTATGTGAAGTGGAAATGCCCATTGTGATCCTGGCAGACCCCATCTATCCCTTAAATGTCATGGCTCATGAAGCCATACACGGGGCAACTTGACAGCAGCAAGGAGCAGTTCAACAACAAGCTGAACAAGTGCAGAATGACTGGAGTGTGCATTTGGCCATTTAAAAGCCCTCTGGCGATGCCTGTATGGGAAGCTGAACATAGCCGATCACAATATTCCTATGCTTATAGCCGTGTGTTGTATGCTCCATAATATTTGTGAAGGGACGGGTGAAAGCTTCACTCAGGGCTGGATCGCAGAGGCTCAGTGCCTGGAGGCTGAGTTTGAACAGCCAGAGACCAGAGCTATTAGAGGGGCACAGCGTGGGGCCATAAGGATCAGGGATGCTTTGAGGCAGCAATTTGAAGCTGAAAGCCACTAATATTTGTTGTTATGGTCGGGATTGCAGTGCTTATAATGCCAGGAGCTGATAGGTGCATGTGATGCAAGAAGGGGCCTTAACATAATTATACGTTGCTTTGCAGTGCTCTCTTTGTTTTCACTTAATAGAATAAAGATTGCTTTCAAACAAACACAATTCTTTTACTGAAAGACAACAGTGAGCAGGGAGAGGGATGGGGAATGGGAGAAGGGAAGGTCGCAAGAGGAGGAGGGGTCCTGGGATGGCTACAGATTTGTGCATGTTCAGGGATCATACCCAGTGATGAGCTGCCAAAATATTAACAACCAATTCCCTCCTCCTCACCCCACGAGGGGGTTGTGCCCCCGGGACTCCTGCCCCATCCACCCCCCTTCCCTGTCCCCTGACACCCCATCCAACCCCTCCTCTCATTCCTGATGTCACCATGGGACCCCTGCCCCATCCAACCACCCTTTCTCTCTGTCCCCTGACTGTCCCTGGAATCCCTACCCCTGACTGTCCCCTACCGCCCCATCCAACCCGCTCCTTCCTGACTGCCCCCCAGGACCCTTGCCCCTATTCAATCCCCCTGTTCCCTGCCCTCTGACTACCCCGACACTAATCCACCCCCCCAACTCCCCTGCCCTCTATCCATCACCCCTTCCCTGCCCCCTTACTGCGCTGCCTGGAGGTGGGGGCCGGGCCTGGGGTTGGGACCGAAGCCGCTCGGCTGGAGCCAGGGCGCTTGGCCGGGGCCGGGGCACCCAAAGCCGAGGCGTCCGGTTGGCTGGGACCAGGGCCGGGCTGGAGCTGCACCGGCTGGATGTGAGCACCATGCAAAGACACAAACTATCTTATTTATACAGATAAAAGAGCGGGAATTAGACAAAGAGACAAAGAAGCAAAACAGTAAAATTCACCTGGGGCACGCACGCATATCCTGCTTCCTTACTATCTTATCGATCTTAGGGCTAATACTTCACCAATTGCCCTTAAACGTGCAATTTTCTATGTTATGTCTGTATTCCTGACACCGATTGCAGAATTCCACATTTGCTTAAAGGTACAGACAGCATTCTTATACCCTGCTATTTTCACGATATAATTCATTCTACTTTCACAATCCCTCCTTTTTGGTCAAGCGCACGCTATGACCACAATTACTGTTCCACAAATTACCGGTTCCTTATCTCTTTGTTCATCAGCGATATTAAAAATATCATATTAGACTCTGTTTGGGCATCACCTGAGGACAATCTTGGATACAACAGGAGATTAACTGAAAGCATAAAAAATCACTAGATTCCAAACAGGATAGTTAGGGCTCCCTGAAACAACAGTTTCCTATGCCAGAGAATGAACAGTTACTTAGCACTTCCATAAAGAACTCAGCTCTACTTGGGGAAGATATGCGATTTTTCTAAGTGGCTAGCACGATCTATTACCTCATGTGTGTTGTTTCCAATGAGAGCACAGTACCCTCCTTTGGCTGCCAGCACTATATTCAGTGCTGACGGTTTTGGAGGCACCTGTTGATGCCCCCGTTCTTTGGCCAGGGCTCTAAATTTCTCCAGTTTTATTTGCCATTATAACTATTGCTTGTTAACCTCAGAGCTTTGCCTGGTTATTATTCCACAGTGGATAAAGGAATTCCAATAGCTTTCCCAGGTGTCATTACTGTTCCATGTGTTAAACAGGACAAGGTCCTCAGTGAGGTTGGGGAATTGAATGGGTAGCCAGGACAGGAACACCAGTTGAGAGTGGCTGGATGTGCTGCGACCCAGCTTAGAATAATAAGGTCTGACTATCCACACTTGCTGCTGGATAAAAGAATTTCATTGTGACTCCCAAACCTTAAGACACAACAACCGAGAACAGCACCACCAGAGGCATGTTAGAGCCGGCCTTCTGTTCTGACAACCTCACTGAGGGAAACTGCAGTCACTTTATGTCCACAAGCAGCAGGCGCTAGGCTCGTACTGCTTTCTTCTTGGCCTTGCTTTATGTTGTGTCTTGCTCTGGCAACCCTTACGAAAACATAGATTGTAAGGTATGCGGCTGTTCCTTTACGTCTTTTCTGGAGTTACCATTACTCTGCGTGGTCCGAGGTGATTATTGGTTCACTGGGGGCGGTGCATTCTTACACGCGAAGCATGTATCCGCTCTGAGATGCCAGCAGTTTAACAGCCGTCGGGTTAGTAAGCAGTACCTTGATGATCTTGATGTTCTTTAAGTCCTTTACTACTGTCTGTTACAGCTATCTCCCTATTCATTTGTCTATCTTACGCTTCCACATACTCCATTTTGTTTTTGTTCTCCTGTGGCCTCCCTCCCTGGCTGTTTAAGTTTTGCAGGCTGCCCTTCTCAAAATGGAGGGCCCCTTAAAGTTGTTTACCAAGAGCCATTTGGCCCTTTCAAAGGATGGCCATTGTGCTAAGTGGGACCACTGCCCTGTTCTAGGTTAGTCCTATTATCACCTTGTAAACCTGGGCTCGTTTTGGTGGACAAATGTCCAGTTGCAGGCCTATTGTGTTTTTAAGTCCTGGGATGAGTCATAGGCTCATGTGCTTCTGAGTCCCTATGCACAGGACTCTGCCTAGACATGTCTCTGTGTCACCTGTTTTTTCTCTTCCCCTGCCTCTGAGCCAATCAGAAGTACTGGTGGAGACTGCCTTAGTGTGCCTTTAAACCAGACATTTTCTGATCAGGACCTCAGAAAGGTTCTGCATTGCTGCCTGTGTCGATCGCCAGGGGTTCTGGGGGTCCTTTTCGCTCTCGTTTTAGTTTTGAGCGTAGCCCCGTTTTTGAACCCCCCCCCCCCACGTAAGAACGAATGAATTGCCTGAGACATCTCCTGATTATTGAGACTGTACACGCCTCTTTGATTTTGCTGCTTTAACTCTGCTGCTTCCTTTGGGGCTGGTAAAACCCTCTGTGAATTCTGTGCAATCTCATATACTTTTATTTTATTATCTTAGCTGCTCCTCTCTCTTTTCCCAGCACCAGACTTAACCAGCACCCAGCATAGCTGGTTAAGTTAGGTTTAGAGTCGTTTGTATTGTGTTCTGTAAGTTGGTTTAGAATTGTTGCTGTGTTCTGTTACTTGCTAATTTGTGTAGTCTTGGTTAGTTAGGTCATAGATAAGTTTGCTGTGTTCGTATAGTTGTGTTAAGTCTGTCTTCCTGCTGCCCCCACCGAGCTCTCCAGTCACCCCATACCCCTCAGTCTCTGCTGTTTAAACTTGCAGCCTGCCTGCTCTCTGCTGTTTAAAGCTGCAGCCTGCCTGCTCTCTGTCTCCTGAAGCTCTCTCTTCTCTCTCTCCTTTTAATCCCTTCCTCCACACTCTCCTATTACCCCCAACCTCATTTATTACTGAAGTCTAGGCATAACCCGATTGGTACCCTTCTTCTCTCTAACACACTCACATTTTACATATTACCACTGTGACACATTTTTATCTAGTTGGTTTACTTACCACATTTTCCATAATGTTAGTTGCTATATGCTGCTGTGACACACTTTTATATAGAAATTGTTAGCTACCTGTTACATTTATACTTCAGTGTAATTGTTACCACTGTATTGTACCCCACTGTATTTACCCACTATTGAAACCCCCTATACTATGCTAAAAGAACCCCTCCCAATTGTCTTTTAACATAAACCCAACGCCCTCACTATTGATTTTCCCTGTTTTGATTTTCTTATAAAGTTGTATGTTGCGAGACCCACCCGTGTGTAATTCTCCCCAAGATCCCATTAATACCGTGCTGCAGGGACAACTACTTCTCCTTGACTCGGCTATACCAGGCTTCACCTACTTTCCTGAAATGAATAACATTCTCATTCCCCACAAACAGATTGAACTCAACAGTAGTAATTTTATAATCGAGCAAAAAGCTTGGAAATTAAACTGCTAGTTTTACAATAATACCCGAAGACAATTTACATGAGACGCGAGGCCTTCAATGTTTCTCGTAATTTACTTGACAACGACACCCTAGAGAATCCTGTCTCTTCGTACGAAATCTAAAAACAAAGAGTAGAGAGGGCCCAAGTTTGTAATGCATATGGGAAAACAGAATCTGTATAGTCCCAGGGGGTCATTTCTTCTGCTATTAAAAAAAAAGGTCTAGCAGATGATAATCAAATAAAGTAGAATCTTATGGAATTATAAAATCCTGCGTCCTACATATCCCCTTTGACACAAATATAATCGCGCCAGTTGTCACTGTCTTAGTAGTCCACGGTAATAGAAAAGACGGGAGTGATTTGAGCCTGTGCTTTAGCTTGCACACATTGTTGTATCCACCAGCACATTAAACATTAATTAATCACCATACAATTAAACCACAACCAATAGGGGTAGAAATTAGTGTGCCAGTAAGTTGTGGGAGACATCCTAGAAAATATGTTAAAGCCAATGGAAGCTTTGTATGTGTTTCTGCAGTGGCACTTCTAACATGTCCACATTTGGTGTAAAATGAATTGGTCCAGCAGTTTCCACATTTTTTTTCTAGAAGAACTATGTAATCTTCGATCTTTACCAGATATTGTAACCTGTTTGCCATTCACTGCCAAGATTGAAGAGAAACTCACCGAAGATCAGTGCTCTCAGAACGAGACCTTTGTTGTGGTTGTGGCAATTAAAATGTGATTACTGGTAAGCACAGTACTTACAGTACAATTACATTTGTTCTGGTGGGCTTGCAAAACTGTTTAAACACTTTCCGCCAAGACTAACACATACACATAGCCCATAGACAGTACTTGGATTATCTGAAAGACATAATAACATGTTCTACCCCTTTGGGGTGACATGATTATTGGGTAAAGCTTCCATCTTTTACAAAGACCCCTGCAATTGCAAGGCAAACAGAGGAATCTAACCGCATATTTTCCTGTGGTTTCTTGTTGGTGTTTTTCAAGGCAGGCCAGGTTTAATGGCTCTACTTTTTAAGGGTTATCGGCAAATTAATTCCCTGTTTAGTTATTAATCATGAGGTGGTGTACCTCAAGTTTTGCCTCTTATATTGCAGACCCCAGATTTGAATTTTCCTGCCTGTGTTAAGCTTTAAGTTTATCACGAGCAATCAGCCGAGAAGCATCATTCATCCTTACGTTAAAGGATTTGTCCAAAATCATACATACGCACTATACAT
This sequence comes from Chelonoidis abingdonii, assembly GCF_003597395.2. Classification (NCBI taxonomy): domain Eukaryota; kingdom Metazoa; phylum Chordata; order Testudines; family Testudinidae; genus Chelonoidis; species Chelonoidis abingdonii. The sequence continues at coordinate 15,980,190 of NC_133773.1, read as the reverse complement.
TGTACAGGGTACTTACTAACATTAAATTTATTTCAAGTTCGTATAACAATAGCATTAGCATCCAAATCTGTTAAAGTATTTGTATAACGATGCGTTTTTATGTAGGCAATTGTTGCCTGACCAGGTAATGTCTTTGTTGGGCAGTTCTTTGTGCTGGAGTTCTACTGTCTTTGATCCAGCTAAGAAAGTTGCATCAACACAGGCTGGTTGATTCAAAGCCATCACAGAGCCAGAGACTCGTCTAACACCCGGGATCTGAAAAAGAAAACACAGCGCTATTGGGCGGCTCTTTTGGAGCCCGAATAGATTTTCATTCGCCAGCACGTTCATTTGATCCTTACCCCTTCGAATAATACACTGACACCATGTCCTAGGGAAAATGCACATTCTTCATACTAATTTTAAAACAACGTTAGCCATATCCAATTTACATAAGGTGTAAATGTTCTTTGTCTTACAGAGTTTTCATGTACCCTTATAAATAGTACAGGTCTGATACACGAGCTATTTAAGGCTGCCGTGTTTAACATTGCTTCTTTTGTTTGTGCACGCCAACCCTCTGCTGTTGCTTCAGAGGGTCACGTAATTCTTTATTCTTCAACTACAGGCACTTATCTGCCTATTGGTACAAGAAAACACCAACCAAACAAACAAAAAGACTTCAGAATCTCTACATTCCTCCTGATTTGACTGCCTTACTTGCAGCCATGACTTGAGTCTTATGTAAAAACATTTTAAATTTATAAAGAATTCAGTTACCCCTTAAGAGTAATGCTAAATCCCAAAGCCAAAAGCACTAAGTACGGTCTTGCAAAAAGGTTGTCAGTTTTGCAATCTTGAATAAAGAGTCAAAGAATTTTAGTGGCATTAAAACACAAAAACAACAACCATTTAATCTCACAACTCTAACAAAGCAGGAGTTTTACAAACCACTGTTTGTTTAGATTCTTAGAACTTTACATGTATTCAGACAACAGTACAATACACATTTCTTTCCTAACATACACCTTTACAGACTGCTTGTTTACATAGCTGTATATAAAGTTGGATATTACAAGCATCTTCTGAAAAGGGCCATTGTCCTCTAATGCTGCAAAGAAACCAAGACTTCTCTCTTTACATGGTCTTTTTAACATTTTCCACAAGTTAAACTGCTTAAAATCCTCCAGCCTGTAGAGTAACTTTACTCTCTTTCCTAAATACTTGTATCTGTCCCAAAACCGACACTTTATTCCAACCTCAGATTCACCATGTTAAGTATGTCCAGGGTTTCAGCCTGCACTTACTGCTTTTCTTACTCTGGAACTTTCCCTTAGGGCTATCAACCTGTTTTTCAGTTGCTTATCTTTCTGCCTGCTGTCTGCCATCCTGCTTTTTCCAAGACATTTTGAGTGCTGTTGTGGTCCCTTCAAATTTGAAAGAAATGTCAAGGAAAGGACCAGGAAGGGTGGGCTAGTTGTAAGAGCCCCACCCTCCTTGCTGAATGGTAGTGACACAGCTAAAATCAAGTTTTGAGGCAAGACAACAAAGGGAACAGAACAGGGGCTTTTTGTCCTTTTACAAAGAGATGGGAGTAATGAAGGGGATGATCAATCCGGGTTTGGAGAAACGGGGTAAAGGACAGCGCTCGGTGGTGGGGGAACAGGAGCTTTAAATCAAGCTTTGAATGTAATTATTGAATATTTGAGAGAGGCGAGTTTGATTTTGTCCACCTAGTGAATTTGCCTCTCTCCACCACGCATGAAACAATTAACTCCTCCTTTAGCCATTTAGTTTAGGGGCCGAGTTTGTCCTTTAAACATCTACCAGTCCTGTTCCAAGATTTTAGACAGTGGCCACTGAGTTTTTTTGGGATCCGCTGAGTTAGCCTAACCATGTCCAGAAATTTACGGGAGTCGGACCTTTTTACAGAGTCCAACCAATCCTAAAACAGTAAAATGAGCCGGCATTCATTAGGGAACGGCCCAATTAGACGTCTGTTAGCCTAGTACAGGAGGACTTGTCCAACACACCAATCACACAACGAAGGAATTTGGGTCGCAGAGGCGGATGCCCAGTCAAACACTTCACACAAGAGCCCACGGCTACTCCTCAGTGGCCCTTCTGCTTCACAAAGGGGTTTACCCAAAGTGGGTGCCGGTGCGGCTGCGATGTGCAGATTCCACTACATCATCAAGACCGCAGGGACACGGAACCCCTTGTCGGCGATCCCCGGACAGAGATGCCAACTCAAAGCACTCCACAAGAGGACGGATAGACACAGAGACACGGGACAGTCCCATCCCGGAAAAACATCAGAAATAATTACCCTGACCAGCATGCCTGATGGTCAGAATCCCCGGGAATCCCTACCAGAACAGAGGGGAACCAATAGGTTCAACTGGCGTAGCTTCATGTGGTGTGCGCCTTTCTGTTCTAATGGAGACTGCTGCGCCACTGCCGGGTGGCCGGCTGCACGGTCATCCACACAAAATGATCAGGACATCACACTAGCCCCAGTTGAAACGGTGCCATCTCGTTGGAACCGTCTCAATTCAAAGTTACGAACCTCAGACTCAGTTGTCAGACACCTGTTTTATAGCCACAGGCCTCTGCTAATACACCCAGATAATGTGAGCACCAGCAAGCCACAAACTATCTTATTCATACAGATAAAAGAGCGGAATTAAGACAAAGGGACAAAAG
>NC_133773.1:15903593-15973790 GCF_003597395.2 Chelonoidis abingdonii | reverse complement strand
TATCTGGGTGTATTAGCAGAGCCCTGTGCTAATAAAACAGAGTGGTCTGACAAACTGAGTCCTGAGTCTAACTTTGACAGTGCTTTCAGTAAACAATCTTGCACTGGTAAGGAATGGATTAGATGCACTCACCAGTCTTATATGGCCCTTCTACCCTCGCCATCTTTAATTTAATTGACCTCAAAACACCCCTGTGAAGTAGGGAAGAACTACTGTTCGATTGCAGATGGAGAATTGAGGCACCAAGTGAATGAATGACTTGACCAAAGTCACACAGAAACTCTGTAGCAGAGTAAGGAATTGAAACCAGGTCTTTCAGGTCATAAGCTGGCACCCTAATCACTGGACCATCCTTGTCGTCTGATGTGCACCTCTTCCTTTCTCCTCTAATTAGCCAAAATTAACAAAAGCCAAAGGAAAAAAAAAAAGACGACAGAAGGCTTAACAATGAAGAAATATAAAAGATAAGGAGGGTTCACAGGGACTCGTATGTATTGCTTCCACTCTGGTTCCAGGAGGATTTGTCCAGCAGTAAATCTGATCGTACTATCCATTATTTAAAATATCTGTTATGAATTTAGCTCCATTTATTGGTTAGCAAATCATTCAGTCTGAGGTACTTACAAGGTTCTGATCACCATACCATCTGTGCACCTACCAACAATCCTCGCACTACATCTCTGAGGTAAGAAAGTACTGTTACCTCCACTTTGTAGATGGGAAACTGAGGCATGGGAATTAAATGACTTGTCCAAGGTTACACAGGTCGTCTATGGCAGAACAGGAATTGAACCAACATCTCCAGAATGCCAGCCCACAAGGTCACCGTTTCTCCCCACAAACTCATCGGATCACAGAAATGTAGGGCTGGAAGAAATCCTGAGAGGTCATCTAGTCCAGTCCCCTGCACCGAGTCAGGACCCAGTTAACCTGCACCATCCTAGACAGGTGCTTGTCCAACCCATTCATAAAAATCTCCACTGATGGGGATTCCACAGCCTCCCTTAGAAGCTTATTCCAGAACTTAACTACCCTTAGAGTTAGAAACCTGTCCCTGATCTAGGATCCTGAATGTCTTCAAATGTGTTAGTTATTCATTGACTCTGTGTAAATATTGGCTATTTGAGATTTGTGTCATATGGCTAGTCATTTGGCCACATGCTCTTGTTTCGGCTCCTTGAATGACTGACTGAAACATTGTACAACAAAAGAACAGCAATTAACAAGTGACAAATTTCCCGCATGAATTTTCAGAACAGCAAACATTTGTGCTGCCAGTGGCGAAATTTTCGGAATTTATGAAAATGCCCAACAATTGTCTAATGACAGTAAAATAGAACTCAGAATATACTCACTGATGAAATAGTCACCATTTTTAAAAAAGTTTTCAACAAACCCCACAAAAAGTAACTTATTTTTCAGAAGGCAAGTCCTCTTCTTTTTCTGATGGGTGTTTTTCTTCAAATGGCAGGCGTTGAGCTTTAGAGATAGCTGGGGTGAACCAACTGACATGGGCTCTGCTACCAATTTACTTTGTAATCATGGGCAAGTCACTTGCCTCTCTGTGTTCCTTTATAAAATGGGGGACCTGTGAAATGCTTGGAGATTTACAATGCAAAAGTGCTACGAATCTTTTGTGGCTATTCTTTATCAGGCTGTGAGAGCACAAAAAAAGATTCCCATCGAGTTATCTTATGTCTCAGCATTACTAATACCCACGTGCATGTCCCTCTCATTTGCTTATCCAACACTGCACACAGTATTTAACTGAGTCCTCTGTCCTTGGAGAACAATATTCCACCATATTAGAGCACTAGACTATTTTCACTTTAGAAAACTGCCCTTCCTTCTCATACAGGGTCATACAAGAGAAAAGTCCGCAGAGGGGCTCCCTCCCGTTCCCACAACCGCAACCACCTTTAACTTAGTTTTTGGGGGAAATATTTTCTAAGCCAGCATTTGGGGTTGAGAGTGGGGAATGGGGGAGGGGAACAGAATCTGGCGAACAGCTGGGGCCCATCACTTTTCATTGTAGGTCTTGGAGAGATGTGGTTGACAGAGTGATGCACAGAGGCTGTCCCAGTTAATGACTTCACCATTCTCCATCATTATCCCCATCATTAGAAAATTAGGAGGACAGAAGGTATTTACTGTAAACCTGCCACCTCCCAAGGAGAGATAAATAGAAACTGATAAATGGGATCTTCTGGTGCTGTTCGTCTATTAACCTTCTGCTTCCCAGTTTAGGCATATGCATGCTATCCTGCCATTAATATCCAGTAATTGGCATTGCAGTGGGCAATACAATCGTGCCTTTAGTATGTGCTTCTTTCATGACACATGCATGTGCAAGCGTACAAACTACATTAATAATGAAGCTTGGCTAAACAGTCCAGTCGAAAGACACTAGGCAGTTGTTTCCAAACCAAATGCTGATTCTCCAGTAGTTAATCAGACCCTAACCTTTGCAGAATGATACATTTCCACCCATGTGCACGCGCATACACACACACACGCACACCCTTCCTAATAGCTGCAATTTTCTCTCATGCTCAGATCAGCGTCCCTGAAAGAAATAAGCATTTGCCTTTAGCCAAGATTCACCAACTGATCGGTATTTGATCAGGCTGGGAAAAGGAATGGGGGCGGGGTCAAGGAGAAGGACCAAGTCTGTCTGAGCGACATGATGTGAAACCACACTGAGGCAGGTTCTGTAGCAGATCAGCTCTATCAGCCCTATTCGGGAATGCTGCCGAAAGGCATTGAATGCAGCCCCCCTCCACCCCCCAGGGGAACGAGTGAGACACTTTGCAACGTCATTTGCTGTCACCGAGGAGCGAAACGTTTCCCTGATTATTTAGATGCACCCTAAGGAAAATAGTGACAGGCAAATCTGAACTGTCTAAAAGGATCCTTATCCAACATTTCTGAATCTTATTTTATCTACTTACTTTCCTGTGGTGCTCATTATCATAACACCACATTGCACAACTTAAGCCAGTTTAACCTCACAACGCCCTTGCAAAGTAAGGAAACTGATCTCACAATGAGGAAACTGAGGCACGGCGACACAAAGGAAATAAGCCCGTATCTCCTGAGTCTCTAATCAAGTGCCTTAAACAAACATAAGGGATGAAATCTTGGCTCTATTGAAGTCAACGGAAAGCTTCCTCTGAATTCAGTGGGACCAAGATTTCACCCAAGAACTGCCTTCCTTTCTTACACACACACACACACACACACACACACACACACACACACACACACACACACACACACACACACTCTCACCCCCTCCTTTCCTCTACACAAGTCATCCCTTTACTCAGATAGCCAGGCCTCTTAAGGTCTTCTCACCAGGCTTTCAATGGCACTTAACCCTATGTCACTTCATAGCTTTTGAAAATGTTACCCAATTACTTCTGGTCTCTGGTACTGAAATTTCACTATTTTTTTCAGCCCCCACATCTACTTACAGTTTCTTTCCAACCTACAGCACAACCCTCGCAGAGGCAATTCAGGGGCTGAGCCAGGTAACCAGTAATCAAACGTAGCTGCACACACACGGCAGTACACACTTTTGTAGCTGCATTTCGAAGTGTGAAGGAGTCACGTATAAGGCCTACGAAGCTTTTGACCAAAGCCCACCTAGCCGATGGAAAGACAGCCCTGTTAGGATGTCACTTTCTCAGAGTCAGTTTTTTTTTGTTGAAATTCAGGAAAAATGCAAGGCCTGTTCCTGAAGAAATGAGACACTAGGCTTCCAAGGATGGTTTAGGCTGGAGTGCTGGTTTCAAAGTCCTATAATGCGTGAATTTCTCTGCTCTAGTTTCAGCTCTCTCACTCTGTGAGAACATCTACCTCCGGGAGCTTGATGACAGCATCCATTTTTCAAGTTTACACGAAATGTGTCGCCGCCTCCTCCCCTTTTTTTGTTGTTGTTATTCTAGTATGCTGACACCAAGTAGTACCTTAGGTCTCAATCCTGCACACACTTATACATCTGATTAACTTTACTACTGAGAGTAGCTCCAATTATTTCAACAGGACTACTCATGGTAGTGAAGTGAAGCAGGCGTGTAAGCGTTTGCTGGAACAGGGCTCGGCTTTGAATAGCTGTTCTTTACCAGACATGCTCAGAGGAAGTTACTACTCAATCTGAGTGAGGGTGGCAGATCTTAAGTTTTTCTTACCATTTGTATGATGCAAACAAAGTATTAACTTTATTCCAAAGAATACTTTTTCTTTACAGCAAACTTTTTAATCAGTAATAAACAAAGTAAGACCACTTCTCAACTGCTATTTATGAAAGCCACATGTTTAGCAACAGAGATGTATATATTATAACCTACCTGGCAAGCATATGCTATAATTAAAGTTCAATTTCAAGGTCTATTTTAACAACCTTTCTCATTTGGATTTACCAAAGGACAGTTTGTTTGTTTGTTTGTTTATTGTAAAGTCTGAGCAAAAGTGATTAAATGGATTTTGATCCACCCAAGCATGAAAAAAAAAAATTCTCAGTTGATCCAATCTCAAAGTGTTTGCTGACATCACTGAAAAAGCGGATGACACTGGAAGCAAACTACATTTTCAGGGCAGGGCCATTTCAGGGGCATAACAGACAGTGCTGACAGCTCGCACTATTTTGTCTCAAATTTCATGTTATTTGACATTCTTCTTAAAGCCCCAGCTCTGGGAGTCATCAGAATTTCAGCTTTTATTTGTTTTTAAAGTAAGCTGCTAGCCCTTGTGCAGAGAAAAGTTGGAAAACTCAACCCAAGTACAATCCAAAGGCTCAAAAACCAGAAGTAGAAGAGGCTCAAAGAACTCAACATATTTTTCTTTTAAATCCCATTATTTTTTAAGCTAATCTCAAGCCTGAGTGAATGCTGGGGAATAGCAATATTGTACTGCAGACCATGAGGGCAAACTAGTCCAGCCACTACCTTGGCTTTACCTGCTCAGTGGAGAGACAGGGAACTTCATTCGCTAGCACAATCAACTGGCACTTTTCATAAACAGGGTATTCGTGGACATTAAAAAAAAAAAAAGAGCGAGAGCGCATCCATCATTAGACTATACTTCAGAGCAGATGAGGATTGAAATCTAATGCTAACCACCAGAAACTTTTCTCTGCACTTGTGGAGCAAGAATAGACACTTTGCTGTGAAAAAAGTAAACTTTCCACTTCTCTCATTTACACTGCTGTAAATCTGGTGTGACTCCACTGACTCACCATAACCAAGACCAGAATTTGGCCCACTGCAATTAAGGAAAAGAAAACGTAGGCATCGCATATATTAAAAAAAAAAAACAAATTCCAATAAGTTGTTTTGTTGAGGTCACAGCTGAATATTCACAATCAGACTCCAAATTAACAAGACAGTCCTAGCAAATTTTTTCTCTCTCATGTATGAGCTGTCAGTGCAAATAGTCATCACTTCTCTGTTATCCCATATTCATCCCCATTTATACAAGACACACTGAAGTCTAGGCCGTGAGAATGAAATTCACCCTACTTGCACAGAGTGCGAGTATCCAGGGTCCAAGCGGGTTGAACACAGAAGATTTGGGGAGATGAAAACCACCCCATCCCCACCTAGGGCAGGTGAGCAGAGGTGTTGTGCAGTACCTCCTTCCCTCCCCATAAGCACTCCCACAGCGACTACCCCAGCCTATGGGGTGGAATCACAGCTGCTTCTCATCTGCACAACTGTCAAGCGGTAGGATGACTGGATGTATATAAATTAATTCTAGCAACCCCCTTCCGTGGCCCGCAGCTTTCGTGGTGGCTTATTGAGGCCTGAAAGAGAGTGCCTTTCTGAGTCAGGCAGGGAATGCACCTCCACTCTATCCCTGGTGTCTCACCCAGCTCCAATGCAGGCTATAAGTGAGACTGGTCCCCTGCACCAAAATGCCACGTGTGCTATTTCTATACATGCTAATATGTGCGTATAATTGATTTTTAGGACACAAATGAAAATAGGATGACGACGTGTAACAATGGGAACGTAAGTATTAATTTCCATCTGTCTAAGCAACTGGCAGTGTCCGCCAGTTACAGCGGTAGCTGATGAACAGCTGCAGCTACAAAAAAAAGCAGAATTCACGTTTCAGCCACTGTCATTCACCTGAAATTTTACAGTTTTAATTAGCAAGCTGAGGAAGCTGTCAACAATCAACATCGGCAAATCTGCCAGCCACACGAGCAGTACTGTCTGCCAGAAATTCTGTTCTAATTGTCCCCAGATTTTTGTTGGTTGGTTGGTTGGTTTCCTCGCTCCACATTACAATTCTAACTTCAAACCTTCCTAATGCTCGTCGTCATCACCAGCCACGGGTCTAATTCTGGCAAGACAAAAGGAGGGACGGACTGACTGAGTTTCCTTCTCTTCTTGCTCATATTCCAATTCAAACCCGGGTGTTTTAAATGAGATTTCCTGTGCCTATTTCCCCACCTGTAAAATGGGAACAATGATACATCTCTAGCTCCTACAGATGTCGCGAGCCTCATCTCACTAACAGCTGCATATCACAAAGCCCTCTGATGCATGTATGCAACCACAGGTACCGGAGACAGAAGGGCCACATGGCTGTGTTGCCCCCTTACAATGTAAACAGGAAGGCCCAGGCCTCCCCGCACGCACTTTTGAGAACCTCACCGGCACTGGGCAGCGTAACTGCAGTCCCCCTTCTCTGATGGCATGACAGAGTGGCTGCCGGGCCAAATTTGAGTGAGTGGCATTGTGACCTGGCGCACAGAGTCGCAACACCACTCAAATTCAGCCTGTTTTGGTTGCTTCCCTTCGCCACTGCCACTTTTTTGCAGTCTTTACAGAGCCCTCGTGTGGCCATTTAATTCTCAAATTTAATAGCTGAATAGATAGTACCAAGCTGTTCAAAACATGCACCTGCTGTTGTGCCCATTTGAGGCAGGAAATCCTGGGAGAAGAGGAGCTCTCATGAGATTTCCAACACTTCTGTTTCCCGTTGACAATATTGCATGCAGTCTTTCTTGTAGTATTTTGGCACTTCTGCTCATGGTGCTAGACAGAACCCAAAGCTCAGGAGCATGGAAAAAAATCAGGAACAATATTGGAAGGCACGTTCTTCTCAGTAAGATTCTTCGGGAGGGATTGTCAAAAAAAAATTAACTTCAATGGGAACAGTTAGACTATTTTTGAAAATTGCCCGTGTGCTTTTTAAGTGATGTATCCTTCTTTGAAAATACCTCTAGCACATAAATGATCTTAATTAATACTCTGGACATTCCCTTTAAATGGCAACTTGCTATAGCTATAAAAAGGTACTGAACAAGTTCAACATTGTTCACCTGAGCTCACTGTAACCCATACTTTTCAAATATTCATGTACAAGAGATTAAACTATGCAATGCATATTATAACTGTACATGTCCAGCGGGTAATGAAATGGTCCAACTCCCTCACATGGAATTCTCAACTCAAATCATTAAGAATTAATTGAAATCATTTTACATGGATGATGAACTGTTCTTCGCTATTGGAGTGAGGCTCTGGGGTCACGTATTAGATGCTATGGCCAAAGAGATCAGTGAACGTAGCAGTGTCACACGGCTTAGTGGGTAAGATGTTAAATGTAAATCACTGCTTTGAAATCCAGCTACCACAGCCCATTGCCAAACGCATACAATGCTATCAACCTCTGCTCCAACTACCAGCTCAACAAGCAGAATAAAGGGGTTAGGATGGACCAGGAGATGAGAGCTAACAATCTCAACAGTCTTTCAATCCACCAACGTAAGAGGAATAAACAAGTCCCAATTTCTTTCCTCAAGGGCCTGCTATTGCCAACTCACATCCATCTTTTTACGTACAGATTTATAAACCTGGTGGAGTTAATTCAGGATTTATGAATTACTATATGCCAAACTGGAGTCATAATACAACCCTGACATTGGGAAGATGTGTAGGACAGAGCTGCAAACCTCTCCTTAGAGTCTGAGAACAAACATACACTCAACTTTTAAACTGGAAAATAATGGTAATAAGAGAAAATTCTAGTTACTGACATGGAAGACTTGACGAACAGGCTTTGAGGATAGTCTGTGGGTCAGCATTGCCCCAGAACTCGTTATTTAGATCAATGCAGAGTGAGTGTGAAATAGATGTGGAAAACTACTGCATTAGAAGGGCAAACATTTAATGCCTCCCCTCACTGGGGCAAGAGACTGCACCAGGTGCAGGGCAGCCGAACATAGCAACTGACCTGCCTGCAGTTTTACAACAACAGTTTTACAACAGCTTAGCTGGGAATAGAGCCCGGATCTCTTAAATCTGAGTCCTGTGCTTTAACCACTAGGCAATGTTTCCTCTCATTTAAACACAGGTGCAGGCAAGACAATAAGTATCACTATTATACTGTTCCCAGGCTCTTCTTACCACAGCAATTCCCTGAGCCTATGAACATATTACGGGACATTAACCCTTTAGTTACTGTACTAAACTATACCAGTCTGCAGCACACACCTCCAACACCATACCCTTCACTAATTGTTCCCAGCACCTTGCGCTCTGCTCATCTGCAGCCCTTTGCTTCCATACTGGATAGCTCAGACAGGGAGGGGCATAATCCTCAGAAAGAGTTTAACCCTTTGCTTCCCCCAAAATTGGATATATTCACCCCATCACAGGCCAGTTCAGTATGAAGCTGTTTGGAAACTGACCTGCCCCAAACGTAGGAACAAACTGCCAGGAAGCCAACACACATGGTATGAAAAGGGGAAAGCACCACTGATAAGATGTGGTTTTCATGCCTGTTAGCTCTAAAGCATCTGGATAGGGGTTTATTTGGTTTGCACCTGGTGTGAATAAGGCAAGGCCAGTTTGGCTCCTCTGGAACTCTCGCAATTTACACTTTTAATCTACCTGCATGGCTTTTGAGACTTGCAATTGCAGCAACCAAGTCCCTTCCCTCCACACTCAAAATGAATTCACATGACACCTTTTCTCAAGTTATAAGATGTAGCTTAATTTTTTCTTATTATTTTTCCTTGTCTCACACACTGCGCCTCCAGGTGCCAGCCAGCATAGCACATGGATGCACTGAAAAAACACAGGAGAGGCGGTTTTCCAAGTTCTCGCAGCCTGGTTAGAGGCAGGAGGTATCAGAAACCTCGCTAGAAAGCCTGTACCAGCGTGACTTACAGAGGTTCAGACACCCCTCTGGCTGCTTATCCAAACTGAAGCACTGCGGGCCTGATTTTCAGAGTTATCACTGATTTCATCATGTCTGAACATCAAGCCTTGAACTTCTGCAGGTTTAGCACTCACTAGCAGGTGCTTATTTAATACCCACTCTGAGAACGAAAAGAAACATCACTGTCAAAAATCTGATGCATTTCCTGGAATAATTATAGTAGAGGATTTAGTTACACAGCGCAGTCTAGACCTCAACTGGTCATCGTTTTGAACAAAGTGTTAGTGCAAAGGGCAGAGAATATACCTAAGTCTTCAGAGAGCTGGGATCTTAAAGCTTTTCCCCAATGTTTATACACCCAAGTTCAAGGTCCCCAGTTCTTATTCCAAGAGCTCAGTTTCTGCTTTCCTGCGGTGAAATTCATCATAACTCTTATGCACCGCTTCTGTCTCACTTTAGCCATCAACATAAGCAGCGCCGACTCTGAGTGCTGGCCCTCTGCACATGGGTGATTTTCACCCCGCCTGACAACAAACAACAGCAGAGGCCGAAGAACCCATGCTGACATAAAGGGTTAAGATTTTCAAGCCACATAAAAGACTTACATGCTGATTTGCCATTAAAATGAAAGAGAATCAGGCTTTCACATCTAGTAACATGGCCTCTTCGCTTATAAATCAGAAGTTATCTAATTGAGATTTCTGTTTTAACAGACATACCTGCGAGCAGGAGTCTTGTCAATTTTCATTCCTTACTGGTCCCAGGGATACAGGCGTCAGTGAGAGCAAAGAGTAGGGGATGGCATAATACATAAATACTGGGTCACATGTGAATCCTTTAATTACACCACAGTCAGCATGCTGGGCTTGTTGTTAGGTCGTGCAGCTAATATGCTGCTGCAGCTCTCATTCTGGAAACATGAATAAAAAAAAAAAAAAAAATCGACTCTCAGGGGAAACAAAGGTCTTGATAATGGAAGGCATCTGAGCTCCCATTCAAGTCAATGAGAGTGCCCTGTGCAGAGGTCTTGCAAATCCTTAAGAAGGAGCATTCAGATTCTGCAAAGGAAGATGTGCCAGGGGCTCCAAAATGCTCACAAGGGACTTTGCTACTGCTGTTGATTTTACACGGTAGGCACTCAGATGCTGTGGTGATGGGCAGCAGCATCAGAGGGCAGAACTAGAGGTCTGCCAAGCTTAATGTTACACCTTCAAACGTAAGGCTTCTATAAGTGTGTTAAACCCAGAACTGACCTTTGCTCAAGTTCTAACAAGCCGGGTCCTCCAGGCAGCTGGCTCCCCACACACTCTTCTGAGCCTGGGAGCCTCCAGCGAACACAAGCTGTTGCCAGCATCTTGTCCTGTTCTTAAAGGGGCAGCTCATTTCTAGGCTTGAAAAGAACCACACCTAGGAACAAAATACAAACACAGCAATAAACAAATATCCAAACAACACTCAATACAAGGTGGGATAATACAAGACCATTTTTGTAACCATGTTTGTTCTGGAGCCCTCATTCTAACAAAGTCCAGAGTGAGGGAATGATCCCAAATAGACATATTCCCAAATTGGTAATGTCTAACGAGTCATAATTCTATCATCATCATCTGATTTTTTTATCATGATTTTTTTAAACCGCATACTTGAAATGCTGAGAAAGCAAATCGACTGTAAAGTGGTATTGTTATATTTAGTATTAGAAAGAGAGACTGTAACAGTTCCATCTAGATTTGGAATCTGGTCACTACATAGGCCAAGTGTGTGGGACGGAGGTGGTGGTGGGGGTAAGAACACTTTTTATATGCATATTTGTATTAAGATCATCTCAGCCCCATGCAATAGACCATAAGAACAACGGGCGTCATTATGGAACATCACATCAAAGAGCTGTGTTGCAGTGGATGCCCCGAGGTCTCTCGAGGATAGGGTTGAAGATGAGCTGAGGTGTGCCAAGCTTCAGTGCACTTCAGTGCACCTCCAACACTCAGGCATGGATTGAAACAGAAAGGACTGGATCCTTTGTCTCTCTCTCTCTCGTTACCAGTTTTTAGGCTACCGATAAAAAAAAAAAAATTGGGAATGAATACCGATGACTACGGGCTGGATCCTGCACCAGTGAAGTCAATGGGCATTTGACATCCAGGGGATAAGGTCAGACTCTAAATTAAAGCTACACGAGGGAAGAGATTCAGATTGTGCCACCAACACACATACAACCCCAATCCCTTGTGCCCAAGTGTCACAATGCAGGTGGTATGTAACATGGCACACAATAAGAAGGGTTAAGGATAGAATTTTACCTCTTCCACTCAACTTACCTGCTTTCTTTGGTTTTGGGAAATTACATTTATATCATAATAATAATGTGCAAGCAGGGGGCAGCTTGCATCAATGTTCCAATTCAGCAAGATGCTTAAGAAAGTGTCTAATTTTTTAGTATGTTAAGTAGGCCCACTGAAATCAATAGGGGATAAACACGTGCTTTAAATTAGGCACATGCTTAAGTCCCTGGTTTAACTGAGGCCTATGAGCCAAAACAATGAGATTTGGTCTGGGGAAAATACATCTGGAGAAAATAAGGAGGGGAAAGCGCTACTGAAAAGGACTAATTAGGAGACAAAAAATTAGATAGGAGATTACAGCAAAAAATCCCAATGAAATTTGGGCCTGCAGCAAGTCACCCGCTGCCCCCTCTACCCTAGGGGCATGCAGAGACATGCATGCAGCCGGGCTAAAGTGGCTTCTTGCCCACTCTGCCTCCCTCCCTCCGCGTCATGCTGTAAGTCTCCCGGAAGCAGCCAGCACGTCCCTGTGGCCCTTGGGGGTGGACAGTGTCTCCGCGCGTTGCCCTGGCTCTGAGCACCGACTCCGCAGCTCCCATTGGCTGGGAACTGTGGCCAATGGGAGCTGTGGAAGTGGCGGCAAGAGATCCCTTGCCATCCCCTCCCCTGCCTAGAAGCCGCTGCCAGAGGAATGTGCCAGATTTGGGATCTGCTCCACCCCTCTGGCCCCAACTCCCACCACAGCCCAGAGCCTGCACCCAAACTTCCTCTCAGAGCCCACACCACTCATCCTCTCCCACACCCCAACCCCCTGCCCCAACCAAGGTACCTCACTTTATTTTCATTTACTTCCTATTACTTATAAATATAGGAGGAGGATGAAGAAAAAAAGAATGAAAAACCCGGCGGGGGGGGGGGAGAGGATAAGAGAATGTTCTTTTTCTTGGCTGGGTCCTGGGGGTGGGGGTGGGGCAAAAATGAGGCTGTGCACAGGGCCTCCTAACTCTAAATCTGCCACTGATGTAGGGGTATGGTACAGCAATCTCTTTCTACAGAAATGTGGTTCAGACACCCCTGGGAAATTCTGTCCATTGCGGGGTACCTCAGCAAGGGCTTGGTCCTGCTTCACTGAAGTCAGTGGGAGTGTCGCATTTATAAAGAAAGACATTGATAAACTGGAGGAATTCCCAGAAGAGCAACAACAAAATGATTAGTGCGTTGGGGCGGGGGCTGACTGAAAAGGAAAAATTAAAATGCTCCAATTTTCAGAAGTGTCCAATGATTTTAGCTACTTCCATTTTTGGGTGCCCAACTTGAGACAACACAAAGGTATTTCTAGAGGGTTTCGGTGCGCTGTACTATCTGAAAATCAGGACCCTTTAGGACAGTCATTTTCAACCTTTTTTCATTTTCAGACCCCTAAAAGTTTTCAAATGGAGAAGCACAGCCTTTTGGATATCTTAGAAATAATCTACGGACCCTCAGGCTGAAAACCACTGCTTTAGGGTATCTCAAGTGGAGCACCCTGCCCTTCCAACCCTAATATTCTATGATTCTATGAATCGACTGAATATTTGGGCCTAGATGTCCTGGCAAAGCAATGACAAAGAGGGGACGTGATAACAGTCTACAAGCGTCTGAAGCCCAAGGCTGGAGAGGAATGATTTAGAGTGATATGAAGGGATCTAACTAACAGTAACGGGATGAAATTAAGGAAGGTCAAATTCTGGATGATGAATATCATGGAAAACTACTGGAGAGAGCAAGCTCTCTTGAAGTGTGGAAGAGTGCCCTGGGGAAGCGGCGGAAACCAATTGTTTTGACATTTAAAAATCAGTCTGGACAAAACACTGGAGAATATTCTTCTAGAGAACAGGCCCTTCATCGCAGAGAGGTGGATCTGGACTAGATGACCAAGTAGCTCATTTCCATCTCTGGTTCTGTGAGGCTGCTGTATGTCTCAGGGGACCTAGTGACCTTTAGGTCACTGGTTCATATACAGCCCAGCTTGCTGTTTACTGGAAGCCATTACTACCTATTCGCTGTTCAGCGGCCTGTGTGAAATGAGGGGGTGGTCTCAGTCCAGATCCCAATGAACAAGCACCCATATCACAAAGCCACTAGCATAATGGCAATAACTTGGCCAGGAGACTCGGCAGTAAACAGAGCCGAACGCACGTAGAGAATGAACTACTCCCGCGCCTCTTGGGACAGTTCTAGTTCAGAGCGCGACAATGCTGGTGAGCCACTAGCCTGGGGAAAGTCTGCTGCCTGCGCGGTACCTTATCTTGGAGAACATAAGTCTGCAGAGATGGCAGGCCAGCCCCCTGTCACTCCACAAATGCTGTCAATCTCTTCAGTGAGCAGTGGGCGTTATCTCGGGATCTCTCTGGCATCCTGTTCTTGAACTTTTGCTCCCACTCCTGTCCCTGCACTGGCACTGTTCTTCTGTGCACTGTTCATTTTAGCCCAGTTTCTCCCCTCTGAGCGAAGGCGTGGCCACTGGTATACCACTGGGTCCTGTCCTTCTCAGCTGGAGGTTAAGCAGGTAGCACCTCTCATCATCACTTAACCATGTTTTTAATAGTAATAATGATGATGACAGCAGTGAGTACAGTAGCTGTAATTAAAGGCATTTTCAAAAAGGGCTGGGGTTGGTGGACCCTTGGTGGTGCCGTGGAGTTAAAACATTTCCTCTGCGGCATTTCTTCCTGGACTGATATACAGGCTCTGGTGCACTGGAGCAGAATGCTATCAGAAGTTCACGTGAGTCCAAAAGTTTTCAGCTGAGCAGATGAAGGAGGTCAAAATGTGACTCTACTGGCCAGGCTCTCTGGTGCAAGCCAAGCTGTCTGATTGGCTTCAGGGCTGCAGAGCCATCTTGCCTTTCTGGCAGGCAGGAGGCACTTCCAGTTTTGATGTGAAATACAGAGACATAAGTGTGGGAGGGGAAAATAAAAGACAATACAAAGTACGGATATGTGAAACTGGGTGGGGGGGGGAACGCTGGATAATCAAATGCTGCATGTTAGGCAGAATGTTTCCTTTTAACCAACAACACTTCCATTCTTTCATATTTCCATATTTCAGGGCTTGACACATCAAGCTCAAACTGACTAGAGTTCTTCTTTTCTTCTTCCTCATTTCTGAGCGATCTCTTCCAAAAAATGCAATGCTTTAACTGAAGCCACCATCACCCCCCTTTCTTTAGGATCTCTGAAATATTTGGTTACTGTTTTCCTCATCTAATTGCGTTTGCTCCACATTTAAGTAAAAGGCTGTGAATTACAAGCAGGGTAAATTGCCAGAGCAAATGAATTTAGACTCTCTAGTGGAAATGATACTATTATGAACTTCGCTCCCGAACATCCACAGTTGTGAGAGGAATAGAAACCTCCCTAAAAGCTGCTGGGTGAGGGTTTGTTGTTTGCATTTGGGAAGTCAAGGAGTGAAACAACTGTACTTTTCTGATTAAACGCAAAAATTAATTGAAAAGAGAGAGACCCTTCCACATCTGTAGGTGGAAGTGGAGTGAGATGTGGGCTAACGGGGGGATATATAATGCTTTGTATTTATTTGTTGCATGCTGTCAAGAAGCAGTCTGAAATTTAGTGGATTGATCACTATATGGCAGAAAAGTATGGGAAGTCCAGACAGGAATGGATGAACCTCTCCATTGCTTTCAGTAAAACTGAGCCTTCCCAGTGTTACAACATTATGGAAAATCAGTTAAAACACTTGTACAGAAGCTAGGCTACTCCGACAGGCTGAGCTGCAACCCTGAGTGAGTCCCACCCACACCTGGGGGAGGACCAGGGCCGGCGCTTCCATTTAGGTGACCTAGGCAATCGCCTAGGGTGCCAGGATTATTGGGGGGCGGCATTTTGCCAGGGGGGTGGCAGGCAGCTCCGGTTGACCTGCCGCAGGCATCCCTGCGGAGGGTCCGCTGGTCCCGTGGCTCTGGTGGGCCTGCTGCAGGCGTTCCTGTGGACAGTCCGCTGGTCCTGTGGCTCCGGTGGACCTCCCGCAGGTACGACTGCGGCAGCTCCACTGGAGCCACGGGACCAGCGGACCCTCCGCAGGAACGCCTGTAGCAGGTCCACCGGAGCCGCGGGAGCAGTGCGCGGGGCAGCAAAATGACCGTGCACCTAGGGCGCCAAAAACACTGGCGCCAGTCCTGGGGAGGACTCATAGGAGTGGAGAACTCTGACTTGGTAGCATTCTCCAGACACTCTGCAGAGATGTAAGTGACCACAAGGCAGTGAATACAAAGAGCCAGTTTTTAAAGGTGTACAGGCATCTAGTAGGTTTTATAGAAGTGCCCAAGCAGGTTGATTTCAATGGGAGTTGTGCATCTAGCTGCTTTTGAAAATCCCAGTAAGTGCCAAGCTGCATGTTTTGGGGTCCAAATACCTTTAAAAATCTGGCCCAAGGTGGACAGGGACTCAGGAGACCCAAGCTCAGCCACTGACTTCCAGTGTAACATTGGACAAATGACTAATATTTACCCTGTGCCTCTCTAAAATGGGGCTTGTACCTTCCTGACCTCAATATATGAAAGACTGTGAGCAGCTCAGATACTACAGCATGCAGGGTACATAAGCAGACAGTACCCAGCAATGGAGTGTCAGGCCCCATACATACGTTTGAGAATACAGTTTTCAAAGAGTCAGTTTAGCAGGAGGACAAGACATCTGCATTTCACATTCCCTGAGAATCAGTGGCTTGCTGTCTGTGCATGCAACGTGTGCATTCCATGCCACGGGACCGGCTGTATCACTGGGACGATTCTCTCTAGTCCCCGAATGCACACGGAGGATGCCATTTATAGAACGAAATAGTGTTCTCCACACACTGTACATGCTGCATGGAGGACACCATTTTGCATGCACATGTAGAACAGTGGGGTGCTGCGAACTTTGGTCAGAGCAGCTTTGAAGTCCAGCTTGAAGGCTTGGTAGATCCTTCCAGACAGGCGTGAAATGTTAGCTGGTTGTGTTTGTCCACAGCGAATGAATCCTTGCAGGGCAAACGGGACACAAGCAATTCATGAAAGAACAAGCCGTGGAATGAGGGGGTTCCTCTGCTGTCTCCCAGTCACTCTCTACTGTAAAATCCTACATGGCAGCTGGTTTATAACTTGCTTATTGGCAAGTGATTGGAAACCAAGCAGAGATCAGCAGGGTCGGATTAACCTTTTGTGGGCCCAGCACCAAACATATTTGTGGGCCGCCATGGGGGAAATGGAACACGGTGCGGGTGGTCGGTCCCTGGAGCCAGTAGTCAACCAGGGGCCTGGCATGGCAGGGGCAGCCCCTCTCCTCCCAGCCCAGTGCAAGGGCACGATTTACAAACCGGCAGTTGCCAGACACACAATGGCCCACCTGGGCCTGTGCTGCCAGCATGCCCCATTCCCTCGGGGGTGGGCCCATGCCACGCAACACCCCCACTTGCTTAGAGGAGCCCAGCCAAGCCTCCCACACTGTCTCCTCTCCCCCAACTGGCCAAGACCGACCAGGCTTCGGCACCAGTCCCAGGCAGCTCAGGTCCTGGGAGACAGGTGGTGGGAAGCAGAGACTGCCCGGAACCGGAGGTGCACTGGGAGCCGGCCAGGAGGCAGAGAGAAGTTGGTGAGTGGGGCCAAGGGGTGGAGAGGAGCCCTTGTCTGGCCAGTGGGCAGGCTGAGAGGAGCAAGTGGTGGGTGAGCTGGTGGGGTCTCAGGGCACAGTGCAAGCGGAGCAGGCCGGGGCCCCTTCTGAACACGGGCCCAGCTCCATGGTGCCACTGGCGCCCTTGTAAACCCGGCACTGGAGATCAGAATTCTGATTAAGAGTTTAAAATTCATGGAAATAAGCACAGTGAATATTTAATATAAAAAAGGAAACCTGTATCTACAGTATGTTAAAACAGAAGCAGAAGACAATAAAGTGAAGAGAAAAATAAAGTTACTTATCTGCCCTGCCAAATATACCTGATTTTGATGGAAGTCACTCATTTTAGTTCCTGATCTTACACTCAAATTTGGTGTCCCCTCACTTTTTTTGTTGAAAATGGTTTACGTCAGAAACAAAGAATCAGGTTATAGAAAGATTTATTTGTAACACCAAGTCCTTTAATCTCACAGCACTGGAAGTTTCCTTCCTTAATAGAGTTTTCATGTCTCTCTTTTCCAGCCCCACACTTGGGCTTTGGCAGATTGAGGGGTACGTTTCTCACTAAGGGTGCCTCAAATGTCAAGGCAGAGAACCTTTCTTGGGCACGACACAGCTGGCCATCTAGTGGGAAAGAAGGGAAATTACCAGGCAGTTTGAGGCATTTTCTTTCTCTTTTTAAACTTCCTCCCAAAGTTCCCAAAGTTAGAATGATCTAACACTTAGATAAGAACTATGTTATTCTCTTCTAATCTGATCAGAAGCCAACATGTGGAACACAGTGATCAGAGATGCCTCAGAAACTACACAATCATAATTGTAAACACGTGTCTATTAAAATGAACTCACGTTTAAAATATCATTACTGATATTAATTTGTATTCCACTAGTGGGCCGACGCCCCCATCTTAGCCCCATTGTGCAAGGCACTATCGAAATATATAACAAAGAGACAGTCCCTGCCCCAATCTAAATCAATCAGACAGATAAAGGCAGGAAGGAGAAACAGAGGCACAGGGAGGTGAACTGATTTGCCCAAGGTCATACAGCTGGTCAGTGGCAGAGCTGGGGATACCGCTCAGGTCTCCTGGTTCCCAGTCCAGTGCCCTATCCGGGTTCCAGGCTTCCACTGATTTCAATGGAAGTTAGGATCTTAAATATATTTGTAGCTCTCGGACTAATTGTCTATATATAAATGAAATGGCATCTATTACTTTTATATTCAGTAGTGTACTGCGTTGATTCTCTTTTCATGTACAACTATGTTATACCGATGTAATTCCATTGACTTCGCTGGAGCGTATCTGGATTTACACCAGTATAACACAGAGCAGATTCTGGCAGATTAAGCTGATGTGGACCAGTGATCAAATTACTGGCTCCATGTGAGTTGTGTCACTGGGTTCACTTTAGCAACCTCCAAGCGGCAGTGCCCATTACCTTGTGAACAAACTGGATTGAATCTAAGATCATGTGGCCATCTCTAGTCTCAATCTCTTTCCCCCTCCCACCCTTTGGTTGGTGGTGTCAGACAACAGTGCCAACATGGGACAGGCATGACAGCAAGTTTCTCCATGTTCCTTGCTTTGCTCGTGGACTGTCTTAATTGTGAAGGCGATATCAAAAAGCAGAGGCTGTAGACAGTATGCTCATCGCAGCCTAGAATATCTGCAGCTGCTGGATCTACTGAGCCCAGCATCTCCTCAGGCCAAAGCTGCAAATCTTGACTTACCTCTCATGCCACCCTCTGAAGCAGCTGGTGGGCTTCTGCTCTGCACACGATGGAATGACTGTACGAGCAGTGCATAACAAACCAGGATTTTTTACAGGTAGTCCAAAAAGGAATTAGCCAGTACTTGGCAACTGCAAGGCAGCCGCTGACGAGAGTCTGTGTGCCATCTTACAGATTTCTCAGGATGCAGGCAAGGTGGTGAGCTAAGTCATACTACTCACCTACCTGTTATAAAAAAACCTTTCCATAGGAGTAAACAGGCGATGAGGCGTCACTATCCTTGGCAGACAGGCATATACAGTAACAGATGCTGCAGAGTCGCACATGCATCTCTGAAATAAGCAAGCACGTCACACCCTAACTCTTGTCCTCAAGACCAATGAGCTTTCACGAGTGACAGGGACAAAGAAGTTCCTCCACAAATTGGAGATGGTGAATAGCAGACCCCCTGTTCTACCCCGCCGGAAGGCAATACTTGGTAAAGTGGAAAGGGGCGTTGTATGTGAGCAAGAAGGGCATGTGGCTTGGTGGAATCTGCCACAGGCTTGGATAATTCAGATAAGGGCCCAAATCCTTTATAAATGCCACGTCACTACACTTATATATAGTTTGACTATGTAGAGGCAGCTGGTTTGCTTTGTACTTTCACGGGTAATTTGGCGATGTTAATATTGAGATTTGCATCTTTTTAAAAGTGATAACTTTTATGTGGGTCGTAAGCGTCAGTAATGTTCTGAGAGTGGGGTCCTAGCGGGAAACGGAATGGTTTATCTGCAGCCATGTCATAAAAACAACCATTACGCCCTCAGATTTAATTTTATTCTGGCTGTCCCACTTCTCCTCCCAATCCCAAGAGTACAGGTCCCTAATTTTCTTTTCACCACTCACATACATTTCTTCTCACCCTGAACAATTTCTTTACTTAGAGAAAAACATATGACTTATCTTCTCTCCCTTGGCCTCCAGCCTGTCCGACAATTTACCGTCTAGGAAATAAAAGTCAAGGAGAGATACCACATTATTGTTCGTCTCATCATAACATTTCAAAGAAAGACCTGAGTTCTATTTCAAACCATACACTAGCTGAACTTTGACATTCTAGTTGTTGTAACACCTGTGATATCTCCGAAGCAGCAATGAGAATGAATAAAATTCAGCTACTGGTAGATCTTCTCAGTGCATAGCATCCACAATCTGGACAGATTACAATGTAAAGAGAATCTGCATTGTTATTGCTAGCCAAGCTTGCTGGCATCAAGCCCCACCAATGGACTTTGTTCATAAGCAATCAAGTCAATGGTAGTTGTGGAACAATGACATTATTTGAATGACAACATTCATCATGGCACCATTGACATTAGGAAACGAGACATGATATTGTTTCAGTCAACATTATCAGTAAACAGCTGATTCTGGGAACTTGTAGCATTAAGCAAAACAACTAGGTCATGTCTACATTTGTGATGTTTCTTGTGCAATAAGAGCAGTGCCCAGCTGCACACCAATGCTGCCAATTGGCTTGAACTGATTTTCTAAGAAAACCTTCACCCTGGTACATTTTCAGTATTTTTGAAACTTTTAGGCTGGGGGAGGGGTAGGTTGCTGAGTAAAAATATGTTATGCACCTCAGCTTGGCCAATATACTAGATGAGGTGAATGCAACACAAGATTTGCCTTTATTTTTGCCTTCCGGAATGAATTTTCCAGATAAATACCAATCTATACAAAGAGCTCTCTTTTCTTAGCAAAAGGATATATTGCTCAGAGTCAAACTCTGGGCCTGACCACTAGGGTTGCCAGGCATCCGGTTTTCAACCGGAACGCCGGGTCGAAAAGGGACCCTGGCAGCTCTGGTCAGCACCGCTGACTGGGCCATTAAAAGTCCAATCAGTGGCGCAGCCGGGCTAAGGCAGGCTCCCTGACGGCCCTGGCTCCGCGCAGCTCCTGGAAGTGGCCGGTATTTCTCTTCAGCTCCTAGGCAGAGGCACTGCTACAGGGACTCCACGCACTGCCCCTGCCCTGAGCTGTGGCTCCACAGCTCCCATGCAGCCAATGGGAGGTGCTGGGATGGCACCTACAGGCACAGAGCTGCCTAGGAGCTGGGCAGGACATGCCGGCCCCTTCCAGGAGCCGTGCAGAACCAGGGCAGGCAGGGAGCCTCCTTAGCCCCACTGCACTGCCAATCAGGAGCCGCCTGAGGTAAGTGCTGCCCGGCTGGAGCCTGGACCCCGAACCCCCAACCCCAGCCCTGAGCCCCCTCCCGCATCCAAACTCCCTCCCACATACCCTCTGTGCCCCAACCACCTGCTCCAGCCATGAGCTTCCTCCCACACCCAAATCCCTCATCCCCTGCCTCACCCCATCCCCCTGCCCACTGAAAGCACGTGAGGATGAGGGAGAGCGAGCAACAGAGGGAGGGCGGATGGAGTGAGTGGGGGCAGGGTCTCGGAGAAGGGGCAGGGTGGGGCAGGGCAAGGGTGGTCAGTTTTGTGCCATTCGACAGTTGGCAATCCTGCGGACCATTTATTGAGCACGCACAGAGATCAGGGTTGCATGCTGAGGGGACAGTCGCAACTTGCATTCTTTAGCCCTAGGTGTCACATTAAACTCAGGCCCTCCTGAAACTGACCCTCTTTCTCCAAATTCACTCATCGTACTAAGGGCACCACTGACAAAAAATGTCATTGTAAAACAGAAGCATGCTTTTTGGTTTGTGTTTAATGGGGGAGAGTGAGGCAACACTATCAATTAAGAACCAATAAAAGGCATTGGCTAAAATTTTCATCCGAAAGCACTACATGGGTGCAACATCAGTGACCCAATCTTTCCCTGCCAACACAACTCTGAGGGCTAAAGGAGTCCAGTAGCTGTGTTCATTCCAGCTTTGGTCTCTGTGGAGGCTTCCAGTAACTGTTCCAATGTGACCGAGGTTTCGGTGAAAGAGACCACTACAAACTGACTGAGATGATCTGCTCATTTCACAGAGGTCACCAAAGAGCAACCAGTTTCTCCACTTCCAGTTCCTATCTGGCTCCAGTTCTTACCAAGAATCTCAAGCCACCACGTTCCTTGTCCTGATATCGGGCCATATTGTTCCATAGATTTTTAAACAGATCTCCTCTTTGAAGTTACCAGGGAGTTCTTCCTCAATATTAATGGCCAAAGGATCATAGCTCCAGACTGTGAACCCTGCACTCATATTAGTGAGCAGCTACTCACCCAAACAGTGCCATGAAAGCCAGTGAGACCACGTGGCTCAGTAAGTTATCCAACATGAGTACAATGTTTACTGAAAGCCAGCCAGGCAGACCAAGGATCTGATCCAGTATGAAAATTTGACAAACAAAATCAGATAATCGATGGATATATTAGTTTCTTGCTAGAAGCACCAAAACTGCTCAAAGAAAGGGGCCCCAAAAGTGTGTACATTCCATTATGGCAGATCAAATCCAATAAGCTGGCAGTTTCTGCCCTTCCATTCACAGTTTAAATTATTTAAAACTCCAGAAAGAAAAAAAAAATCTTCCTGGATTCTGTGCATTTGTTTCAGTTTGTTACGCTAAGCCTTTTGCCTGGCTAAATATACATTTCAGAAAGCCCACAGAGCAGCAGGACTCTTCCTGCTAGAGAGAATGAGAGCGATTCCTTTCAATGAGATGGTTGTGTTTTCCCAAAAATGCACCGTATATACTTGTTCGGAAGCCAAATATTTTTGTTAAAAAAGTTACACATCAAAGAGCAGGGGTTGGATTATAAATGGGTTTACACTAAAATTTGATGCTTTTAACCTCTATGGAATCATTGAATTGAATATCTAATACATTTTCGTTTTGTTTACCTGGAGCATCTGCAGGCATGAAGCCCCTCGGTTCCCTGTGGCCGCAGTTCACCATTCCCAGCCAATGGGAGCTGAGGGAAATAACACCACTTCCCGCCACTCCCATTGGCTGGGAACGGCAAACCGTGAAAGGGAGCTGAGGGGCTCCATACCTGCAGACGCTCCAGATAAACAAAACATTCCAACCCGCCAGCGACTTACCCTGACGGCCAGGAGCCCAAGTTTGCCAACCCCTGAAATATAGGGTCGGTTTATGAAAGGGTCATACAGTTATTATTATTTTTACCTAACCATCTTGAGGGGTCAGTTTATAAACGAAAGGGCTAATGAACGAGTATATACAGCAAATGAATTTTTGTAGGCAAAAAGAAACACAGGCCTGGCAATTCATAAAGGAGTGATACTTGGAATGATTTGCTCTCCTCGCTGTCTGCCATTTGTTTTCCACTGCAAAATCTGACGTGACAGCTCATTTAAAATTTGTTTATTGAGAAGAGGTCATAAACTGGGCAGGCACCCGAAGAGATCAGAGTTCTAATTAGAAGTTTAACAAACTGAAATATTTAATATGAATCTAAGAGACAAAAGCATACCTCTGAGAAGAGTCTTAGGAAAGTACTGTGACTTTGTAACGTTACAGGAAGCTGATCAATTGCAAAATTTGTTAACAGAAAAATGGCAAAAGGAATTCCTGATTTGGCAATTCAGAAATATTTATTATTATTATTATGCATCACAACAGCATGTAGAAGCCGCCTCTGGGATCAGGCCCCATTGTGCTTGGAGCTGTACAAATACCTAGGAAGGGACAGTTCCTTCCTTCAAGAGCGTATAGTCAAATGAGACATGACAAATCAAGGAAGCATGATCATCTCCATTCTACCAAAGAGGGACTGAGAGAGTGAATGACTTATCCAAGCTCACAGATGGAGTCTGGAGCCCATGTCACCAAGCAGCTGAGCACCTCATAATCACAAATGGATTTTAGCATGAGAGCCACCTTGTGCAATATCTCCATTCTACAGTTGGAGAACTGACAAACAGATTAAGTGATTTCCCTAAATTTATATAGTAAATCTATGACTAAGCCAGGCACTGAACCCAGGTTTCATGAGAACTAGTCTAGTGCCTTAATCACGAGGCCAGCCTTTCAAGCCTTAGTACGCATACTTTAAGGCTCTGGTTCTGATCACCTGCTAGTGTAAATTAGAACTAATTCCATTGATGTCAGTGGATTTGCATACATTTAAAACCAGCCTTCACTGACATTAGAATTGGAATCAAGGGCCAAATCCTTGGCTGGTGTAAATCAGCATCGCTCAACTGACTTCAGTGGAGGTACAGTGATTTTACATCAACTGAGGATTTGGTCTTCGGCATGTAACCACATTTTCAAATGCCTTGAAAGGATGGTCTGTGATTCTCACATACAAATGAGACACTAGACTTGTGAACTCTATTCTCAGGTCTGGCATGGACTTTCTACTTGATCTTGAGCCCCAGTTCAGCCCCAGTTGAACTGCAAGATCAAACGAATGCTGTATCTACCTCACAGGGGTGTGGGAGGGTTCTTTACTATAGCTCTAAAGTGTTTTGCGATCACTGGATGGAAGAGGCTACAGAAACACAAACTGCTATGACACAAAACTGATACTTACCTCTCACTGAAAAACTAAGGGT
The DNA here is from genome assembly GCF_003597395.2 of Chelonoidis abingdonii. Lineage (NCBI taxonomy): Eukaryota > Metazoa > Chordata > Testudines > Testudinidae > Chelonoidis > Chelonoidis abingdonii. Next base: position 15,949,427 of record NC_133773.1, on the reverse strand, counting down.
CAGATTTTCAAAAGAGCTCAGCACCCGACAGCCCCCATTTAGGCACCCAAAAAGGAAGGCAGATTTTTGTAAGAGCTCAGCTCTCCTTTTGGTACCCACAGGAAGCAGCTAATTATTCCCCAGGGGGAGTAGCTGGGTGCTGAGCACATTTGAAAACCTGGTCTGGGTTGCAGGTGCTGCTGAGGACATGTGTAAATCAGACCTTAAATTCTGGTGCTTTCTGTGTCTGGGGGGAAGAGGGCTTTGTCCCCCAACAGCTTGACTCCATCAATGCCCACAGAATTGTAACCATGGAATAATTATTGACTCTGCAAAGAGCTTAAAGGAGCCACGACCCTTAATTTGTCAAGCTTCTCTTATTCATTAGAGCACTGAGCTCCTCTGACCCATAGCATGCGAAATCAATCTCAAAATCCAGGTGGGTCTCTGCTAAGATTTTCATTAAGCACAAGATGTCTACTCACTGCTTCTGTGCTATGCCACTGTTGCTTGCTAGTCTTGTACAGTGGTTAGAACACAGGACTGAAGATAAGGACTCCCGAGTACTAGTCTCTGACTTAATATGCCACATTGGGTAAATCACCTACCTTCCCAATGCCTCCATTTATCTATCCAGAAAATGGGCACAATGATACCTACTGGCATGTTGTGAGGTTTAATTAAATTTTGTAAAGCAGTTTAAAATGGTCAGGAGATATATTTATTATTTTTAAAGTGCCAACGAGCCACTAAAAACCACAGTGGAGCAACGACAACGCTCCTGGCATATGAAATATGGTTAGAAGTTTTGCTTTTGAACCCAGGCCTCACTTGAAAGAGTGCAAAGGTTGCAAAAAAGCATACCGCATTCTCTCCATTTTGTGTTACACTTGGGGAGACAAACTCGGTCCTGATTTTGCACCCCGGGCAAGCCCATTCCAGGGGCAGAATCTGGCCTGGGCAGTTAACAGACTTTAACAGACAGTTCAAGTTATAAATCAGAGCCACCCTTTTAACAGAGTCTGTTATAAAAAAGCAAGACCCGTACTGCAGCGCACTGTAGGAGTGATGTGCATAAATGATGCAAAAGCAAAGGAAGCAAACTCTCCTGTTTTTCCTTCTGTGATTAGATGTATTTGATTGTCTTCTGGCAAGGGTCTCGCACACACACACACACACACATACTCACTCTCTCTCTCTCTCTCTCTCTCTCCCCCCTCACTGCACTCTCTGGCAAAATGTCACAGGAAGGGAAAAGCGACAAGCTTATAAGAAAATGAAGATCTCATTCTGTTTGAATATTACATTAACCCCCAAGCACCGCTGCTTCATTTGTCAGCTTTTTCAGAGCTCTCCATCTCCCCAGCACCCCTGACCTGGTTGGTCTGATTATGAATGATCAATGCGCACATTTGCTGTGAAACTCTTTGCACATATCTAGACCCTCGGCCTTTAGTCATTCATGCAAATAATAACGGCAGTTCGAGTCACTTGCCCATAACTCCAAGCTTCATTAAACAGAGGGGATGTCACCAAAAGTCCCTTTAACTGTCTTTCACGGCTCCGCAAGGGAAAAAACTGACAGTGCTGAGAAATGGGATTTGGGGTCTAAACAAAATAATGATTTGGATATTCTGCTGAACGCTTGCAGTTGGCCTGTGCCTCTGTGCTGGAATCTACTCATTTAGCGAAGGCTGGGGGAGAGGCAAGCCCTGTTAGCATCATCTGACAGAGTTTGCACAAAAGCATGCCTGAAGTCAGTTTCAGCTTCAAAAGGAAATATTTCCATGGAATCGATTAGGTATTAGATAGGGAATGGTATCTTGCCACTCTCCATCATTCATAACGTACGCAGTTGGTTGCCAGAATGCTGTACCCAAGGTTAGTTTTCTGGGCATAGGACTGCTGTCCGTTTGAGAGCCCTGCAGTGCATTTCACACCACTGAAGACTCAGCTAGAAACTCATTGCCACTCAGCATAATGTGAGGCTTTTTAGATTTTTATCTGCTGCTTTACAAGTGAAAGATTAACTTGTTACATTGTCATTCCAGGCGGTAGTGTGGTAAAAGTGACTAGCCCTACCCAGAGGGGGATGAAGTCACAGAAGCTCAGGGCTGGAAGGGACCTCAGGAGGTCATCTAGTCCAACCCCCGGCTCAAAGCAGGACCAATCCTCAGACAGATTTTTGCCCCTGATCCCTAAATGGCCCCCTCAAGGATTGACCTCACAACCCTGGGTTTAGCAGACCAATGCTCAACCCACTGAACTATCCCTCCTGCCCTTGGGGGAGAGCAGATTGAGCTTTCCAAGTGTCCCAGCTGGCTGTGGCTGAGCAGAACATGCACACATTTAGGACTCAATTTTGATCTTAGATGTGACCTTTAAGGGTCATACACTGCCCTCCATCTGCACATAACTCTTACTGACACTATTCAAGCCCCACAGAACATTCCCACCCATCACAGGTAGTATATACGTGCCTCGGCTTGGACAGTTTCTGCATATGCATTGTAAGGCATCCCTGTGAGAACTGCCAAGCCTGAAATACTGAATTCAATTCTAGGTGCCTCCAGACCAGAAAGAGTTTGAGGAGTTGGAGGGAGCTGAGAGAAGAGCTACAAAAAATGATCCGGCCACTAAAGGAAGGGGCATGAGGACACATATAAATTAGTGAAATGTGTACATTTAGATTGCAGTAGTGGCTAGATGCCTCAACTGAGGTCAGTGCCCTAATGTGCTAGGAACTGTACAGCCAGCAAGCAACAGCCTCTCCCTCAACAAGCTTACAATCTAAGGAAACAATACAGACATTGGAGGTGGTATTATCCCCACTTTACAGACACGGAACGGAGGCACAACAAAATGAAGTGACTTTCGCCTAAAGTCATATAGGAGACCAGTGGCAGAGGGAGAGATTGAACACCAAGCCCCTGAGTCCCACCCTGGTGTTTTAGCCCCAAGATCAATAATCTTTAGCGTGGCTAAAACAATGGCTAATGGAGGACACCGTAACGGTCTACAAATGCCCAATGAGGAAGAGGAATTATTTAGAGTGGTCCAAGGAAGTATATTTAGGAATAATGGGCTGAAATTAACAAAAGAGAAATCTGGGTTGATTGAAAGAAAACTTCTGGACAGTAAAGCCAATTCTATTAAGTGGAGCAGTCTCTGGAAGGTCCAGCTCTTGAGATATTTAAAACTGAATACCAGGAAATACAGTGTACAGGACAATCTTGCATTGTCTCAGGATGGTCCAGATGACCTAATGAAGCTCATCTCTTTATCTTCTATTGTTCCATGAACTGTCTGCTGCTAAACCAATTCTTCCTCCTGCGACATCCAACCTCATGGCCCCAAACCCAGGCTCGGTGCACATCTTGTGACAGCAACAGCAGGCAGCTGACCTGTACACCAGTGCCTTGGGCTGCAAACTGACAAATCTGGAGGCTCCCTCCACCAGGAGATCCAGTGGATCATTGCTTAATCTGTCAGGGTTACATGGGGTTTGAAACTGACTAGCGCAAGGCCCTGAGGGTGAAATTTACTTAGCCCTTTAAGGGCCAGGGAAGATCCACCCCATGCACATCAGTGCTGCATACCAACCAGCATACAAGACTGGACAGCAGGTACCCGGGAGGACATCACACGCACACAGAGCTGTAGTTTTTGCCAGTTCTCCACAGAGGAGAGGGCTTGAGGAAGGCCAGAGAAAGGCCAAGGATTACGAACATCTAGTGGCCACAGTCCCCTTTGTAAAGAGATCGCTGTCTCTGCTCCAGCCAACAGACTGGAGAAGCAGCAGCAGATGCCCCATGCCATCTCTGCAGGTTGGGAGTGGATCCGACCCATCCTTCTCTGCATATTTCCCCCCACATAAAGTCTGCTTAATGAATCTCTCTATGAATGCATCACTATATCTGAGAGGTATAGAATTTGCTTTAGCCTGTGATTTACATTGGTGTTCAAGTACAGACTTATTGTTAGATACAGAGCTCTCCCTAATGGTGTCTCTCTAGCTATAGGAAGTTATAGGATGTCTTTCCTTGTGTGCAGTCCATCCTGTTTGTTGTGCAAAGAGGTGGTTGCGCTCTGTGGTTACAAAGTTTGGAACCAGATCCAGTTTTTGAAAAAGCCAGCAGTTAATTATAAACAAAAAGGGGCCATTTGCAATATTAGCACCTAAAGACACTGGTCAAAAGCATGGTCCCACTGTGCTAGACATTAAACAAACCATACTAAGAAACTCTTTCTCCCATAAATAAAACTGGTGGATTCTCGATCATTGCTAATTTTAAAATCAAAGATAAACTGCAGTTCTAACAGGAATTATTTGGGGACAGTTCTCTGGCCTGTGTTATACAGCAGGTCAAACTAGATAGTCATAGGGACCCTTTCTGGCCTTGGAATCTAGGAATATGCAAAAATAATTACTCAAAACAATTGGGCTTTGATATAAATTGCCCTGAGAATGGAGATCAGAGCTTTGAAAAATATTAAAGGTGTGAGGGCATGTTTCTGATCTAGGATTTAAAAAGAAAGTGGCACTGAGAAAGCTGGAGTAGGAAAAAGGTTTGGGCAGCAAACGTTGCCGTTATTTGAATGTGGCGAGCATTTTGGTTGTACAAAAGGTGTTATATTTTCCCTCAATGGAGTGAAAGGTTTCAGCAATGTCACTGGTCAAAGATTTTTGTCTGAAATATTTTTTTGACAAAACATTACTTTTGCACAAAACTGGAAATTTCTGAACAAAATGTCCATTTTCAATTACATTTTTTCAGGTTTTCTTTCAGAAACCAACACCACCATCACCCCACCCCACCCATCTATTGAGGAAAAATGTAAATGAAAACAAAACCTTTTTCATTTTAATTTTTCCACAGGACTAAACAATCGTGCTCAGCAAGCTCTATTCACCAGTTTAAAAAGGCAAGAACTGGATATTTTTTAAGCAGACAGGTGCAGCTAGTAAAGTTAAAACTGCTTTGATATCACCTGAGCTACATGAACTACAGTGTCTACAAGGCAAAGCCAGAGTTACTTCATCACACATGAAACAATTCTGAATGTTTCCTCTAGGCATAAGTGGCTGATTCGCCATTCAGTTCCCTTGGTGTATTTCAGAGTAAATTATTATCTCCATTGAGGAGGAGGAGTGGCATTGGTCCTTTTAGAGGCTGATTGAAATCCCACTGATGTCTACTGAAAGAATCCTACTGATTTCAATGGGCTTTGGATCAGGCCCATAGGGTCTCTGAATTGGTAGACATTCCCAAAGAGAGGGCCCCACTCTGAAAGTTCCTGGATCAGGAACTCCCCTCTAAGTAAAAGGTTGCTCCATAAAGAAGTGCTTGAAGAATTGGGCCCATAATGTGCTCAGTTCAAACAGAAGCAACATCCATTTGGGAGCTCCCTTCTCTGGGATTCTCCAGACAGAATGGGAACTGGTCTTTACACATATTCTGTTCCACAGTATATGCTAAGGGCGACTGTCTTTAAAACAACCAGGCAAATACTGAACTCTGCACGCATACTAGACTCTGATATTCTTAGTCACATGGATTAGTTAGTACCTTAGGCCTCGATCCTCAAAGGTGTTTAGGAGCCTACCTCCCACTGACTGAAACCAAGCAGTCCTTTCAGTGGGACTCCTTGAGAAACAAAGCACTTCTCCACATGAGCAAGGGTATCAGAGTTTAGCCTTCAGTCTTACTTGGGCCAACCTCCCATTAATTTCAATGAGAGTTTTGCCTGAACAAAGACAGAGTAAGGACTTCAGGATGTGGCCCAACAGATTTAACAACGTGGCAATGAATGCACAAAAAGCATCTGTCAATGATTCCTGTTGCTTCCATCTAATCTGTCTATTCCATATTGGAACCACACTACTGCCTGTTTTATCCAAGAGCATCCAACCCCACGTCAGCCGCTTTGTCTCAGTAAAGTTATTATCTTCATTTGTTTTACCCTTTTTGTTCTGTGCACCCACGCAGAATAACAGAGTCTGGAGGACCAGTCCAGCGGGGACTCTCCAGGAAGGCTTTCTGGTTTCACCCAGCACTTGCCTGGGTGATAGAAAACGATGCTCTGGATGACAGAACAGCTCTACTAGATCAGCATATTTATTCATCCTACACATTTTTCGGAGGTCTCTGAGGTACCCTCTACCTCTACCTTGGGGGGGGAAAAAAAAAAAAGAAAAAAACAACACACCCACCACCAAAGAAAACCCACAGCAGTGATTCTCAGAGAGCAGGTCAGCTGACTCAGGCTCATGCAGCGGAGCTAAAAATAGCAGTGTAGCCATTCCTGCTCCATTTGAAACCTGGGCTCTGAGACCCACCCACTTCATTGGAGGGGTTTGCAGTGTAGACGTACCCTTAGTTAAGCCACAGCTGGTTCCCATTCCCAAGCTCATATAACTACGACAAGCTGGTTTTAATATAATGACGGCAAGAATAATGCCTGCTGCTTATAGGCTTTTATTCAGTTGCATATACACTTAACTTTATGCCTATGCAGGAAAGCACTTAAGAACGTGCTTAACTTTAAGCACATTCCTAAAGCCTATTGACTTCAATGCACATAAGCACATGTGTAAGAGTGCTCCTGAATCAGGGCATACAGCATTTTATGTGTTCCAAAAGCTTCACACACATTCACCAGGTACCTCAGGGACCCCACAGAGCTCCAGGACCCAGTTCTTAGATGACATAAAGCCGATAACATTAAAATGGTCTCACATGGAGCCAGACATGCCTTTACCCTGACTTTATTAATGCTGCAATTATTTGTCTATATCTTAATATGCCACACATTGGGCCATTCAGCCTGGGTTTATGCCATCTTCTACAACATAAACCCAGGTGCAGGTAGGGTGACCAGACAGCAAATGTGAAAAATAGGGGCAGGGGGGGTAATAGGAGCCTGTATAAGAGAAAAACCCAAAAATCAGGACTGTCCCTATAAAATGGGAACATCTGGTCACCCTAGGTGCAGGCCTCCTGGGGCAGAAAGTCTATTGGGAGGAAGTGGTTGTAGGAGAAAATGACCCTAACCCCCTCTGCTGGCTTAGGGAACATAAGGAGTCAGAACAGTCCAAGACGGGGCACTGCCAGCCAGTCTGGGCCAAGGTCCAGGGCACCAAGGAGATGCAGCATCAGCACATTCCATCAGCAAAGCCTGTTGCATTGCTCCCATTAAACTTCAGCCAAAACCTTAAAATCACACTCCCACCCCACACTTCCACAGAACACTCTGAGTGGCAGCAACAGTAAGATGTATATTAACTCTTCCCGGGGCCAACTCTGGTGAATCTGACCTGTTGACTATGATCGACTTGTTTATCTGCTTCTCCTCTGCACTGAAGTGTTCGATGTATGAACATTCAGATGATGACTTGCGATGATCATTTCATTGTTTTAACACACACATACCCTCCCCCTGGCAATTTTATTGAAAAAGTTTGAGCCACAACAGAAAGCGACTGGGGATCCATTCAGCGCTCTAGCTAACGTCTATAACAGTAAGGTACACACTGCCTGCACCAGAAACTCCCTGAAGCTGTGCTTACATTTGCTCCTTCTCCCATGAAAAAGAGTGAGTCTACCTCCAAGGCCTGATTCTCCCTTGCTCTGCACCTTGTGCAATCCTTTCCGCCTGCATAAAGTGTGTGCAAATCCTCTCCATTCTGATTTAGCAGCATTTCACCCTCATTTTCCTGCTGTTGAACTGACCACACAAGGTACAGCACAGCAACGGTGAATCATATTCCGCAGAGTCTAACAACCCCAACTACCGGGGCTTTTAAACACAACATTTAGGGCCAGTTCAACAGAGCCATCTTGATTTACAGCAGCTGAGGATCTAGCCCTATACGGCTAACAGTCCAAAGAAGGGTGATGAAAGATTAGAATCAGATCCCTTGATTTTACTTATCTACCTTAACTTGCTTTCTTATATTGACAGCCAAACCCTCATCTAGTATAAATCAACAGAGCTCCACTGACTTCAGCAGAGCTAAATCGAAAAGCATCTAGCCCACACAGTGCAATATCATCACTAATTTTCAACTGTGTATGCAGGTATGTTCAGGCTATGCTTTTATTGCAACAAAAACTCCATGTCGCATCCTCTGCTGGTGTCAAATAGCATAATCCCATTGAAGTCAATGGCACTACACTGAAATGCACAGGCTGAGGATCCAGCTGTCACTATAAGAAAGGAAGGTTATCAGGTTGATTACAATTTCTTGACCTTGCTAATCATTCTTCATTGCGGTAAATTTGGAGAAAATCCAGTTGCATCGAAGTTACACTGGTGTAAAATCAGTTGATATCAGAAGCAGGCACATGTTCTTTGTAGCCATCACACAGTTCTCCTTTCTTGTGTATTAAAGAAACAGCTCTGCTGACCAACGAGTAAGAAATTAAGGTTCTCATGCTGGTACACACCCTACTGTATCCACCCAGAGATTTAAAGGGACATTTTACAATTCAGAAATATGAATTCAGCCATGTGGTTTAGGAAAAGAACTTATGGTCCAAGTTGCCCTTCAGACCAATACACTTTTATTGAAGGGAGAAAGAAAAGACCCTTGGCAAAGAGGATCAATAAATACTATGTGCTCTTGTTCTTTAAGGGAATGAGATCTGAACATTCGGCGCACGCTGGAAGTGCAGACCGAACACCCCAACACCTGCTGGACCTAATGGACTCTGAAATGTTGTTTCAGAATTAATCAAGTCATTTAAAATCATAGCTGTAGTCTCCATTGACTACTCCTGCGTGCATAAATGTGCTGATCCCGATACTAATCCATGTCGGGTGACTTGAGCAATATATCACCATAATTGCCGTTTTAGGACTGCACATTGGAGCTAAAATAACCAGATGCAAAGGAGATGGCCGTATCATACTCTCAAGATGGATCTTCAAAGTTCAAGGAGAGTTCAGGCATGGAAGAGGCAATATAAGGGGGTCAAGTGTAAGGAGATTGTTCATGTTCAAGAGGAATTAACTTTACAAATATATTGTTTCTGAGGTGGTAATTGTCCCATCTTACAGCTATTCATACCTCATTTAATCTTTGCATTCTTCTCAGCCATTAGAGTGATTCTCCCTCATTGAAATACATTTGATTTTGACAAAATATTCTGTTTTCAAACTGCAGCTAATTTTCCCAAGATTTTTTTTTTGCTTTAAATAATTTATTTTAAAGACACACACTCCAAATTCAGCTCTGTGATCAGCCCTGACAAGAGTTTAATCCCCATGCCCCAGCCTGGAGTCACATAAGCGAACTGAAATATTTCCTTTCAGGGATCAGTCAGTTAGAAAGTCAAACTGACTAAAGACAAGGTGATAAACATAATGTCCAAGAGAACATAACAGAGCTATCACTGGTGCTAAGGTGGGACAGTTCTCTAGCTAAAAACACAGCTTAGCACTTTGTGAGCCAAATGCTCAGTTGGTGTCAATTGGCATAGCTCCATTGCTTTCAATGGACTTTCACTAGATGATGCTAGTGGAGAATTTGGCCCTATATCGTCAGAGTACTGTGCAAACATTAACAAACTAAGCCCTTCAATGGTTAGTGAAATATGATTATGCTGGTTTTACAGATGGGTAAACAGAGGCACAGGGAGCTCACATGATTTACCCAAGGCCCCACAGTGAGTCAGTGGCACATATGAGATTACCCTCTCGCCACCTTTAGCAGGGGAGGCTCTCCGAGCCCAGGCTCCAGCCTGAGTCCAAACGACTACACTGCAGTTTTATAGCCTGGCAGCCCAATCCCCACAATCCCAAATCAGCTGACCCAGTGAGACTCAGTGCCATGGGGTTTTTAATCACAGTCTAGACATACCCTCTCTCCCCTTAGAGAGGGATTAGAAGCTGTGCCACTTACGGTGCTACTGGGCTGACTGATTGCATGTCTTTAGGGATCAGAAAATGAACATTCCCATTGGGCCAAATTGGCATGCGGTCTGGTGGGTTTTTCCATCTTCCTCGCACCCTCCTACAGGCGCAACTGGGTTGGGAACAATAGGATTTGAGATTCGTAGAATGCCGTTATGATTACAGACTTGTGACTGATGTCCGGTGGAGAGAACGGCTAAAAGGGCCAGCTCCCAGAGGTAAAGGAGACCCAGGACCGCAGAGCTGGACTTTGCACTCATGCAGCAGAAGGGCTTGAAATCTTTGCAGACCGAGGTTCCCCCGTCTTCCCCCCCTCAGCACTGTGCTTCTTATTTCACACACACACACACACACACACACACCTCTTACAGCAGAAGTTTCACAACAGAGCTGAGTCTGGGCAAAGTCTACCCCAAGTTATTGTTTGGTTTGTGGTTAAAGCCCCGTCAGCCACACTGGAACCAATTAACGACCCGATATGCGAGAGTGAGGGCTGAGCACTGGAGTGCCCCTCCCAGAGGTATAATTAATTAAAGTTGCAGTCTGCCATTTCAACCCATCCTATGCATCTGTCAGTCATTCATCTGCTGTCCTGGTCAATAGAATTCAGGAGCCCCTGGCTCCCAGACATGTGTCTGTCCAAGCCAACCCCATGCTGTGCCCAATCCATTAGGCCATACTTCCTGCTGCCTCACTCATCTGCTGGAGTATTTGCCTTCTGAATCAGAGAACACACATGCTTATTGCTTGGAAAGACAAATAAATCTCATAAGCCACACATTGGGTAATCAGCCTAGACTCCAGGGACCAGATCTTCAGCTGGGTCCTGAACCAGAAAAGCACTTAAGCAAGTGCATACTTCTGTGTGGGACTGTTCATTTGCTTAAACCACTGGAGCGGCTTGCATACTTAAAGGTAAGCATATACTTATGTGTTTTGCTAGACTGAAGCCCTGGGGAAATTGACATCACTTCACACCATCTGAGAACCTGGCCCCAGATGCCTGACCAAGCTTTTGGAGGAAGCAAAGCTGGGCTGAAAATCTTGTGAGAACAAAGTCTCTTCTGACATGTCTAGCTCTTCCTTCTTTCATTCCGGGTGGGAATATCCCAAGGAGGAGCTCTCTCACAGAGCATCAGCATGGACTGGTGTTCCTAAACAGCTGCCCCACTTTTTTTAAAAAAATGGTGCTTTGTTCAGAGTTTTGAGAGAACATTCAGGTGTTTGTTTTATTTTCCCTCGAGCCAGTTGCCCCACTCAGGGCCCGACCCACATTCCTTTAAAGTCAATGGGAATCTGTCCATGCACTTTGGATCAGGCTCTTTGGGTCAGATCTCTCAGTGTGAAATCCTGGCCCCACTGAAGTCAATGGGAAAACTTCCACGATATCCTTACAGCTGAGCAGAGTCTCAAAAACAAACCATCCCTGTTTGTGCCAGTTTTCGCTGTGTGTTGAAAGTGGAAATCCTACTCAACGGCAAATCCTGGCGTGATTATCAGGTCGAGACATGAAGTCACGCATCTCTGAGAAGAGACACCCCTTCCCCCCCTTATGGTCTGTCTCATCTGTGAAGTTCTTTAGTGAGGCTCCTCTGGGAAAGTTTTAGGCCTGATGTTAAGGCCAAATAAAGTCCGCATCGACGGCAGAGAAAACTCATCCAATTGAAATGGGAGCAGAGATAGTGACATGAATTGCCATAAACAGGCCTGGAGAGTTAACAGCTGAGGTTTCTGCAAAAAATAAAAGCTTTGTTTTTGTGAATCTCACGCTACCCAATGAGTCAGAAAGGGTAACACGGTGGGTAAGATAATATCTTTTATTGGACTACCTTCTGTTGGTGAAAGAGACAGAACCTGGTCCAATCAAAGATATTGCCTTACCCATTTTGTCTCTCTCATATCCTGGGACCAACAGAGCTACAACAACACTGCAATCAGCAAGAGCAAAACAATCCTACCTGCACTGCATCTAGGATTGTCAACCCTACCAGATTGGCCGGGAGTCTCCCAGTATCAGCCTCAATCTCCCGGTGACTATTAAAGGCAATCCAGGAGATTTTAATAAGACCAGAGTCCAGTCAGCAGCGCAGTGGGGCTAAGGCAGGTTCCTTATCTGCCCTGGCTCTGCACAGCTTGTGGAAGCGACCGCCATGTCCAGCTCCTAAGCATAGGGGTGGTCACGGGGGCTCCGCACGCTGACGCTACAGCTCCAGTTGATCAGGAACCTTGGCCAATGGAAGTTGCAGGGCGGTGCCTGCAGGCAGGAGCAGCGCTCAGAGCCTCCTAGCCGCCTCTGAGATGGACATGCTGGTGGCTTATGGAAGCCGCCCGAGGAAAGTGCCACCGAGCCAGAGCCTGCATCCCTCACCCCCTCCCGCACCTCGACTCTCTGCCCCAGTACTGAGACCCCTCCTACACCCAAAGTCCCTCCCAGAACCTGCATCCCAAACCCCTCCTGAACCCCAACCCACTGCCCCAGCCTGGAGCCCCCTTCTGCACCCCAAACCCTGGACCCACCCCAAAGCCAGCACCCCCTCCCATACCCCAATTTCTGCCCCAGTCCTGTGCCCCCTCCCACACCCAAACTCCCTCCCAGAGCCCACACCCCCTCCTGTACCCTAACCCTCCCTGCCCCAGCCCTGAGCCCCCTCTCACACTTTGAACCCCTCAGCTCCAGCCCAGAACCCCTCCTGCACCCCAAATCTCTCATCCCTGGCCCCACCCCAGAGCCTGCACCCCCAGCCAGAACCCTCGCCACCTCCCACATCCCACCCCCTGCCCCAGCCCGGCAAAAGTGAATGAGGGTGAGGGACAATGAGCAACAGAGGGAGAGGGTATAGAGTGAGCAAAGGTGGGGCCTCAGAGAAAGAGCAGGGCAGAGGCGTGGCCTTGGGAAGGGGCAGGGGAGGGGTGGGGCAAAAGTGTTCTGGTTTGTGCCATTAGAAAGTTGGCAACCCTAGTTGCAGCCATGTTAGAAAATAGCAACTAGAATGCACCTCAGTAGACTTGTAAAAGAAAAGAGCTAAACAGCACTGGAAAGTAAAAGGCATTTTGTTAAGCCACGGGGCAAGTGCAGTAGGAAGTTTTCAGCTCCTCATCAACAGAGCCCTGCATGGATACAAAATTTGTATCTGCATCTGATCTACAATCCACAAACATGATATAAAGTGGATATCTACAGATCTGAAGGGCTCTAGACATAAAATTTGGATCTGCACCCATCCATGATCAGCAAACATAGTCAGTAGATATCCACATTCGCAGCTTTCCAGGACTCTACTCATCAGCACTGATTTAAGTAATTTCATTTTCTGATGTGCTTCTCTTCTAAGTCATCAAATGAACCCATGAATCATACCTTCCCCTTTCCTGCTTCAAACTGCATCATTAAAGTACGATTTCAGCCTATTGTGAAATTATTACCAGACCTAAGCATTACTACTGGCATCTAATAAGTCATACATATAACCAATAGAGAAAACACACACACCATTGTTTCTACAGGGCTATGTCCTAACAGAGACCTACTGCAAGCCTGTGATTTAGTTTGTTCTCATTACAACTCATACAGCCAAAGGGCCAGATCCTCAGCTGACGTCAATCAGCATAGCTCCTAGGACGTCAACAGAGCTATGCTAATTTGCACCAGCTGAGGCCCTGTTGGTTTGGGTTCCAACAATGGTGTCAGAGAGAGTTGTGTGTTATGAGATATAGCTTTATAAGATCTGTATGCAACTGGCAAGCTTCAGAGAACCAGCAGAGGCAGAAGTTTATTATTACGGATGATAATTAAGGGGATAAAATATTTATTTTTTAACATACAGTGGGCATATATCAGACCTGAATCTGTTCTCGATCATACTGGCATAAACTAAGAATAATTTGTTTGAAATCAGAGGAGCTACAGCTGGGAAAAACACATGAGATCAAAATCAGGCCCTGAATCAGGTAATTATTCAACACCATATCCCAAATACTATTTCATTTATTACAAGGGGGTCATAGTGACCCTCATTATTAAGGTTACCCAACATTTTCCATTGTAAGACCCTGGTTTTGGTTACTTTATCTTTGCCTGACTATAACTGCAAAGGCTAAAATTTTCTGTGCTGTGTGTCTGCCACAAGCTAACTTTTTTTTATTTTAGCTAAGACAATTAATCTATTTCCAAGAATAAGGCAAGGAAAAAAATACATTCTTTTGCATATATTAAAAAAAATTTCTTTGAGCAACTCTATTCTTTGGAGACTTGAAATTTGGCAAGGGGGCCTCTGCATCAGGAATGTGGCTTTTGCTGTCCCTGTGAAAATCCAACCAAATCTGGCCAAGTTATAAGAAGACACTGAAAAATCAAAATCTGCACATGCTCAAAAAAAACATTTTCAATTTTAGCTGAAAATTCCATCTTCACTGAGCATGCTCAAGACAACCCTAATGCTGGCATTTTCCTTTTGAGTGGCTGATTTTGCAACCAGGGCCAGCTCTACTGTTTTCACCACCCCAAGCAGCTCGCCAAATTGCCATGGGACGGCGGGGGCAGTTCGTGTCCCATTAGGGCGGCTCGTGCATTTCCACAGTGGCGGCAATGCGGCAGCAGCTTCTGTCTTCAGCTGAAAGACTGAAGCTGCACCCCTGCGGACAGATGAACATAGAAGCTGCCGCCGAATTGCGCCACCACGGAAACGCATGTACCGCCCTAACGGCACATGGACTGCTTCCGCCATCCACTGCTGCAATTCGGCGCACTGCTTGGGGGCAAAAACACAGGGACTGCCGCCCCTTGCAGATTGCCGCCCCAAGCACCTGCTTGGGGTGCTGGTGCCTGGAGCCGGCCCTGTTTGCAACCTCAGTAATGGTCTTTTAACATGAGGGAGGGTTGTGTGCAATTTTCAAAGGAGCTCAATTCACATTTAAGTGCCAAAATAAGAAGTGAGAATTTTAAATTTTCTTCTGGAAGTCAGGTCATAAATGTCAACATAATGGGAGTTGTTGGGTGCCAGCCTCTTTTGAGAATCTGTAGGTGCTGAGCACTTAACAATCTGGCTGGTAGGGAAATGATTTACCACCAATTTACTCCAGTTGGTAACTTGCTACACTTGGATACAACTAGAGTAAGGAAGTGAGGAATCAGGCCCCTAGACTTACCCCCACCCACATATTACATACATACATACACACACACATATATATGAAATGACAAGTGAACTAATGAGGGGTCCTAACTTGAATGCGCTCATTTCATTCATGACACAAACAAATGCCCTGAAATCCCTTAGGCTGAATAAACATTCTGTCTCTTTGCTTTCACCATAGCCCACTTCTAAAAAAGTCATCTGCAAATTGTAATTTTTTTTCCCCACCTTTCATAAATATTAGCAAAACCACAGCTCTCTGCCTCTCTCTTTTTCTTATTCAGGATATCAGGCAGATAGGAGTTATCAGTAAAGGTCATCCTCAATTTCTGTACAGAAATGATCTGTCTCCGGTATGTAATAAACATTTATCCATGCCTTTATTAGCTATATTGGATCTGACAGTTCTGTTAAACCATTTTCTTTCATTTTGCTAGGTCATGACGGTTAATGCTGCTAAAAAAATCTCATCACTGCTTTTGATCACTGTATTGTCTTCCCTGTATTATCAGGATTTTGTAAAGGTAAGCACTGGCTGGAATGAGCTATTAAAGTTACAGCCCGCTGAGTTCCTGTTTTTTTTCCTCACCACAATAAAAAAGCGAAGGAGTGCAAAGCATAAATTCTACTTTCGGGGTTATATTTAGTTGGGCCGTTGACATTTAGTAGAGCAGTCACTTTAAGCCCGCGCTTTGCACTGGTTTCACTCCATCTTGTTGCACATCCTTGAGCTCATTACGCAGAAAATAAGCCCAATTAATGGGACCAGGCACCCAGTAGTGATGTATCATTTAACCCTTTCCATGCTGGCAGCAGTGATTAGAGCTGCTCAGAAGTTTTAAGCTACTTGCTGGCATTTACACAGCCCTTCCCATCCAATGGCCAACAGGCATTTTACACACATTAATTCTCACAACACTCCTGTGGGACAGCAGAGAATTATTATTTCCATAATATAGATGAAGAAACTGAGGCACTGATTCAGGAACCTATTCAGCAGAGCACTTAAGCAAGCGCTAACTTTAAGCACCTACTTAAGTTTTATTGACACTGCCCCACCACTTCTGTGCTGTAAGGAATAAACCAGACTTCCTCTCAGCTTAAAATTGTAACATGCTCCCGACATATTTGCATAGTGCACTCTCCTGAGTCTTACCTGATCAGGTGCTTATATCACGCTAATCACCCTGGTGTCAGAGTGCAGGAAACATTTTAATTCTTGCTATTTCTATCCGTATTTCAGAATATCAAATGGAAAATGCACCACTGGGCCAATAGTTTCAATTGCTTTCCATGAGTCAGGTCCAGTTCCCACTGAAGCCATTAACTTCTGTGGTGCAGGATCAAGCCCTTAGTGCTCTGACCCTACAGGCCAAATCCTGCCCTGATTTACACCCTGTGCAATGCCACTGCAGCCAGGGCCGGTGCAACCATTTAGGCAAACTAGGTGGCCACCTAAGGCACTAGGATTTGGGGGGGGCGCCATTTTCTTCAGCAGTGACCTCAGCGGCCGTATTTTCGGCTGCCGTCAGCATTTAGGCGGAGGGAGCTGGCGCAGGGGAGCGCGGAGAGGGCTGCCTGCAGCAAGTTGGGGGGGGAGCAGACAGGGAAACTCCCCGTCCCAGCTCACCCCTGCTCTGTCTCCACCCCGAGCATGCCAGGGCTGCTTCACTTCTCCCACCTCCCAGGCTTGCGGCACATAAGCTGATTGGTGCCACAAGCCTGAGAGGCAGGAGAAGTGAAGCGGTGACAGCGTGCTCGGGGTGGAGACGGAGAAGGGGTGAGCTGGGGTGAGGGGGATCCCGCAGGCCAGAGCGGGGGAGCTGCCACAAGGGGGCCGCCTCGGGGTGGGGAGTGGGAGCTGCCACGGGTGGGGCGCCTCAGGCTCAGGGTGGGGTGGGGAGGGCACAAGGTGGAAGTTTTGCCTAGGGCACGAAACATCCTTGCACCGGCCCTGACTGCAGCCAACGAGGTTGCAGAGGGTGGAAGTCATGGTAGGACCTCGTGTCCTGGTGGTACATAGCCACATTCCATTTCGAACAGCACTGAGCTGGTGTCTGTAACATGCCATCACTCCCAAGGGCCTTTGCTGCTTAAAGTCAATATGTAGCATGTTTTGTTGTGGAGTAACCAGGAATTGTCAGGGGCTAGCACGCTGCTAAGTAGGTTGGAGGGCTAGAAAGTGGACATCTCTGTGGACAACATACAGAAGATGGCAGTAAATACTCCATGTATCAGGGTTTCTTATTCAGTTACAGGCTTTCGACAGGCTGCGAGAGCGTGAAAGATAAGTTACCATGAATGTCAGTAGTGAGGCCTAGAGCCCTCACCTGAGATTGGAGACCCATTGTGCTAGGCACTATATAGACACATAGTGAGAGACAGGTCCTTGCCCCACAGTCTAAACTGACAGGACGGACAAGCTTGGGAGGGGAAGCAGGTGGGAAGTGACTTGAACTAGATAGCACAACTGGCTACTGACAGACTGAGGTCTCATAGCTCCCATGCTGATGCCCTATCCCCAAGATCACACTGCCTCTGGCCTCAGAGGGACCAGGCCCTATGGATAGACTGTTTCCCAAATGCCTTTCACTGGCTGCCTATACTCCCAGAGTTCCTGCAGAGCCCCAAAATGTTTCTACCATGTCAGGGGCAAGGTGGGGCTTCCACACAGCTTCTACTCTCCTCAGAATGGTTCTCCCCAGCTCACTTCCGATTGGCTCCCCTTTGCAACACACAGTGAAGGAAAGCACATGGGTCTAAGACAACCCGCCCAGTAGATCCATGGGTCATGCATATCAGGAAAGTGGTACTAAAATAAATTCAAAACGTGACAGGGAGGCTCTTGAGAGCAGAGTGAAACATGCACGATGTCAGCTGGAAGTAACAAACTAGTAGAAGTTGGAGTCCTATAGTTTTCTCAGGAAAGCCATATAGGCGTTGCAGAAGCCTACCCTTGAGATTAGAAAACTACGGGCATCAGGGTGACAATGAAGGCAATCCAGGTCCCACCGGTTTAACATGAGGTCTGGTACTGCACAAAGGAAATAGGGTTGCCAGGTGTCCAGTGTTTGACCGGAAAGTCTGGTTGAAGGGGACCTATGCAGAGTCCGGTCAGTACTGCTGACTGGACACCAAAAGTCCGGTTACTGCAGTAACCACAATCGGCCTCCGCTTCCAGGAGGGCAGAAAGAGCAGCTGCTGCTGGAGGAGGAGGGAGCCTGACAGCAAGTGGTGTTTGAGAAGAGGAACCGGCGCCCCGGCTCACCACTTGTGACAGCCCGTCCCACCTTCTGAGCCTCCCAGGGCCCCAGCACACTCTGACTCCTCACTCCAGGGACCGCCTCCCCCTGCTAATCAGGCAGGCAGGCTCTGCGTCAGTGCCTCCCAGCCCAGCTCCACAGGCAGTATGTGAGTCCCGGGGGGGCAGGGGAGCAGCGAATGACTTTGGGGGCATTGAGCGACAGGGATGGGGGGGAAGTGAGTGACGGGCAAGGGAGGCATGTAGTGTCCAGTTTTGAAAAACTGGAACGTTGGCAACCCTGAAAGGGAAATCAGAAAGAGCCATGGTTGAGTGCCATCCATGTCACGCAGGTAATAAAAGACAGTCCCGAAGACTGACATGATGTTAAAGAACAGGAATCCAAGGCATGTGCAGAGATTGCCACATGAGTAGAGGCAAACATCAAATTATCCAGCAAACTTCATTCCCAGTGAAACTCCTCTGGTTTCAATGAGACAACACCAAGATTAAATTTTGCCCCTTGCGTGCTATACAGGAACACAGGAATTGCCATACGGGATCAAAACAGTGATCCATCTAGTCTAGGATCCCGTCACTAACCAGGGCCGCCCGGGGGAAAGGGGAGTAAGTGGGGCAATTTGCCCAGGCCCCAGGTCCCGCAGCGGCCCCCACAAGAATATAGTATTCCGTAGTATTCCACCTTTTCTTCTGAAAGGGGCCCCCAAAATCGCTTTGCCCCAGGCCCCCTGAATCCTCTGGGCGCGCAGCCCTGTCACCAACATCGGCGAGAATAAACTGCTTCAGAAGGCACAAGTAACCACATAATGGCTGCCCACAGGGGAAGCTTCTTCTTGACCCCAAGCAGTTAGTAGTCAGCTTATGCCCAGAGATGCATGAAAGTTTATATTCGTGTAAGGCTGACGACCTGTTCCCCAACCCTCTTTCACTGCACAATTTTATTCTTCAACATAAAAATTAGGCAAAACATCCAAACAAAAAGCATTTCTGCTCACCCTGGGCTACAGTTCCCAAAGGCTTTTCTGAAAATTGAAAGGAAGACACAGCCTATCCTCGAATCTCTCTGCTTCGGGGCCTACTGCAGGAGCTGGCTTCCACCTACAGCTTCTCTCAGCTGAACTCTGCCAGCCCTTATGGGGATCACCTGACCCCTTCTCAGCTGAGTCTGATAAACTGAACAGAGCGGGCTGGCCCTTAAGAGGAACAAGCCACCCTGTTAAAATCCCTTGTAACATAAATAATGTATCAGTGATCAATACATAGTATGGTATATTGACTTCATTATGCCAATTTACAGCAGTTAAGGATCCGTTGCCAAGGCCTAATCATTTTCTAAATCCTGTTAAGTGCTTGATCTCAATAATATAATGTGGCAATGAGTTCCCCAGGCTAATTTTGCATTGTATAAAAAAAAATTTCCTTTTTTCACTCATAAATTTGCCACCTTTTCATTTCAGCGTGTGTCTTCTTGTTCAGGTATTATAGGCCAGGCTCTCTTCAGACTTACCTCAGTTTTGACCTGGTATTGCACCACTGAGTTCAGAATAAATAATCCTAATTTACACTGGTACAGATGAGGGGAGAATCCAGTCCAAGGATTCATAGAGTCAGCAGAAGCCCACAGCAAAAATTAGCACTCTCCCCAGCGACATATAGGTCAAATAAACTAATCTTTGTGTATGCATCTCCAAGTGCTGTGTTTGTTCTTGTTTACAGTAATCTGTGATACATGCACACAGAAACAGTAGAGGCCTTCCTTTCTGTATAGGAAATGTTATCCTTACACTGAACTGAATGCCCACACACACACGCGCACACACACTTGGGCCTCCACTTCAGTAAGCCCCAGTGAAATGCAGATGCTCCTATGCTGGTTTCGGATGAGGTCTGCTTTGTGAATGCTGAAAATCCCACAACTTTCAACAAAGGAAGATCAAGGGTGCTAACCTTGATGCCCCAGCTAACTTAACCCACACATTGCCCCATGTACCCGCATTTGGAAAAAGGGGCCTCTTCCCTGGCTCTAAACGGCCACCCAGTATAAATATCTAGCCATAATAATTCATGATCAGGCTTCAAATGGTTCAGCCCGGAGGTGGAGATTGGCTCAGATACGATTATTTCTTTCCCCAGACTAAGTTACGAACACAGACAATAGATGCACGGACCAATAGATGCACTCTGACCTTGATGGTTCAGACCACCAGGCTGTTGAACAAGAGTCAGGACCCCTGTGGTCATGGGAATCTCCGGCTTGTGCTCAACGCTCAAAGATGCTGTTTATTAGTGAATGTCGCCTCAGCAATCTTAATATCTTCTCAGGTGCATGGTATGTACATAAGTGACAGCGAAGATATTTCTTAATCATAGCCACTAACGTCCAGTCATTCACCCTTCTGCTGTTATACCTACCCCAGGGTTCAGCTGATGGAGAAAGAGCTGCTAACCGATACTTCTAATAACATAAATGGCTAAACCCTACTTCCATTGAAGTCTAAGGTGTTTTTCTATTGATTTCACTGGGATCTGGATTTGGCACAAGATCTCTGATTCACCACATTTGGCTTATTCTTATTCAATCTAAAGATTTCCAGAATGGGGGCGGGAGGGGGGGGATGGAATTTGAATAAACTGCCCCATCCTAAACCAGAACTCATCCGGTAGCCAATTTAGCTCAATTTATCATCTCCTCTCTGTGCATAGTTTGATTTACAAATCAAAACGAGGTTCAAAAAAGAAACGATACAAATGAATTCTGAAGGATAACCTCTCCAGGAAGGCATGAGATTCCCCCTGCTGCATGATGCACGCTAGCCTATTTTGCCAAAAGATAAGGCTAGATCACATAACGAGTAATTAACGGTTACTACATAGAGAGCAACTCAAATATTACCTAGTCTGTATTATTGTGCGGATTTGCAAAGGAAGAAAAACTATTGATCTACGAGCAAGTTTACGGCAACCTTGAAATAAAATTCTATTCAAAAGCTAGAGGCCTAGCTCAGTTTTAACAGTTAAATCATTTACTCCCCAGCAAAACAAAAAATCCTGCCCTGAAGCCATTATCAGCGTGATCCTCTATTTGAAGTCTTGCAGAACATTCAAGGAATAGCCCTTGTGGTTTGGCCAAAGGGAAACAATGCACTCAGTGGCTTTATACAGACCAAGGGAAGTGGAGGCTCCTAGGATGAGAATATTAAATTATAGCTTTTTGCAACAGCAGGCACAATTGTTAGTGGGCCCCCTCCCACTTATGGCCAAGCTCTGTTCTTCCCTGCAGCGAGCGTTCACTGTCATCCCTAATATTTGCATGCTTTGAGAATAATATGATTGTCAAGATAATAGCAGGAAAGTTTCAGTAGAAAGTCAATTTTCAAAAGCCAGCTGTGCACAGCCCTGATTGCTCTTCCTAAGAAGGTGCCTTCAAAAAGCAAAATTAAACACTGCTCATAAGAAAAAAAAAAGTCATTATGCCCATAAAAAGGGGGTCAGAGTTGAAAACAATTTCCCAGAGAAATTATTTTCATGTAAGTTTAAAACTTGATTTTTTTTTGCCTCAAGCATTTTAGTCAGTGCAAGCAAACCACGCACACACACAGAGAAGTCTTAAATCAGAGAATAAATTACCTTTGTGATGTTTATGGATTGCATTGATCTAGTGGAGACAGTTTGGGTGTCTCTCTGCCCCTTGCTCTGCCCCCCCCCCCCACACACACACTTTCTCTTTGCATGACACAACCATTCAATAGCTCAAATGAGGTGGGAGATAATGTGATTTTTGGAAAGAATAGAAGTATTGTTGAAGTCTTTGAAATCTGTATTTCTTAGGGTTTGGGGAAACTTGTTCTTTTGTCCACACAAAATAACAGCGCTAAAAAAAAAAAAAAAAAAAAAAAAAATCACCTCCCCTCTCTCTGTCACCCACACTCATCCACTTTTGCTCTCCCTCCTCCCCTCGGCACTTTCTTGAGCTAGCAACACTAAAGAATCTGCAGAGGCAGATATATCGGGCCAGATCCTCAGCTGGCGTGAAGCAGCATATCGCCACCAAAGTCAGGGGACTACAGCAATTCACAGCAGCTGAGGATCTGGCCTCTTGTCATGCATGGGTCTGTATATCTCCTGTTCCATGCGTGACCAGGAGTGTAGTCTTTCTCTGTTTAAATAATGAGATGAAATACATCCTCAGTCCAGTACCGTACAGTTCATTTTCCATCACTTGAGACAGGGGAGTAGACATTTGATTTTGCAATCAATAAATAACTTTCCACTTGTGGATTCTATTCTATTCTATTCACCACCCTTGTCCTGAAGATGTTTCTCTCTTACTCTTCCCTAAGAGAAAGGGAGAATGGATTCTAACATATAGTGTAACCCAAATCTAGAACATATTCCTCAGGCCTGATCCTGATCCTGATCCTGAACCCACTTAGCCCAGTTTTAGACTAGTATATGCCACTGACATCAGTGATAATTTCCAGAGGTATGAAATCAGAATCTAGACCCTGGGCCTTACTTTATGAGCTTGAGTGATCAAAAATGCCATAGATAAAGCAAAGCAACCACTGTCTTAATAATGTGATTTTGCTGAGGTTTACCAGCCACTGCCTCATTTAACTAGAGGTACCCCTAACACACTGACCGCATCTGGAATATAGAGAAATAATTGCCAACATAGCGACCTGCAGGAGAACAAAGGGAAAGTGGCATGACCAACTTTTATTTTCTTTTCAGTCCTTGAAGCGTTAGATGGAATCCTGTGGGTGACAGTGAATGGGTTGTAAAAGGAGGTGAACTGTGAGGTTGGCAGAGTAAAAGTGTGATGTGTTAATGTGGCATACTGGGGCAGTGCTGAAAGAGGGTAGAGTTAAGGTTGCATGGGCAGCCTTAACTCTGCATTTTCTGGTTTTCAGAAGTCTGAGCTTTGCTCAGCTCAACATTCTGCAAACACATACAACGAAGCAATATTAACTCTGCATTAACATAGGGGATTTTTTTTTTTTTGTCATTGACTTAGTTTCATACAGGGCAGTTCACAGACCACAATGAGCTCACAGAATTCTGCAAATAAGGTTCTAGGTCACTATCATTCAAATCAAGCTATAACATTGCATTCTGGGATCTGTAGTCTCCACATGCTGAACCTTTGTATTAAGGACAAAGAAGCCACATTCTTCTCTCAGTTATAGAGTATATATCCACCCCTTCAGTTTCTCTGGATTTTCAGCAACACAACAGAGGGCAGAATTTGCCCCAAGGCTGTTTGTAATATGCTCCATTTTATGCAAATTGGTGCAGCCCTCAAGCTACTTATAGGATCACACTGGCAACCTTCAAACTCACCTGGGTAAATATGTCACTGTTTCTAGTTGACTGTTTTGTGGTTTCACTGCTTTGTTTGTTTGTATTTAAATACACTGCAGTGAAGTTTATCCTGTCTGGGACTGTGACACAACTGTTTCCATGTTCAAAGCAGAGAATATTCCAGGTGACAAGCTGCCTTATTTCATAAATTATCTGCAATTCATTTCCATTTCCTCCCCACCCCCATTTTAGGATTGCTTCTTCACTTTGTTCAGAACTAAACTGAGTCAATCACAGAAGTAAATCCAAGCACCAATTAACAAAAAAAACACCATACAACTTGTTGCCTGTGCTCCAGGCATTGCACAAAACCTAACCACCTACCACATAACTGCTGACAGAGAGAAGCCAGATGCTCAGCTGGTGGAAATCAGCATGGCTCCACTGCAGTCAATTCACAGCACCTGAGCTCTGGCCCATAGTTTTCAGCAGCACAGTTCCTTACACTAATTTTCTTATATTTTCATGCTCTCTCTGCCCTTTTAACTTCAGTTACTAATTTTTCTCTTAGACTTTGATCCCTTCCAGCCCATAACCCAATAATCACCACCCATACGATTTTTTTTTATATTGAATCCCTCCCATTGATATGGATTTCCAATGCAGTAGGGAAGATAACACACATCTCCCTCTCTGTAGTTCTGATTCATTTTAGAGAAGCTCATTGATGAATTGTGGTGGTCACAGAATGATTAGATGTCCAGTGACTTCTCTTATCTGAGCCAGTCCACAAAATGCAACTACTTCTGGTGTGGCAGGAAGCAGCCAGCCCATACATCTTAGCTAAAGACTGTGGAGCAAACACTCTTCTCCATGAAAAGCACCACAGAGCTGGATGCTTCACTCAGTTTTAAGGTGTCCTCTAAAAGGCCCCCATTTCAGGGTTTTGTGAAGGGAAACATGTTCTACTTACAGTGCTGCAGGCTGGGAATATGCTGTTTTATTTTCCTACACAGCAAACAGATCGTGGAAAACACCCACCAACTCAACAGGAAGTAGAGGATGGGGTGGATCATAGCACCAACCCATAATACTTTGAGTAACAGAGTTAACCCTTTGATGACCACTTTATAACACCTAAGGTTCATTGAGTCTCTTTCCACTTTCACACTGGTGACCAGAGTCACACCACTTACAAGAATGGAGTGATTGTGGTGTAAGTGAGATGAGGATCAGGACCACTAGTTCCACCATGGAAAGATAAAAGGATCAGGGAGCCCAGCCAGGATCTGAACCTGCTGTTCCAGGGAGTCCAAAAAATCAAAGTCTGTTACAGCTCTAGCAGGAGAATTGCAATGACTGGGACATCAACCACACTGGAATTTTCCAAGAGCTTCCCATGCCCCTTGCTGTTAATTATGCCTTAAGTAGCAATAACACTGAAAACAGTTTAAACAGCCACGGCCAGGTTTTCAAAGCATAGGGCCAGCAATGGAGCTCCACTGAAGCTAATTGACCTACACTAAAGGACCTGTCCTATGGCTTCTTGATTGCTCATGATCAGCTTTGCATTTCCAAATGCAATTGTTACATTCTCACTTACACACTCCCATCACATTTTTGTCTGCAGCCTGAGAGCAAATCA
Source organism: Chelonoidis abingdonii (assembly GCF_003597395.2). Classification (NCBI taxonomy): domain Eukaryota; kingdom Metazoa; phylum Chordata; order Testudines; family Testudinidae; genus Chelonoidis; species Chelonoidis abingdonii. The sequence goes on along the minus strand of NC_133773.1, from coordinate 15,924,187 downwards.
GGAGCAGCTAGAATTTAGATAGGCAAAATCTACCATGTGTGCACCTAGATTATGATGGACAAAAATGGTCTACACAAGATTGTGCAGACTTGTCTTCTGTGTAGTTATTTATAAAGCAAAAGACAAAGTGACCATAAAGCATCACGACTGCAGCTATACTAGCAGTCACATTTTTGCACTCACTTTGCACAGATGCAAATACCTACGCAAAGTGCAAGAAAGCAAAGAATCAAAGCTGGCATGGACTCAGCTGCCAGGCACAGCTGGAGCATGATTTGTGGCCTTTTGAAAAATGTTTCCCTTAAGGTTTGGATTCTCCACAGTATCTGGACAGTTCTTGAATGAGCTGATTACTACCACTGCAACAGCAGCTGAGGACAAGGAACAGAGAAATTGGCTAATTTAATAACTATCAAATAAATAAATATCAAAACAAAAATAGGAGGAGAAAACAATGTTACAGGTAGAGCAGTGAGTCATTTTTCAAATCAAAACATTCTTCTGCAAAAATGCAGCTTCAGCAGCACCAAAACAGTTTGCAAATTCACATCGATTTCATTGACTTATTTTGAAAAAAAACACCAAAGTTCTGAAAAATGAAAATGGTTTGTTTTGCCATTTTCAGAATGAAATGTTTTGAATTTTTTATTTGAAATTTATGTGGAGATTTCCTTTAATTTTTTTATTTTAAAATGCTCAAAATCAAAACAAAATGGTTTGTTTCACCTGAAACAATTTTTTCCCACCTTTTAATATGCCCAAAAATTCCAATTAAAAAAAGTTTTGGTTGAACCTGAAATGCTTCCTCCCTCCCCCAATTTTTTGGAATTGCCAGCAAACTGAAAAATCCATTATGTGTCCAACTCTAATAAAAAGGTTATCTAACGTCATCTTCACAAGAAATTTGAAGAGGAGCTTACAGCCCAAATTGCTCATCGGCTCCCCCTGCTGGTTGATCTTCACTGTAGTCACATAGAGTCATATTATTTATTATTGGTATTGTCACAGCGCCTTTGCACCCCAGGCCTGGAGCAGGACCCTGTTGTGCAAGGCATTGTAGAACCACAGAACAAAGACCATACAAAGAAACAGGGAGGTAAAAAAAAAAAAAAAAAAAATACTTTTGCATGCTTCTCCAAATATACCCTGCAATACTATACAGTTTGGTTTTTTTTTAATAGAAATGCTGTTAGTGGAATAAACCCACCAGTGTACAAAAAGATAAATGCAATAGAAAATTAACCCATTGGTGGTGCAGACACATCAGATAGAGACTCTTCAGGGCTGGCTCATCATGGTGTTACTTCTCCAGTTTTATGCTGGTGTAACTCCATTAATTTTAATAGAATTCCACCAGCATAAAAGGCAGTGGAGAATCAGGCCCTTGATATTCAGCAGAGTTAAAATCTGTGTCTTAAAACAAGGAATCCATTTAAATTAAAGGATTACGTTAACCAAACAAAGCTTGTGTGTGCACTAACTTCTGTGTAGGTGAAAAATCATTTGATGTTAGCTCTTGAAAGAGAAGCCTAGAAGGATCTTCAGTCAGCTAGGACCAGCAGCTTTTCATAACAAGTAACGGTGAGAGTCATGTGTATTTTAGCACAATTAACACTGAGGGCTGGATTCTCAGATAAAATCAATTGAGGACTGTGCAAATTTACACTAGCTGAGAAATGGGTTATAAAAGTAGCTGTAGATGTTATTCACACACAGTTTCTCTCTTTCTGGGTCTGTACCGATTTGAGTTTTGAATCCTTGATGCACCATTCCATTGTTTTTGAGAAGTTGAAAGCTAAGGGTACTGTACCTTGCAGAAGGAGGTAGGAAATCTGTTAATGGAGAATTAAGAGGTGTGTAAAAGAACTAAGATTCTGCTGTTGTGGCACAAAAATAACACATGTATAGCCATAAAAATAAAGAATCCCATTATGCAGTGTGTAGAAAAAGAGAACTTTACTGGCAATTTTTTCTTAAGCAAACAAGAACGCATGTTGCTGTCTGGCCTCTCTCTTACAGACACAAGTTTATCCTGAAGCTAGCAGAGTTGTTTCTCAGAGAGGTGCAGTATGGGACAGAGAAGGGGGAGGGAAAAAACCCTTTCTTTATACTTGTGCTGCTCTGAATGTGGACCATCTGTGCCCCCAGCTGGAGTGCTGGAGATGGTCTGGCACTTGAACCACACCATATTTACAGATCTAAACACAAATGGCTACTGCCTGATTGTTTCATGATTCATTAGTCAGACAAGCTCTCCTCTCCCGCCAGCACAGCTGTTACAGAGTAAACCTTTGTCACTTAATAGGCCTGATTATTACTTTCCATCAAAGGTATTGATCTGTGTCAGCTCTACTTAAGGGAAAGGGGGAGAAGAAAAAGAGGGGGACCACAATGTGTCAGGAAGACAAAAAAAAGGGGGAAATAATGACATTTGTTGTGGCTAGCAACACTGGTCAAAACTCTGAATCTCTCCTGGATGTACTGTATTCATTTACCAGAGTGACTGTGTTACTCATTGTGATGAAGTGTCTCACATGATGTGACATTCCTTGCACCACATCAGGCTGCTGCAGTCACATCATATAGCCATGCACGTAACTGGTGAGTGAAATACACAATGTACATTTAAAAAAATAGAAATCAATTAATGAACTGGGCCACCAGAAGATAAAAACACAGACTCAACATTCTCTCTCTCTCTGAAACCCTTGAATCACTTTGGGCAGGATCCCCAGCTGATGCAACTCACCAGAGCCCCAGCCATTGAAATCAAAGGAGCTATGCCAGTCTACACCAGCTAAAGAATGGGCCCTTTATGTTTAGGCAAATGAACTCAGGATATGACACAGTCTGCTACATAATTGTGATGCAGAGTATATTTACCACAGCTTGAGAGCTCCTAGTTGCTCCAGCAGCAGCCTGACAAACTGCCATGAAAAAGATTTGTAGCGTTACTGCAAACTCCCAGGCTCTCTTCACAGAATGATGTTTTAATGCACAGACTGGTGTTTTCATGGCGTTTCTTCCTGCTTGATTCTCTTCCCCCCACCCCCCAGTTATGCTAACCAGGGCACACCCTGCTGTAGGAAGTAGCTAATTGGATGATTGCAGAGGGGTGTAGCCTGTGTAACTGGATCAAAGGAAGGAAGGGGTAGGGAGCTTCCAGAAAAGGCAGGCTTTACCCTTTAGAGTTGCCATTGTTCTTCAGTATAAATCAGACAGCTAACCTGTGTGGGCCAAACATTGCAGTCCTCACTCAGACAAAACCACCGGCCATTTCTCTTGGACAACGAATAGCAAGCAAAGGCTGCAAGGGTTGGCTTTCATTAGTACCACGTAATCGCCCTATGCCTCAGTTCTCCATCCATAAAATGGGGGTGACGATTATTTACCGTCTTCCACCCAGGGCCGGTGCACAGTGCAAGGATATTTTGCACCCTAGGCTAAACTTCCACCTTGCACCCCCTCCCCTCCCCCCAGAGCATCGCTTATTATAAACTTTAAAAAATGAATACAGCAGAGTCACATCTTACGCGGGGGTTAGATTCTAAGGTCAGCGTGTAAGAGGAAAATCACTTATAGCCTACTGTCTACTGGGAGCTGCTGGCAGACACGGTGCTGCAGTGCTACACAGCAGCATCCCCTTGCCTTGCCTTGCGGACGGCAGACGGTGCAGTTGACTGGTAGCCGTCATCGTCATCCCGTGGGTGCTTCTGGCTGGCCTTGGTGAGGTCGGTCGGGGGTGCCTGGACAAAAATGGAAATGACTTCAGGTCATTCTGTCTTTAAGTTCTGTGTAATGGAGATTCAGTCCTGCCTGGAATATCATGCCAGCTGGAGGCTTCTGCCTCAGGCTTCTCTCCCAGTCAGCAGCACCATGCGGTGGCATCTACCCCAGCCTACCCTGTGCTCCCATGGCTCATAAAGCCTGGACAGTAGTAAGGAGCAGTCCAGCTATAGGCTGAGCAAGTGCAGAATGGTGGTTCACTCTACTTCCCTGTAAACCAACTGCCCTCCCCTCCCCCCTTTGATCTCTGCTTGCAGAGGCAATAAAGTCAGTGTTGTTTCAGATTCATGCATTCTTTATTAATTCATCACACAAATGGGGGGATAACTGCCAAAGTAGCCCGGGAGGGATGGGAGAGGAGGGAAGCAACGGGTGGGGTTGTTGCAGGGGCACCCCCTAGAATTGCATGCAGGTCATCATTTCTGCGGGATGTCTGGGGCTCTGATCCAGAGCGGCCATTTGCCTCTCTGGTTCTTCAGTAGGCTTGCCTGATATTCCAGGCAGGACTGAATCTACATTAAACAAAACTTAAAGAAGAGAATGACCTGGGAGTCATTCCCATTTTTGCCCAAGCACTCCCGACCCACCTCACTGAAGCTGGCCAGGAGCACTCATGTCTGCCCAAGTGCCCCGAACTGACCTCACCAAGGTTGGCCAGGAGCACCCATGTCTGCCCAAGCGCCTCCAACCGACCTCACTGAGGCCGGCCAGGAGCACCCATGTCTGCCCAAGCGCCCCGAACTGACCTCACCGAGGTTAGCCAGGAGCACCCATGTCTGCCCAAGCGCCTCCAATCGACCTCACCGAAGCTGGCCAGGAGCACCCATGTCTGCCCAGGCGCCCCCGACTGACCTCACCAAGGCTGGCCAGGAGCAACCAGGAGACAGCAACAGATGGTACAACATGACTGGTAACCGTCTCTGGCAACTTACAAAGGCAAGGAGCTGCTGCTGTGTAGCACTGCAGTACTGCATCTGTCAGCAGCACCCAGGAGACATACGGTGACAGTGAACTGCGTAGGCTCCATGCTTGCCATAGTATGTCATCTGCACAGGAAAAAAGGTGAGAAAATTTTTTGCCATTGCTTTCACAGGGGGGCGGGGGGCTGATGACATGTACCCAGAACCACCCGCAACAATGTTTTTGCCCCATCAGGCAGTAGGAGCTCAACCCAGAATTCCAATGGGTGTCGGAGACTGCGGGAACTGTGGGATAGCTACTCATAGTGCAACACTCCAGAAGTCGACGCTAGCCTTGGTACTGTGGGCACGCACCACCGACTTAATGTGCTTAGTGGGGACACACACAAACGACAGTATCAAATTGATTTCTAAAAATTCGACTTCTGTTAAATAAAACTCATTTCATAGTGTAGACATACCCTAATCCTGACAGTAGCAAGTGAAGTTATCCCTCAAATAAGAGACCATGTCATGACAGAATCCCGCAGGGATGATGGTATATGTTGTCTCTCTCTTCATTGGAACACAATACCCAGGGAATCATTGCCCGCTTCTGACAGATCAATGACACATTGCTAAGGATATCACTGGGAACTTTCTACATAATCACTAAATAGGCACCTCCCCATGCTTCCCCGCTTCACCCCAGCAGCATTCATTGCTGCCAGCTGGGAAGATATTTCACTTTTCATGCCCATGCCCATTCCTCCTCATCCAGCTCTGGCGGTTATTTCTATGAGGGGGAGGGTCACTTATCTAAGTGAGTTAGGCAGCTAACTCCCATTGATTTCAATAGCAGGTAAGAGCCTAAACTACTTAAGTACTCTGGAAAATCCTGCTAGCGGAGATGCCAACCTTGTTCCAAGATTTTTTGGCAAATTTATGAAAAAAATTAGGAATTGAGGAGGTCGTTTGGACCTCCTTCTCCCCCGTTTCCCATCCCTGCCTAGGGACAAGGTGGGACTGGGTCACTGATCCCCATTTGTTGTGCCCGTAGACCCCCACTCAGAGAAAAGGGGAGGATCAGCACTAGGAAAGCTGCCCTCCTATGCAGCTTAGGGCCTCAATTACCTTGGCCAGGACCAGGTCTGGACACCCTTCCCGGATGATCTTCCTCCTTATCTCTCTCCTCTGTCACATTCCCCCTCCCTGCCTCCTGCCTCTCCAGCACCTCCTCCCCAGCAGACTGCACAGCAAGGCAAACTGCAACAATTGTCAGCGGGGTGAGGGCACTAGATTCACCTCCCAAGCCACTGGCCTCATGTTCCACTCCAGCTGCCCCATGTGGATCCTCCTGGAGCACATTGACATAGTCCAAGAGGGTCCACATGAGGCAGCTGGAGCACCCTGTGGCTTGGGTGGTGAACCCAGCAGCGCCCCCAATCCATTCAAAATTGCCCAGACTCGCCTGCTATGAAAGCCTCACTGCACAGTCTGCGTTCATGCCACAGGGGGAGTGGAGAAGAATGCCTCCTGTCTCTGCAGTGTTATTTGCTGTGTTTGCTGGATCCAAGTGACACACACACTACATATTATATCAAATTCCGCAAGCACCCATGCATATCTATATTAGGTGTATGCATGTTTCCTTGCAAAATGTGTAGATTTAAATTAATAATTTTGTAATATAATGTAAAAATCAGGAGGATTAGGGATAATCAAGGAGGGTTGGCATCTTCTCACTAGGCACCTATCTGCCTCTTTAGGCACCTAGATACCTTTGTAAATCTGGCCAGTGCTCATTATGTGTGAGACTGAGAATACCAATGCATTTCACACACAGCAGCCATCTGATTTTAATGATGCACTATCGCTACCAAACTGGTCCGATTTCAACCAGTATGCTAGCAACAAAGGGCACTGTAGCCCCTTTCCAGGCCTCTGAGGTATCCCAATCCCCAGCATCACTCATCTCACCTCTGGATTCAACTGGTAATAAAGCCCTAAGTATGTGTTTAAAAGTCAATCAAGAAGAGCAAACATGAATTTTGCTATTGCAGGGTACAGCTCTTAGCGATACTTTGGAAATAAGTCCAGGGGCAAGTAGAGATATTGCAAACTGATTATTCTGGAGGCTGTTCTTTCTGGGTGAGACCCACTCCTTCTGCCCATGGTTTGAATCTTTTACGGTCATTGCAGAAAAGCAGCCTTTTAGACTTTCCTGCAGTTGAAGGGCCTAAGGACAATACTGTTTAAAGAATGGTTCTCCTACACCAAACCATGCCGTAGTTTACACCAGTGCAAACCAGTACGCAACAGATCTAGGGTACATGCCATGTTACACCTGGAATCCGAGTCACTACATGGACAGAATGACTTAGACATCTATAAGCCAAAGGTAAATAGTTAACAAGGGAAACACCCCTTCCTTTCTGCTCTCCTCACACATACAGCACATTAGGCTGATTGCCTTATTTTAAAGCAAAAATACGTATTCCCATAGGACCCCCTTCCTTCTCCTACAGGATCTGCTTCCTCCCACCACTCCCCGCACAACTCAAGATTGGTCTGTTAATGCAAGCAGCTAGTCTTCAAACCATATCAGATATTTAAATTGAAGAAGCAGTTTAGAAGCAGCATTGAAAGCCAGTGTTCGTTAAAGGCAAAGCAATGTTGAAAGGAGGATGGAGAGAGATGAACCTTAATTTTAACGCAAATCAGAAACATTTGAAAGAGAAAAGGGAAGAGAGATTCAAGGGGCCAGATCCTTGGCTCGTATAAATCAACCAGTTCTAGGAGATTGGTATATCTCCAATTATTATTATTATTTCACCAGCTGAGGATCTGGAGAATGTGTCAAGGGATATATGTCAAGGAATTAAAGTTGTTAAAGGCACAGACTTGTTGGCAGATATGGCATAAGATTTTCTATACAACCCAGCTCCTGCCCAGAGCCCTTGGGAAAACAGTATCTATCTGTGTGTGTTGGCTAATCAGATTGGGTCCATGCCTGTTTTAAGACAAGTCCCATCCATCTACCCTGCTATCTGAAACATGCCAAGCAAAGTCTCACACAGTTTGCTGTGAGGGAGAACACTGCAGCACGAGACACCAAACAAAAGTTGTGGCATGCAGGATCTATTGGGAAGTGTCACTTGGCTATACTTCATGTGCCCAGCCTCCCGCCGAGGGATGGAAATTGTATCCATGCCAGGAAATTAGGCATTCAGCAAGGAGGCAGAAGCAGCGGCCACACCAGGCACACCAGGCACAGGAGCAGAAGGGATCTGTCAAACCCTAGAGACACGTTTGTTCTCTTCCCCCAGTGCACTACGACAAATAGTATGAGGGGAAGAGATATAGAAGCCAAGGAATGGCCCAAACCAGCACTGCACATCTACAGAGGATGTTCGGCACCAGCAGGAAATAGCCTAGATGGGTGGAGTAAGTTTCAGTTGAATTAATTTATCTTTGTTGCATTGACTCCAGTAGCAGCTCAAGAATAGAGGAGAATTGTTTAGAATGGCACAAGAGGTAACTGTTTTTTTTTAAAAAGGGAGGAGGTACATTTCTGCTAAATACCCAGGGAACTATTCTCTCTAGTGAGAACCAATAGCCTCACAAGGGAAGAGGGGTCACCTAGAAGTGGACTGGAGAAAACAGTGTATGTAATGCTAGAAACAAGCCTACAATGGCAGGGAGAATAGCTTAATGACTTGATAGGTCTTTGCCATCTCTGTTTCCTATGATTCCGTTCTACAGTTCCATGTTTGATTTTGCTACTTGGTGGAAGGAATTTAGCAGAATCGAGCAACTAGAGGGCACACACACACACACACACACACACACACACACACACACAATTTAAAAATAAAACTGCAGCCTTCCAAAATGTCCTTTCTAGGACTTGCTGACAGGATGATTTTACTAATGATCCATGGGAACAAGTTACCCTTTCAGCTATTGCAACTGCTGCTAATCAGCTTCTTTATGTCCTTTGAAGAAGGTGCTGTTGAAACACCAGATCTAAGTCTTCTTTCCATTTAGCCTGGCGTAAATTAGGAGCAATTTCATTTAAGCCAATGCAGTTACACTTCTGTGAGACCTAAATCAGGCCCACAGTGGGGTAAATGTTATCCCCATGAAGCCCCAGGATGTATAGTATTACGCATTATAAGAGAGACCACTTCTCAAGCTTCAGGGCATAAAGTGATCACCAGCTAAGGTCAGGTAAGAAACGTCCACTGTGATACTGAATTACAGAAGTAGGCACAGTATGTGGGAATTCCATCTTGGTCTCTGCATTACCTGGTATTGGTGCTTGCTGGAGACAGGATGCCAGACTGGATGGACTGTGTCTATTCCAGCACGGGAGTTCCTCCATTCTTTTGTTCATGCTTTTAAAATGTACGCCTATGTCAGTCTGCAAGTATACAATCCGTCCAGCACTTCTCTGGTTATAAAGCATGGCCTTGTGTATCCCAAGTTACACAGTGGGCCTGGTTAGTCGCTCACTCACATCACTTTTATTCTGGTTTCAGAATGGAGTTGATGTGACTTCTGATTTACGCTGACGTGACTGAGACAAGAATCAGGCTTAATGGGCCAGATCCTCAGCTAATATAAATCAGCAAAGCTGCACTGAAGTCAGTGACTACACAAGCGGGGATCTGGCTCCAAGTATTCAACCCCATCCTAACTGTAACTTTTCTCTCTTCACCTGCCACGTCAGAGGCATGTGTGCAACAGCCCAACATTTGTCATGACTGCTTGTAAAATACACCTCCTGCAGCCTGTGAAACATTTCTGTGGTGCCCTTCCAAGCTGGACGGTGCTACAGCATTGTGCATGTAAGGAGGAACTAGAACACGCATAAAGCACTGCAATATTGGTTCTGAGCCTTCGTTATTAATGAAGGCAAAACATCAGATGAGAAAATGAACATATTCATAGTGAAATAACAGGCCTTTCCTGATCTGACCCCATACAGCACAACCTAAGCAGGGCACCGACCAAGAGCGACCATCTCCAGTTTGCAAGCTACTCCTGAAAAGTCCAGGCCGATCCCCTGGAGAGTTTTTCTTATAGCTGGTGTACTCTTTGCCAGGTTCTGCTAACAAGCGGGGGGCAGGGCCAGCTCTCTCATACAGGCAGAACAGGCGGTCGCCTGAGGCAGCAAAAACATTTCATGACTCTTGGCTGCCTGAGTGGCTGCCGCCTGCAAAGGGGGCCAATAGTTCCCAGTTTGCCTTAGGCAGTGAGCACCCTGGAGCCGGCTCTGAAAAGACTCCTTACCGTGAGCAGTATGAGGGAGAGAGGAAAACACAGAGCTTTCCTGTCATCTCCCAATCTAAGGCGAGGGAGCGTGATGATGGAGGCTGTGGCCGTACCCAATGTACTTCCTGAGGACAGTTCTTCCATATATTTTGCAGCAGGTATAAATCGCTGTGGTCCTGTGTCAGGTTCCTTCTGTGTGCCTTGTGAAGTGCTGCTCTTTGCAAACGAACTGTGTCATCGGCTAAGACATCTTCCCTGCAAGGGGGGAGGGAGGGAGAGAAAGGAAAGCTTCAGGTCAAAAGATTGATTACAGTTTTGAATTACAGGGGGCTATTGATTTTTCATTAAACACCATGTACTGCGGCAAAGGGAAAAAACGGTAATTCATTGATCAGAGCTGTGGGCCATGTTCACTTATTGGCTTCCTGCCACATCCCATTATTCCCAGTTCTAAATGTATATTGAAGTCAGTTTATTCTAATCATTGCGTCCTGTCACCAGAAATGTCTCTCAGTAACTATTAGTTTAATCATCCCTTTCGTACAATGGTAATGAGTGATAATATCCAACATTATGGCAGATTCATGAATATTATTCATTGTATTACAGGGTTGCATTGCACAATGCTATAGTTAAGGGTCTGGCAGCATCTCTATTATAAACCCCCAGACCTAAGGGGGGTTTATAAATCACTTGCAAAAATTGGCTCATGGCAGAAATAAGGCACAGAGGGTCTCTCAGTCCAGGAGATAATTTTTTTAACAGCTTTCTGAAAAATCATTTGGGGCCATTTTTTCGTTGCAGTCAATGAATGGGAAAAAAATGACTTTTGTCAATTCAAGCTGCTTTTTCCACTAGATTACAATGCCGTCACATCAAAACAGGATGCACTCTTAGTTATGATTCTGGACTGGGATTCAGGAGATCTGAGTTCAGTTATTAGCTCTGGCTCAGACTTCTTGTGTGACCTTAAGGCAAATCAGTTAATTGCTCCGTGCCTCAGTTTCCCCATCTGCAAAAAGGAGATTGTGATACTGACTTTTGTAAAGCCCTTTGACACCTCCAGGCGAAATGTAATACATGAGTTGGGTAATAATGATTTATTCTGTACTGAGGGGATATATTTTCAAAATACCTTTAGTGACTCAGCCATCCTGATTAAATCTTTTTGAGCAACTGCTAGTAAATGTGGGGCAAAACGGCGATAATAAGACAGGTGGGGAAAAGGAAAGATTATTTATCTATTTAGACTGCAAGCTCGTCTCCGTGTGTTTGTACAGTGCCTCTCGCAAGGGAGCCTAAATCCTGGGTGTGTGCAGAAGTTTGTTCTTAAATCATACAGGGCCACATTATGAGGTCCCTGATTTTTAGTCAGTACTTGCTCAGTAAGATTTTAGCAAAAACTCTATACTGGCTTCAGGCTCCAGCCCAGAGGTTTAGAAGGAATCAGGTCAAATTCAGCTCTCGCTTACATCAATGCAGTCCCCTGGACTTTAGTGGTTTCAAGTCACAATGCCTTCACTGGGGTTATAATGGGCAAACAGAGCAGAATCTGAACCCTCATTTTCAAAGCTATATTATACCACACTGCAGATTTGGTTAGCCAAGTAACCTGTCTCACACTAAAATGAAGTCAATGTATGAAACCCAGACAAACAGGATATGTATGATCCAGAGCTGCATACTGAGATACAAATCAACAAGTCCAGACACTCATTCCCAACACCTCACAGCAAGAGAAAGCAGCAGCTGGTGACTGTGTTGTACAATATACTTGGGGCATATTAAATATCTGTATTTAAAAAATCCAGTAAATACTTTCTTTTAAAAGTAACATTCCTCTGACAGTGATATGAAAAGAGTCAAAGAAGAAGCTGAGAAAATAAAAGTGAACTCGTACAAATGAAGAAGATATAGCAAAGTACATTTTGCAAATTATCCACACAATAGTTTCTAGTTTACTTTCATGACTCACCATGATCACCAGCTCTGTCGTGATGGTCTGTATGCCCCCCACTAGAAAGTCTCCTTGACAGTTTCTTTGCTGTCCTGGGACTCCCACCGATGCACTTTTTGGTTATCTACATGGTAACAGCATATGTTTCCCTCATTCATCCATTCCTGTAAATTAACATATTCTGTAGGCAGACCAAAATAGGTACAGCACAAACATCACACACAGGGCAATAAATATCAGACAGATTTATTTACACCAGTATATGAAAGCATTAAGAACAGAACAGACCCATTGCAGAAGAAAACATGGAAACAAAACAGATGAGCACTAAACTCAGAACTGAACCCTAGAGCTAATTAGTCAGTCTGCACTGAGTTAAACCCTCCTCCTGTCACCAGTGCTCACATACTGCCAGCACCTAAATAGCTGAGGAGCTGAACCTTGGATTCCCCCATGCCGTTAGCACTCCAAGGCAGGGGCTTCCTCCTCCTTCCATTCATACCAATGGCAAAACTGGCTTTCACCTCATCAGCTGCAGAAGCCCTGGGCTTTTGCAGAGTAACCCTTGCCCCAGTTTTCAGTAGAACTCTAGGAGAACTCAGAGAGAACAGCTCCCTGCACTCTTGAGAAGCAGGCAAAACTTCATCCTGCTCTGACTGAAAGCAAATCCTCAGCTGCCTGCCTTCGCAGCTTTTCCTAACCCAAAACATGAAGAACATGAAATAAAATACAGAGAAGATGCATACAAACCTTTAGGATGAAACACTGCTGCTTGTCAGCTCTCTCACAGTCAACATTGCTCCTGGGGAGGACAGGGGGTCTTGTTTTTTTCTGGACACCTGTCTACACAGGTGTGCTGTGGTGCTTTACAGCATCCATGATCACGTGTCAGCAGGGGTAGGGAGTGAGAACTCTCAGAACATTCAGACTTGGAAGCAGTGGTTAAGGCAGACTGAAACAGGAAGGGGAGCTCACCACACCTGTCAAGGCATAGGACAGCTATGTAGCAGCACTGCTTTGCCAATCCAGGAGATGCTGGGGAGCTCCCCTCTGCTTTTAGATCTCATCTAGCTTATCCTCTGGCTGGAAGTGAATCTCAGATACATACAAAGACGGTATTTCACGTGCTTGCTTAGGGTAACAGCCCATGTTTTCCTGTGCAACGTGCCTTTAACGCTATGTTTCTCAGTGCATTGCCTCTCTCAGAAGCCAAGAACTCTGGGAAAGCCACTTGTACGTTGCTAAGGAGAAGATGACGCTTGTTGTTTTCTGCTTTGGGGCCCTGTCATAAGTAGATAGGTAAGGTAAGGGTTAAGTTTCTTTTACCTGGAAAGGGTAACCAAACACCTGACCAGAGGACCAATCAGAGAACTGGATTGTTTAAAGTCAGGGGCGGGAATTTGTATACTCGGGGTCTTTGTTGTTTTCTCGGCTATGAGTAAACAAGTTTTCTTCTAACTCCATCTTATCTCAAATATTCTACCAAAAGTCTGTGAGTACAAAGGGAAACAAAGTAATTCGGCTATGAGGAGCTTTGTGTTGTATTTACAGATGTGGATTGCTGGGTCTTTGTTGCTTCCTCGGCTGTGAGGGACAAGCTATCTTGCTAATTCCAATCTTCTTCTCATTCTACTAAAAGGCAGTGAGTACAAAACGGAAACAAAGTAAAATCGGCTATGATATGCTTTGCTTTGTACTTACTGTATGTGATTGCTGGTCTATTTAAATTGGCTATTTTTTAAATCAGACTGGGTTATTCAGATTTTCTTAAGTAGGAGCCTGTATAAATGTTTATGCAAGTTATTAGTCTGTATTGTCTCTTTTTCTATATAAAGCTTTCTTTTTACAAAACTTGTGGAAGTTTCTTTTTCTAGTAAGGCAGAGAAATTGAAACCTCTGTATCAGGCATCTGTCCCCCTCACGGGAGGGCAGGAGCTGGGAAAGGCAAAGCCAAGCTGTTGGTATTTTGCATCTCAATTGTCCTGAGGAAAGCAGAAAAACCGGTTTCTTGGTACACGCAGGCTAGACCAAGAGGCAAGCCTGAGAAGAAGGGGGGGAAGGGGTTATCTTCCCTGCTTTTAGCATCCAAGGGATTTGGAATCTGGGTGTCCCCCCAAGGGAGGGTGGGGGACATCAGAGAGAAGAAAGGGGGGGTCAGGCCCCATTAATTCCTGACCTGGTGGCAGCCTATCAGATCTAAGCTGGAGATTAAGCTTAGAAAACTTCATGCGAGTACCTTATATTTGAACTCTAATGTTCAAATTGAGGATTAATACTTAACAGGCCCAATTGCATGTACTTAGGAGGTGAATAAGGGCTCAGAGTCACTATCTGGTAGGAAAAGAAACAGCAATTTCAGTCCCAATCTGGCTGTGGCTAAAGTTCCCTAAACTACACTGGTTGTTCTGTGACTATGGCGCTATAAAGAAGGTTTCTGCAAATAGCACCTACAGGAGGTGGTGGACGAGCCCTGCACTGTGGTGTTGTCTTGGACTTCAGGTCAGTGCCCACAGTGAATGAATTTTGCCAAGGAAAAGGGAAAAATGGGGAAATAAGCCAGAAATATTCGGAAACTGGGGATTCTGGAGGGAGGTGGGATTGTACAAAAGACAGTGACAAAAATGGTACCAAGAGAGACCATAATTAAGAGGATTCCCCTGCAAATGGTGCCAAGACAAATGGCATCTGTCAGTCTTTGACACATGCACAAGCAGAGGCCTACGCATGTCAGATACTTATATAGCCTTTAATACCACGGCATCTGAGTGCCTCACAATCTTAAATAGATTTAGCCTCATCACACCCCTGTGAAGTAGGGTACTGCTATTGTCCCCATCTCACAGATGGGAAATGGAGGCACAGAGAGACTAACTGACCTGGTCATGCGGAAGTTTAAAGCGGAGCAGGGACTTTAACCCACGTCTACGAAGTCCCAGACGAGCTCTCCAACCACAGAGAACTATGCCCAGGTGTTAAGAAATGTACTTGATTTGCCAGGATTTCTCTGTCTTGTTCCTAGAGAACAGGGCTGTAGATCTGATACTTTTCACTAGCACTAAATTTATTTAACATTTTAAAAAGTTGTAAAGGAATCAAAGTTTTTGGTGCTATGTTGGCTTGGTTGCCTCCCAAACAAGCTTCTACTGACATCAGCTGGGGTCATTTGAAACTGGGCTGGACAAAGCAGAAGTAGTGCCACAAAGAAAAATCCTGTACTGGAAAGGTCTTTTCTCTCTTTAATGTCTATTCTTCATGCCAAGTAAGTAATGCTGATTTCACATCATTTATAAGGGACAGAAATTCTTTGTGAAGCTGCGACATTCCCCCTCTCCCCCTGCCACCCAAAAAAACCATCCCAGGATAGTAAGGTTTCTTATTTTACAGTAATTTTTTTAAGTGTCACCTGACAAAGCACACAATGATATCTGCTTATTGACCTTGGCTCAGATTCTCAGCTGGTATAAACTGATTTAGTTCCATGGATTTCACCAATTTACACTAGCTGCGGATCTGGCGCCTTATCTTTTTGTATCACTGTCATTATTAACACAATTCCTTCCCTACTGCCTTTGTTATGACCAAAACATGTTATTGTTCAGTCATGCTGAGCTCAAGTGGCACCGTAGCTCCATAAATATGCATGCGGTTGTTAGGAGCACAACTACAGGTCTGTCGCATCTTACACTGGGGTTACGTTCCACAGTCAGCGTGTAAAGTGAAAATCACGTATAGTCAAAATTACATTGAGTGTAATGGTGGGTGGAATCGCTCACACTACAGGTACAGTATTAAAATTGTTATTTTTCTCTTTTTCTTTTTGCCGACCATGTAAAGCTGAAATTGTGCATGTTAAATGCACGTAAGATGCGACAGATACTTAAATAGTTAGTGCTGTAAATATAAATTCAACAGCCGCTGTAATTCACAGTCCAAAGAAAGAAAGAATAGCTGATGTAAACTGTATCAGTACACTATCAACGTAAAGCAACGGGGCACAATATATTACCGGGTGACCTGAGCACTTCACATAGATCTCGATACCATCACCATTTTGACACCAATCAGTTCAAAAAATAAAATACAGTTTGTAAAGGCAAATTTTAACACTGCCTAAAATGGCTGATACCCACAGGAGACACTCATCCTCTGTGCAGTCAGGATTGAGTAAGACAACCAAGCACAAAACAAGTGGTGTTCTCTTCTAAAGGAAAATGCCTATCAGCATAGGCCCCAATACAGCATAGCATTTAAGTGTGAGTGTAACTTTAAGCACATGAGAAGGGCCTAGATGTCAATAAAACTACTCCTGTGCTTGAAGTTTTGCATGTATGTCAGTGCTTGGTTTTAGCATGTTCTGGGGCTTCAGCATGATCCAGCAGTCCCTTACTCATATGGAGTAGTCCTTACTCGTCTTAGTAGTTCTATTGGCTAGTAGTTCAAATATTACTTATTTGAGTAAAGGTTGCAGTCCATACTTCATTTAGCCCCAAACATTATATCCTCACTCAAATTAAACAGAAGTAAAACAGCAACCTCTAACTGACCACTCAGTAGTTAATCTTCCCGGACAGCTCTTACTGTTACCATCTGGTTTTTCCTACTCTACCTGTACCTTGCCCTAGTGTATCTGTGATTCCGTGTGTGTGTCATCCTGGTCCCATTCTCAGAAAGCTGTTTACTTTGCCTCTTTTGGATCAATAAAATCTTTATATTAGATATTTCAGCAAACAAATCTCTCTCCAGCCACAAAGATTTGTACTTCACTCAAGGGAAGGGGCAGCAGTGTGTGAGAGGAAATTTGGCACTCAATATTGTGCAATAATAGATTGCACATTCAAAAGGATGTTTGTGATTTTGGCTCCTTGAAGGGAAAATACCTGTGCCGTATTTCCTGGAAAGGAAAGTTTTCCATCTGAGCGACCTCTGCTTCCAGGAAAACGGGATACTACTAAAGCCTTTCAGTTCCTTGACTTTTCTGCATAACTTTAGCCCTATAGGAACCCCTTGCTGCTCAACTGTTTCTCACTTTAAACCCAATTTTGTCTCGGTCCCAGCTAAGGCCCCAGTCCAGCAAAGCCCTTCAGCATGTGCTTAGCTTTAAACTGCTCAAGTCAATGAGACTACAGATATGCTTACATTTAAGCATGTGCTTAAGAGTTTTGCTTACCTCAAGACCTAAATCACTGCACAGTATACTCCTGTGGGTGATTTAGACTTCAGTTCAGCAGGACACTAAAGTACATGCCTGGCTTTAAGCACGTAAGTAGTTGCATTAAAGTTAGGTGTGTGCTTAAGAGCCTGGCTGAATTAGGGTCTTATATCAGAAGTGCTGAAGCATGACATTGAGTCTTTGTTGGTGCTGGGATTATACGCTGGCCTATCCACAGTCATTCTCTAATGTTACCTGTATACTGTAGTCATTGTTACAATGGTGCTGGGTTACATGGGACCATGGAGACCAGGCGTCACCAGTATGCTGAAAAGCAGGGCGAGCCCCCTTCCACATTTGAGCCAGCAGCACAACCTGAATTTTGCTAAGGAGAGGCCCACGGGGCCTGCCCACCCACCCTAAATTTGAGAGGTGTTGCAACCTGGCACATGGGATCCAATGCCACTCAGATTTGGCCCGTCCGTCCCTCCATCATGCTGTGCCAATTTGGGGACTTCATTCTCTGACCCCTGGACTCCACTAAAAATTTTACAAACTTGGAGTCGATGTGAATGATTCCCATGACTAGTCCAAATTGTCTTACTCAAACACCAGTAGTCAGAGGCAGACCTACCCTCAGAGACAAGGCTCAGAGTGGGCAGTGGGTCAGACATGGATGCATTCTGTCATAGTGAGCACTTGACTATTACTAAGCATTACATATTGCTAACCATTACAAAATATTGACGATCGCCAATGAGGATTTAGCCAGTCCAATTCAGTAAATCTGTAGAGAATAATGCCCATAAAAATTAATACATATTCAATGCAATAGAAATACTGCTGAAGAGTAGTACATTTTGCTTTGATATCGTATACAAGGCAATACTTCATTGCCTTCTGTATGACACAAATGTATTATATGTTTTTTAAATCCTGGAGGAAGATACCCCCAAATAACTACAATGGCCTTATCATCATCTAGTCTGCAAAAATTGAACACTGGGGACCAAAATTTTGCTGCCACTGTAAATCCAGAATAACTCAAATTCCAGATTTATACTTATGTAACTGAGATCAGCATTATCCCTGGGGTGGCATCTTGTAACCTAAAGTATTTTTTAAAGGGCTTCCCTGTGTTCTTTCAATTTAACCTTAGCTGGATGTGTGTGTCTTGTTTGTATTATCCCTGTTCTGCACATACAGGGCCAAATTCTCTGCTGGTTTAATTACACTGAGTTACAATAGTGAAGGATTTGACTCTCATTGGGCAATGCTTGTATTCACTCCCAGGAAGGCTGGCTTGCTTTCTGTTTTATTATCTTAACATAATAATATTATGCAAGAGGGGTCAATCAATGTTTTAGGACTGCTGTGCCACATACAATATGCCGTGGTGTTGTAGCCGTGTCGGTCCCAGGGCTTTAAACAGACAAGTTGGGTGAGGTAACATCTTGTCTCTCTCTCCAACAGAAGTGGCTCCAATAAAAGATATTACCTCATTCACCTTGTGTGCAACTACAAAGCATCCTGAAAACGGGGCAGCTTCTGTGAGATGTCATCAGAACATCAGTAAAAAAATTAAAGAGGCTAAGCACTTTCAATCATGTTCAGTTGCTCGTGTATATTTAGGTATTAAATGCAATTTTCCAAGCATATTTGTCACAGTTAGACACAATGAGTTAGCCTGTAATTAGGAGGTATGTAACCACACCAGATTTAATTGGGGAATACCTGCCTCTCCTCCATTTCCCAAATAAGAGCAGGCAGCCCGCATTAAAGAAGTTCAAAATGTCAGCTGGCAGAATGCACACAATACCTATCGTAATGGCAATCAGTTCATCATCAGGACTTTGTCAATGGCTTGTTCAAGTTGCTTGTGTACAAACACAGGAGACAGAAACCAAATTATAGCAAAACACCGTTTATCACAGGGTGGGAAGAACACAATATGCAAAAAATCAGACCTACTGTGAGTGGCTACAATGAGTAGAGTTTCACCTGCTTACTCCCGGTCTCAATTTGGCCCTTCATTGTAAAAGTATATACTTGCAAGTTAACACATGACAAAATAAACACTATGAAAAAAACAATATAAGGAAAAACTGCTTTTTGTTCAGTGATAACACAGAAACAAATCTGAAATGGACGTAGAAATCCACTTTCCAAAACAAAAGCAAAGCAAGACTTACTTAATCCTATACTTGCTTCAGAACTACTTCTGAATCTCCACTGAATCTACTGACATTGCACCAGGTTAACTGAGAGCCAGATTTGGCCTAATGTCTATATGATATCCAGATTTGGGCACTGAAGCTCAGTGAGTGCAATAAGGTACACGTACCATAAATATGGTTGTTGCCAATGATTTCAGCCATAGACCTCGGTCTTGCAAAGGGATCCATGCAGGTGTACTGTACAACCCCAAGGAGTCCTGCTGAGATTTTCAAAGCAGGGCAAAGGAAGATGGAATTTTAATGACCTATATATGGCTAAATCCCCTGTACTGCTTGGAACATCTCTACCGTTGAGAGTCCATCCTTATGGATACTTTTGCAGGATTGAGTCCATAGGATGGGACCTAAATAGAGTTATCTTTGTAGCAGAGTAAACAAAATAGCATTTTATACAGCAAAAAAATCCTTGCTATTTGCACTGTGCTAAGATATCTCTGTATCTCCGACTTCTGGTAGAGATTGTGACAAAAGATGTATTTCTTTGAGGGCAGATGAGCATTTTAGTTTTGTCCACTTGCATCTTTGGAAGTCATATGCTGATCCTTTGGATAGTCTAGTCTCTATATTCTGTCATGCTCATTGGATTGGAGCTGTAAAATTTGTTTGATGGGAGTTGGGGGGACAATTTCAAGGATCCTAATGTCCCACTTTGGAAAAATGAAGTTTTTTAAACTCTCTTTGTTATTCCAGGTAGATTCATCCATTACACTATATGCTTCATCCATCAGAGGACTAAATCAGTACCAGCAGAAACATGCAGGTTTGCTCTGAATAAAACTGTATTTTGTTAATGGTAACAAAGTGTGTGGTTACAGGACTAATCAGTTGACCAAACTACTAGTGTTTGGTATCAGAAGAAAATAAGATTGTAAGGGATGGGATAAATTATGTTGGCTATGGATCCACAGCACAATCATTCCCAAATGTTATTCTGTATATGAGTAAGCGCCAGGGCCGTCCTTAGGCATAGGCAACATAGGCAGCTACGTAGGGCACCTGAAAATTTGGGGGCACCACTGGGTCTTAGTGTCCACCCTCTTGTTTACCTATCCCTGTTCTGACCCTTCCTGCAGGCTCCCACAGATGGCTGCTCCAGCCTGGTGAGACTTCCTTGGGAGGGAATCTAGTAGTTAAAAGTGAAAAAACCTCCAGCCTGCCAGACCTATTAGCACAACATTGAAACTGTTAAAGAGACATTCAAGGGGTAATAAAGCCATTTAACAGGCATTTGCCAACCCCAAGGTATATACTGACAGGTTTCAGAGTGGTAGTCCTGTTAGTCTGTA